>NC_045444.1:119902241-120047786 GCF_002776525.5 Piliocolobus tephrosceles
ATTGATCCCTTTACCATTATGTAATGGCCTTCTTTGTCTCTTTTGATCTTTGATGGTTTAAAGTCTGTTTTATCAGAGACTAGGATTGCAACCCCTGCTTTTTTTTGTTCTCCATTTGCTTGGTAGATCTTCCTCCATCCCTTTATTTTGAGCCTATGTATGTCTCTGCATGTGAGATGGGTCTCCTGAAGACAGCAGACTGATGGGTCTTGACTCTTTATCCAGTTTGCCAGTCTGTGTCTTTTAATTGGAGCATTTAGTCCATTTACATTTAAGGTTAATATTGTTATGTGTGAACTTGATCCTGCCATTATGATATTAACTGGTTATTTTGCTCATTAGTTGATGCAGTTTCTTCCTAGGCTCGATGGTCTTTACATTTTGGCATGTTTTTGCAATGGCTGGTACCGGTTGTTCCTTTCCATGTTTAGGGCTTCCTTCAGGGTCTCTTGTAAGGCAGGCCTGGTGGTGACAAAATCTCTAAGCATTTGCTTATCTGTAAAGGATTTTATTTCTCCTTCACTTATGAAACTTAGTTTGGCTGGATATGAAATTCTGGGTTTAAAATTCTTTTCTTTAAGAACGTTGAATATTGGCCCCCACTCTCTTCTGGCTTGTAGAGTTTCTGCTGAGAGATCTGCTGTTAGTCTGATGGGCTTCCCTTTGTGGGTAACCCGACCTTTCTCTCTGGCTGCCCGTAAGATTTTTTCCTTCATTTCAACTTTGGTGAATCTGGCAATTATGTGTCTTGGAGTTGCTCTTCTCGAGGAGTATCTTTGTGGTGTTCTCTGTATTTCCTGAATTTGAATGTTGGCCTGCCCTACTAGGTTGGGGAAGTTCTCCTGGATACTATCCTGAAGAGTGTTTTCCAACTTGGTTCCATTTCCCCCCTCACTTTCAGGCACCCCAATCAGATGTAGATTTGGTCTTTTTACATAATCCCATACTTCTTGCAGGCTTTGTTCATTTCTTTTTCTTCTTTTTTCTTTTGGTTTCTCTTCTCGCTTCATTTCATTCATTTGATCCTCAATCGCTGATACTCTTTCTTCCAGTTGATTGAGTCGGTTACTGAAGCTTGTGCATCTGTCACATATTTCTCGTGTCATGGTTTTCATCTCTTTCATTTCGTTTATGACCTTCTCTGCATTAATTATTCTAGCTGTCAATTCTTCCACTCTTTTTTCAAGATTTTTAGTTTCTTTGCTGGGTACGTAATTCCTCCTTTAGCTCTGAGAAGTTTGATGGACTGAAGCCTTCTTCTCTCATCTTGTCAGTCATTCTCTGACCAGCTTTGATCCGTTGCTGGCGATGAGCTGCGCTCCTTTGCAGGGGGAGATGCGCTCTTATTTTTTGAATTTCCAGCTTTTCTGCCCTGCTTCTTCCCCATCTTTGTGGTTTTATCTGCCTCTGGTCTTTGTTGATGGTGACGGACTGATGGGGTTTTGGTCTAGGTGTCTTTCCTGTTTGATAGTTTTCCTTCTAACAGTCAGGACCCTCAGCTGCAGGTCTGTTGGAGATTGCTTGTGGTCCACTCCAGACCCTGTTTGCCTGGGTATCAGCAGCAGAGGTTGCAGAAGATAGAATATTGCTGAACAGCGAGTGTACCTGTCTGATTCTTGCTTTGGAAGCTTCCTCTCAGGGGTGTACTCCACCGTGTGAGGTGTGGGGTGTCACACTGCCCCTAGTGGGGGATGTCTCCCAGTTAGGCTACTCAGGGGTCAGGGACCCACTTGAGCAGGCAGCCTGCCCCTTCTCAGATCTCAACCTCTGTGTTGGGAGATCCACTGCTCTCTTCAAAGCTGTCAGAGTCGTTTGCGTCTGCAGAGGTTTCTGCTGCTTTTTTTGTTGTTTAGCTGTGCCTTGTCCCCAGAGGTGGAGTCTACAGAGACAGGCAGGTTTCCTTGAGCTGCTGTGAGCTCCACCCAGTTCGAGGTTCCCAGTGGCTTTGTTTACCTGCTTAAGCCTCAGCAATGGCGGGCGCCCCTCCCCCAGCCTTGCTGCTGCCTTGTGGTTAGATCGCAGACTGCTGTGCTAGCAATGAGGGAGGCTCCGTGGGCGTGGGACCTTCCCAGCCAGGTGTGGGATATAATCTCCTGGTGTGCCCGTTTGCTTGAAGTGCAGTATTGGGGTGGGAGTTACCCGATTTTCCAGGTGTTGTGTGTCTCAGTTCCCCTGGCTAGGAAAAGGGATTCCCTTCCCCCTTGCCCTTCCCAGGTGAGGCGATGCCTCGCCCTGCTTCAGCTCTCACTGGTTGGGCTGCAGCAGCTGACCAGACCAGCACCGATTGTCCAGCACTCCCTACTGAGATGACCCCAGTACCTCAGTTGAAAATGCAGAAATCACGAGTCTTCTGTGTTGCTCGCCCTGGGAGTTGGAGACTGGAGCTGTACCTATTTTAATGAATATTTTAACCCTCTTAAATCTTTTCCATAGAACTGCAAACCTGAAGCTCTCCGACTTCTCTGCTTAGTCTTGGTACTTTTATTCCAAGGGAACTAAGATCAGGGCCACCTGAACTGTTTTCCCCAGTTTCCTGGAATGAGGGACGGGGACTGGGTTCATGGAAGGTGCCCTTGGGCTGGTCAGGTACAGAAGGGCTGCATGTGCTCCGGGAGTGTTGGCTGCCTCCCTAGCAGCTCTTCCCTGCTCCTTCCATGCTAACAAATCCCAAATCCCCTCGTTTTTTTTTTTTTTTTTTTTTTCCCTGGTGTGTTCTCTCTGGCCATTCAGGACCTCAGGCCTCGTGGTTGCAGGATGGCCAGCACAGCTCTCGGCATCACACCAGTGTAAGGTGTTTGGAGACAGATGGCTGCTTCTTTAATGGGTCACTCGCTTTTTTTTTTTTTTGAAGATGTCTTGCTCTGCCTTCTGGGCTGTAGTACTGTGGCATAATCATAGATCACTGCAGCCTCCAACTCCTGGGCTCAAGTGATCCTCCCACCTCAGCCTCCCTAGTAGCTGAGAGCACAGATGCATGACAACACACCCAGCTAGTTTGTAAAATTTTTTGTAGAGACTGGGTCTTGCTGCCTAAGCTGGTTTTGAACTGCTGGCTTTAAGCAATCCTATGTGTCTCTTTTTAAGATAAAGAGAGACCTTTCTGAAGCTCTGGCTTCAGCTGGCCTCCTCTAATGTCTTGGCTAGAACTGCCTCACACGCTCATGACTAAACCAGTCAGTGCGAGGGGTACGAGCTATGACGGTGATAGGGATGCTGATGGCTGACACTTTATAATTTGTGCCAGGTGCTGGTCTAAGTGCCCCTTACATGGGGGGTTATCTGCATTTCACAGGCGAGGGACAGGCTCAGAGAGGGGACATAACTTGCCCCATGAGGCACAGCCAGCACGTGGCTGACACGGGAGGCAGAGGGCATATCTTTTTGACAGCTGTGCTCTCCTGTGTCCCAAGCCTCATAGCAAGCCCAGCCCACATGACAGGTAAGGAAATTGGACCCAAGTGACAGGCATGATTTCCAGCACAGCAGCCGTGGCGTCTCACTTGCTGGGGGCACCAGATGTTGGGGCAGCGGCAGACCTGGGGGGAGGCTGGTGTGTGCTCCGCCCGCCTCACTCCTGCGCTCGCATGGCCCATCTCACATGGGGCATGGCTCCATTGTGTCCGAAAGCAGTGAGGAGGGGGCTTCTCACAGAGATGGCATCTGACAGTGGTGGGAGGCTGGACGGCGATCTGAAGTGGAGAGGGCTGCTCAGGTTGTAGATGGCAAGACGAGTGGAGTAGATGGTAGAGTCGAGTGGAGAAAATGCAGCGGTCTATATTGTTTTTAAACTGATCCTCTTCAGAACTCCCCCACCAGTTAGAAAAACAAACTGGGTGCTTGGTCCAGTAATGTTAACTGACCCCTGGATTTGTGGCCTCTGTTGTTTGCCAGAACTGTTTTGCTGTGGTCCCTCCACTCCTTTGTGCCCTGGCTCCAGGTGGTCTCACACGCGTCCCTTGGCTGTAGGTTGCTAGACCCCACCCAGAGCTCTTAGACCTGGGCTAGGAGCGGATGCAACTCGGAGTCGCCCCTTTGGGGTGGGGGTGGCGTGGCTCGGAGGGAGATGCAACAGCCACATCAACACGAGGTGCTGCCATCTTTGAAGCACATGCGTGTGAAGGGCATGGGCACCTGGAAGCTCTGGGCAACGCACCTCCCCATCTCCCCCGACCGTCATTCCATCCTGGCACCCACGCACATCGCCCACTTAGAGCCCAGGGCTTTCACTGGCTCGTAGGAAGAGGCACTTGGTGGCTGCCTGGTGTGATGGAGCTGCTGGTGGCGTCTCAGCACCTGGGGAGGTGCCTGCGGAGACAGAACCACTTCGGAGAGAAGCACACTGGGGCCTGGCAGAGGCACCACTGTGCCCTGAGCACTTGCCTGGCCCTGCCCCGGCCTGGTGTGAGCCCATTGGTGGGCTCTTGTTTCGTGAACCGGGAGATTGCCATGTCTGCTCCTGCCACCCCAAGTGGGGGCAAGAACCTGCAGATGAAGGGCCCTGTCTGCCACTCTGCAGCCATTGCCACGGGGACCTGGACGCATGGCAGTGCACCTGCCGCGTGTGTGTGGGCATGTGTGGTGGGGGTGGGGGAGGGCAGAGGCCGGAGGGAGCTGGAAGCAGTCTCTCTTTACTTGGATATTGAGGTCACTGCTTCACTTTCCTCTCAAATGCAGTGAATCTCCAGAATGTAAATGCACCCAGAATGCGTTGGTTATGGACTTAATGCCTAGTATGGCCGTGCTTTGGGTGGGTGCATTAGCCAGAATGAAGGATGGCCTGTAGGGTGAAGGGGCTGTGGTAAGTTGGCCCCTCACTGGTAAGTCTGTTCTGCAGGTAAACTCACATAGATGGCGCCAAAATGATTTGCAAGATAATTCTTGCCCCTCCCTTTTTTTGCCTAGAAAAAGTCACTGTTGAATAAGTATGTTTTCTGCGATGCCACCACCATTACCTGTTTCCATAGAAGGAAAATAAAACCAGATTACATCCAGTTTCTTCCAGTGCATTTTTTCCCATGAGTCTGAACTTTTTAAAACCAAAGCAAACTTCTGTTATTTCTTTTCTTTTTTTTTTTTTTTGAGACGGAATCTCGCTCTGTCGCCCGGCCTGGAGTGCAGTGGCCGGATCTCAGTTCACTGCAAGCTCCGCCTCCCGGGTTTACGCCATTCTCCTGCCTCAGCCTCCGGAGTAGCTGGGACTACAGGCGCCCGCCACCTCGCCCGGCTAGTTTTTTTTTGTATTTTTTAGTAGAGACGGGGTTTCACAGTGTTAGCCAGGTTGGTCTCGATCTCCTGACCTCGTGATCCGTCCGTCTCGGCCTCCCAAAGTGCTGGGATTACAGGCTTGAGCCACCGCGCCCGGCCTAAACTTCTGTTATTTCTAAAGCAGCACTGCTGCAGTATTTCTAAATAGAAACTCTGTTTATTTAGCATCCGAAGTAGGCTTGGGGAAAAGGGCCACAAAAGTGCCTTATTTTATTTGTTTATTTGTTAATTATTTGAGACGGAGTCTCGCTGTGTCGCCCAGGCTGGAGTGCAATGGCATGATCTTGGTGCACTGCAACCTCTGCTTCCCAGGTTCAAACGATTGATTCTTGTGCCTCAGCCTCCCGAGTGACTGGGACTACAGGTGCCTGCTACCACGCCCAGATAATTTTTTGTACTTTTAGTAGACAGGGTTTCACCATGTCAGCCAGGCTGGTTTCACACTCCTGACCTCAAATGATCCACCTGCCTTGGCCTCCCAAAGTGCTGGGATTACAGGTATGAGCCACTGAGCCAGAAGTTACTTTTCCTTTTTTTTGAGCCAGAGAATTACTCCGTCACCCAGGCTGGAGTGCAACGGTACGATCTCGGCTCACTGCAACCTTCAACTCCCGGGTTCAAGCCATTCTGCCTCAGCCTCCCAAGTAGCGGGGCTTACAGGCACATGCTACTATGCCCAGCTTTCTTTTTTTGGTAGAGACAGGGTTTCTCCATGTTGGTCAGCCTGGTCTCGAACTCCTGACCTCAAGTGATCCACCAACTTCGACCTCCCAGAGTGCTGGGATTACAGGTGTTGAGCCACCGTGCCCAGCCAGAAGTTCCTCTCTGAAGCAAGCTGGACATGAAGTAGCCGGCAACCAAAAGAAGCTAAGGGCTACAACTTTAAAAAATGGTTTATTTCTCCTTTAACAAAATCATACAGCTTTCTCAATCCCCAAATTAAAAAAACAGAAAACAGGAAGAAAGGGAAGAAGGCAAAGGCCACACGCACCTGCTGGACTTAAAGACACATCAAGCCACCGGCGCCTTTGGACTTGGGAGACGTTCTGCGAGGCTTCTGGCCTCTCAAAGGCAAAGCTTTCCAGCGATTTCGTTAGTATTTCATCACGTGGAGACGAGATGAAGGGAGATGCTACGGAAACGTGTTAGGTAGAGCCACAGAAACAGAACAGCTTAAGAAGGGCTGGACGCCCAGCTCCAGTCACGACACTTGCGGCTCTGGTGACATCAGAAGCCTCTATCTCCCTCTATAAAGATGCCGTCTACACCCAGGGTGAGTCTCCTGAGCGGGGTTAGAAGCCTCTATCTCCCTCTATAAAGTGGGGTCAGTGTTTGGGAGTGGGAGGCAGCTTGCTAGTCAGAGTCCAGTCCTTACGGCACAGTGCTTCACAGAAACGCACAGACATCGATGGCGGACGCCCAGACGTGCGTGGAAGCGACGCGGCTCCTGTCTGGTAGTGGTTTGGACCGTTGGGAGGAGGATGCGGGGCAGAGCGGGCCGCTGGCTCAGCGTCAGCTTGTTGGAAAAGGGTCACAGGCAGGGAGCGCCTGACTCCAGTGGTGTCCTTTCTGCCCTCACACTTCAGTGCCGCTTCCCGTCAGTGACGGGGTGACGAGAAACCGTGAGGCCCAGGTGACAAGCAGGCTCAGAACATGTGACACCGTCTTCGGGATGCTGCTTTCCGTTAAGTTGCTGTCTGGGAGAGTCAACCATCTGTGTCCCAAATCAACTCAGTGACACAGGTGCTATTATTCCTCACAAATGCCAATTAAATCCTTTAAGATGAATAGAAAGCTGGGTTGGATTAAGTGGAAAAACGCTTCCTTAGTTTACGTTTTTTTCTCAGGTGTTTTCATTGAGGCTACTCAGGAACCCAGTCAGGCTGCCCAGGACACCTGGAACCTGGGCTATGCCGGGCCTGTCTGCCACGGCCTGCCTGCCCCGCTTCCACAAAGGAAGAGAGGATGAGGCGCTGTGGACGGCAGTGGCCGCAGTTCTCGGGATCCAAGGACATTCTCATCACAGAGCACCTAGGGGAGGCTGGGCCTGTGGGCTGATGCGCAGCGGCCGTCCTTGCTTAGCAGAGCGGCTCACCCTCGGAGGCCGCCCTGTCTGCTTCCTCCTCGTGGAAGGAGCTCACACGTCAGCACTGCAGTTTTAACTCAGACCAAAGGGCAGACATGGAGCATGTGGGGCCAGAACGAGTGGGGTAAATGAAGTCCTGAAAGCAGACCCCACTTCTGCTCAGCACCAGCGCGGTGGCGCAGTGGCCTGAGACACTGTGAGAACCCGGTCAGGGTGAGCGAGAGTCATCTGAACATGGAGGAAAGCGGCCAGGCTGACCCCACGCACCTCCCATAGCAGAGTGACAGCATGCCGCTGCCTCCACACCTGCGGTTCATGCACACGTTGTGTATTTTCTGGTTAAAAGAAAAAAAAGCCAGCTGGGGCCAGGTGCTGTGAGAGAGAGCCCAGCACCTACTGGCAGCTGGATGGGTGGCATCCAGGGCTGTGCCAACCCCCGAGGCTGCCATGTGTTGCAGAGCTAAGTGACTATGTGCACTGGCCAGGCCGCAGAGGAGCTGTCCCTGTGCTCAAAGGAAGCAGAGGATTTGGGATTGGAGGCACCAGGCAGCCAGTCCCCATGCCCAGGAAGCCCACGTTGGTGGCATCAGCTGGAGAGTTCATCAGGAGCGGAGCTGTGCAGCGGCGGGGTTATCTGAAACTCCCCACGTGGATGGAGAGAGAAGTTTCTGGGGCTCGGGGCCGGGCAGGCGTCTCTGCACTGGAGAGGATGCAGCTGCTCTGTTCACGGAGGGCTTCTCGGCTGTGGAGACACAGAGACTCGCTGACTCATGGATGCAGTGGGTGCCAGGGTGAAGGGTTCACAGAGACTCCAAAATACACTCCAATTTTATAGGCCACAGGGATATGCATTTGCAATTGGACAGACAGATCTCAGCCACCTGCCAGAGGGCCTCATTCTGCCCTGCCACCAGCCCTGTGCCAGGCCGGCAGCTGCCTTTCCCTGCTTTGCCTTTGCGGCACGGCATGGTTCAGGCTCTGGGGCTGAATCTGCTCAGTGAAAATGCCTCACAGCTGAGAAACCTTCCTTTCCTTTTTAAATGGAAGAGTAACATCCAGAGTGCACACACACACACACACGCGAAACGTACTGCTGCATGACTCATCGCAATCACACACACCTGTGTGACATGACGCAGAGGCTGCCTCTGCCCCTTCAGTCTTGTTCTGAGAGAAAGGCTACTCGGCATCCCACTCAAGAGACTGGCTTTTGCTGTGACCCCCTGGCCCATGGCACCGTGTGGCAGGTGCTCTGCGGCCGGGTGCGTTGGCCCAGCCTGATGTGTGTGGCCTGCCCACGCTGCACAGTCCCTGGCAGGAGGCCTCCACAGCCCACCTGCCATCCCACTGCTCAGCAGCCTTTCCTTCAATACGGCCAGAATCTGGCCTTGGTGAATGAAGCTGCCGTGTATTTTTGGGGACATCCTGGTGGGCACATGTCCATGTTTTTGAGGAGTAGAAGGCTGGGTACCGGGAAATGCACAGGAGATGCAGCACGAGGTACTGTCCTGAGTTCCAAAGCGTCTGTGCCAATTCCACACCCACACACATGGGATGAGAGCCCCAGTGACTGAGTCCTCAACACACGGGTCTTTCCCGCTTTAGCGTTGCCGATGGGCGTGTGGCACTGTCTCGGGGTAGCTTGAATTTACATCTGTTTTATCATGAGTGAATGGCTGAGCACGTTTTTATATGTTGGCGAGCTGCAGTTCCTTTTCTATGAACTGTTCATATCCTCACCTCTATTTCTATTGGATTGGTTTTTTCTTATTTGCAGATAATGTTTACAGCCATACCCTCTGACCAAGCAATTCCACTTGCAGAAATCTGTCCTACAGATATATCCACATCTGTACTGCAAAATGGGGAATATACAAGGTTAGTCACTGTGATGCTGACAGATCGGCGACAACCTGGAAGTGTGTGAGGCGGGCATATGTCACCTAAGCTGTGGTCTACCCATGCATCAGGACACCATGCTCCCAGCATGAGACGGGGCGTCTGGGCACACACTGGTACATGAAAACAGCAAGGTTACCAAGAAAGTTCTGGTCAAAAGAGAAGGGAAAGCTCCTCTACCCCTATACACAGGTCTCTGAGAGGACACGCAGGTGACCGTCATGCTGGCCCGTCTGGGAGAGGCTGTGTACCTGGGGATGGGGGTGCAGAGATTTCTCAGTGAACCTCTTTGATGGCTTTTGAAAGCATGTGACTCTATTAACTCCAAAAAATAGATAAATGAAAAACAATATGGTAAGTGGTTCCATCACGGTGTTCCGAAGACACCAGTGGTCTACTGTTGTGCAAACAGCACGCATGAGGCTTCAGATGAGGTTTTCAGTGACAGCAACACGAATCTTTAAAATGTGCTATCTCAAACACCACAGATGAAAATGGAGATACCAGGGCTTGGGAAACTGTTGGATGTCTCCAAATAACAGCCCTGGTGACAACTAAGGCTTTGAAAGAGGATGCATGGAGAAGTCTGACGAAGTCAGTGGCATCACATTTAAATGTGGAAAACAGGGCCAGGCATGGTGGCTCATGCCTGTAATCCCAGTACTTTGGGAGGCCAAGGCAGGTGGATCATGAGGTCAAGAGATCGAGACCATCCTGGCCAACATGGTGAAACCCTGTCTCTACTAAAAATACAAAAATTAGCTGGGCGTGGTGGTGCACGCCTATAGTATCAGCTACTTGGGAGGCTGAGTCAGGAGAATCACTTGAACCTGGGAGGTGGAGGTTGAAGTGGGTTGAGATCGCGCCACTGCACTCTAGCCTGGTGACAAAGTGGGACTCTGTCTCAAAAAAAAAAAAATGTGGAAAACAATATTTTAGTGTCTATGTATTAGACACGTATAGAATTTTGTGTGTGTGTGTGTGTGTCTGGCCTTTAAATAGGAAAACCCTGGAGCAGCCAGCACTGCAGACCCGCTCCCATATCCCCAGGTCTCTGAGGGCACCAGGACCTGAGGGCTACAGAGCTGCTAATGGGGGTGAGGCTGGGCATAGGTCCTTTGCCATCCTGGGGCTCCCGGGGCCCTTAGGGAGTCAGGAAAGGCCACGGGACAGTGCTGTCCGGAAAGCAGCCCAGACCCTGGAGAACAGAGAGGAAGAGGAAGGCCCCCAGGTCCGGGGCTATGCTGCTTGCGGAGCTCACACAGTCCCTACCCGCCGTCATCTTCGCTCAGGGAGTCTCCTCCCTCGGCTCCCTGATTCTACTTCTACCTCCTAGAATCCACTCACCACAAAGCAGCCAGCGATCATGTCAACGCGACCCCCTTCATACCCGCCAGCAGCTTCTAATCACGCTTGAACCCTCACCTCTGCACGGTCACGAGGTCACGCCCACCTGCCCTGCCACCTCCACCTGGGACCTCTCTTCCCCAGACACCCCCAGCGGCAGAGGGCATGCAGTCCCTGGCATACAGGCAGCCAAGATACTGAGGGGTGGGAGGAGAGGGGGATTAGGGTAAGCGGGGCCAGATCAAGCTCCTGCAGTCATTTGGGCAGGAAAAGAAGATGAAATGCACCAGGGCAGAAGCAGTCACAACAGGATGAAAGGCAGATTTAGGAGAGACCCAGAGTCCCTGAGTCGGGGAGTGGGGGAAGATGAGGGTGCCTGAGGGCCTCTGGTGCAGCCTGCTCGGAGCTGATGCCACGGGCAGCTCCCAAGACTTGTGGTGGTGGTGAGCTGAGCATCGGGAACTGAGCCTCACACCGCAGTTCCGGGTGTGCAGAGTGCAAGTTTCTGGGGGCTGTGTGCGGCCTGGAGGTCTGAAGAGAGCCGGCTGGGCACAGAACCTGTGGCTTGGCCTGACTGCAAGCAGCACCTGCTTTCTCCGGTGGCGGTGAGTGCAGAGCCAGGCAAGGGCAGGCAGCACCAGAGCCGGGAGGAGGGAGAGAGGGAAGGAGTCCTGAGCAGAGGTAGAAGACAGCCTGTGGCAGTGGAGTCCTGGTGGCCAGGGGTGAGGCAGTGTCCAGGAGGAAGCGGGGGTAGCAGCGCTGAAGCCACGGCAGCGTCCCCTGGAAAAGTGGCCGGGCTCTCGGGAACCTTGGAGAGAGCGGGAGAAGGACAGGGAGCCCGCAGCAGGGCTGAGGTGGCAGCAGGACGGGGCGGTTCTGGAGACCAGAGGGCGTGGGAACCTGAAGGGAAAGCCAAGACCCAGGCAGAGGGCGAGGCTGCGTGTGGGGAGGAGGGAGGGTGACCGTGTGACCGTGGATCGCAGGCTCCTCATCGCGCCTCTGCAGTCCACGTGGACTTCACCTGTTCCATAGAAAGCTCCAGGAGGCACTCAAGGAAAGGAAAGAACTCGCGGGGCGGAGAAGGGCCTGCCACACTGGCGTGCTTTATGTGCACCCTGAATGAACAAGAGTTTCCGGTCCCTATCAGTTTCCAAGCAGCAGTGAGTCAGAGAGGGCTCTGTCAGCTGCACGTCTGTGCAGACCCCAGCAATTACCTTTGCCTCCTCCCCAGGGCCCGTTGTTTCTGCTTTTCTTTTCCAATGTCATCTCTGATTGTACTGAAATCATCGTTGTCGTCAACCAGGAGATTCTACATTTCAAAAGAAGTAATGAGCAGTGTTTTCTGACATCTTTTTAGCCTATATTTAAAAGAAGCATGTTTAAAACACTATCTATATTGACAAAAGGACAGATTCAAATTTACATAAACTAGGTGAATAACTGATTTTAAAAAATCCTCTTGCTCGACAAAAACAAACTCGAGGGTGGCAAGAAGAGCTCCACAAGGGAAATTAATTTCCAGCCATCTGACCTTTCCCTTCAGCTCCAGAAGCTTCCACTGGGAGTGGCCACACAGGGGCGCTTTAAAGGGCTACCAGGCAAGAACATGAAGCACAGAGATCATCCGCGTTGGCACACGGATCTCTCATTGCTATGCCAGAAGCACTGCTGTTTGCTTTATAGACACTGTCAGTCTGTTCTCGCCTCTGTATTTCTATAGTCAGCCCCAGCTTCTGAGAGGCATGAACTTGGCTTGACTTCCTTGGCATCTCCTGCAAGCCTTCACTGCAGGGTTTCACAAACACAGGCTGCTCCATGGGTTCTTGTGACTGGGCAAGCCTCCTCCCTTCCCAGGACTTGCAGGTCACTTTCCACACCCATGTTATTTCCATAAATGCTGCCCACAGGGAGGATGCCTCAGGGCGCACCCAGGAAGGGAAGCGCGTGCCAGGAAAGACACAGTGCAGGGCCTGCGGGATTCGTGCTTGGGGTTGCCCAGGTTGCTGGCTGCATTCTCAGGTGTGGAGGTGGGGAGCTGGCTCTGGCTACACATCACAGTTAAACTCTTCAATGGCTGAGATATGAACCAAGCTCTGCAGGAGGGTCTGGCTACTTCTCAGTGCCCCACCTCTGCTAGGAACATGTTGTGTCAAATATGATAATCTCTATTCTAATACACTGATAAGCAAATATTATAATTTCTGTTGCAGCAAATTGCACATGACACAAGTTTTAAAAATTGTGGGGAGGCTGAGGCTGGGGAATGGGAGACTGAGGCAGGAGAATCGCTTGAACTCGGGAGGCAGAGGTTGCAGTGAGTAAAGATCACACCACTGCACTCCAGCCTGGGCGACAGAGTGAGTCTCTGTCTCAAAAACAAACAAACAAACAAACAAACAGCAACAAAAAAACCGTCAATTTCTTTCCACTTCATTCTATTCCTGTAATGCTTCAGTGAGCATATCCACGTGTCTCCATACACCTATGGGTGAATTATTCTAGGGAATATAGCTAGCAGTGGGACTCCTTGGTTGTATCGATGGGCATCTGTGTACGAAAATAACACCAAACTGCTCTCCAGAGTAGCTGTACCAACTTGTGCTCCCACGGGAGTTTGTTTTTTTTTTTGACACAGAGTCTGACTCTGCCACCCTGGCTGGAGTGCAGTGGCATGATCTCAGCTCACTACACCTTCCACCTCCTGGGGTAAAGTGATCCTCCTGCCTTAGCCACTCAAGAAGTTGGGTTTTGCCACGTTGCCCTGGCTGGTCTCAAACTTCTGAGTGCAAGTGATCTGCCTGCCTTGGCTTCCAAGAGTGCTGGGATTACAGGCGTGAGCCACTGCGCCCGGCCATGTGTGTGGGAGTTCCCACGGTCTCATTAGCACTAAGGGCAGCTCCCTGCTGGATTCTGCAGTTCCCTGCTCACGTGGCTGATTCTCTTTTCATGTGTTTCCTGGCCATTCTGTTCTCCTCTGTGAACTGCCAGGTGATAACCTTGGCCCACTTCTCTATTGGGTTATTTTTTGATAACAGATTTACAGAAGATCTGCTGTCTATGCTGGAGAATAACCCTCTGCTGTCTTACTGCGTGTGTCTCTCTCCCATTTGTGACTTCCCTTTTCACTGTTTTTTATGGTTTCCTTTGATGAACAAAAGTTCTCACTTCTAATGTAATGAAATTTATTGATTCTCTTATGGTTTGCACTTTTTGTTTAAGAAATCCTTCTTGCCAGGAGTGGTGGCTCACGCCTGTAATCCCAGCTCTTTGGGAGGCTGAGGCAGGTGAACTGCCTGAACTCAGGAGTTCAAGACCAACTTGGGCAACATTGCATAACCCTGTCTCTACCAAGAATACAAAAAATTAGCTGGGCGTAATGGCAGGTGCCTGTGGTCCCAGCTATTTGGGAGGCTGAGGTGGGAGGATCGCTTGAGCCCATAAGGCAGATGTTACGGTGAATGGAAATCGCGCTACTGCACTCCAACCTGGGTGACAGAGTGACACCCCATCTCAAAACATAAAAAATAGAAGACAAGATCGAAAATGAGTACTTTTCACATTTAAGTCTTCAACTGGATTGCCTGTTGACTATGGTGTGAGCAGAGGTAAGTACAGGTTTTATGGGGCCTGACGCTGATTCAAGTCAAGCATCCGTAATCCAGAAATCCGAAACTCAATGGAGCATTAAAATAGATTTCAGAGTTTGGGATTAGGGAGGCTCAACTGTTAAGTATAATGCAAATATTCTAAAACCCAAAAAAACCTGAAATCTGAAACAGTTCTGGTCCCAAGCATCTTGAATCATAGATACTCAACTTGTATAAAATTTATTTTATGGTTATGAAAATTCATGAATATGATTTTCCTACATAGATGACTAATTTTCCCAGCACCATTCATTGAATAACCCATTTTTAAATGTTGCCTCAAGTATCTGTCACGTTTCCTTCCATCTGTGATTCTGTTTCTGGGCTTTCCACCCTGTCCATGAGCCTGCTTGTCTACCCGTGCCTGCCTGCTACACTGTCGTCACAGCTGTGACAGTCAACACTTGGTAAGGCAAGGACCCTGTCCTTTTCTTCTCGCAGTGAGCCGAGATCATGCCCCTGCGCTCCAGCCTGGGCAACAGAGCGAGATGCTGTCTCAAAAAAATAAAAAGAAAATCTTAGCTCTTTGGTCCTTTGCTCTCATGTATGAATTTATGCTATTAGTTTTATTTGATCTAATCTATGTGGATTTTCGTTGGAATTTCACTGAATTTACGGACTTGGGAAGAATTGATACCTTTACTATTGTGAGCTTTCCCTTCCAAGAACATGACGTGGCTTCACAGAAGCTTCCTTTAACACTGCTAAGTAAGGTTTTGTATATTCTCCAGAAGGTTTTATACTCATCTTGGAACCTTTTGAACTCCTCTCTCAGATCTAATCATTTATCTATGTAGTCTCTTGAGTTTCCTTTTTTTTCCCCCTTTTTTTTGGAGACAGGATCTCTGTTGCCTAGACTGCAGTGCAGTGGCACGATCTCGGCTCACTGCAACATTCACCTCCCTAGCTCAAGTGATCCTCCTAGCTCAGCCTCCTGAGTAACTGGGACTACAGGTGTGTGCTAACACGCCCGGCTAATTTTTGTATTTTTTTGTAGAGACCAGGTTTCACCATGTTGTCCAGGCTGGTCTTGAACTCCTGGGCTCAAGTGATCCACTCACCTCGGCCTCCCAGTGTTGGGATTACAGGCATGAGCCACCGTGCCCAGCCTTGAATCTCCTTTGTAAGAACAGTTTTATATTTTCCTTTTCACATTTCTTTTACTGCTCTTTCAATTTTTATTTACTTCTCTTTTGGCAGGGAGGGAGGTAACTCATTGCTTGTGTTGTTTAGTACAGTGTGAAACAGACGAGGCGGCTAGGGGATCCTTACTTTGGGCCCCACTTTCATGAAAATGGAAGCTTCTGAAGCTGTCACAGTGCTGCTGCTAGAGGTTTTGGGTAGATATGTGCATCAGGTTAAGGCGTTTCCTTCTATTCCTAGTTTGCTCTAAGTTCTTTTTTAAAGTCATGAATGAACATCGGGTTTTTAATAATAAATTTTATTTTATGCTTTTTCTGCATCTCTTGAGTCTGGCAGGATTATTTCTTATATAATCTATTCTTCATGCTGCCCTCCTCACATTCCTTGGATGACCTACTTTGACATCATGTCACACAGTAGTATGTATGTATGTATGTATGTATGTATGTATGTATGTATTTATTTGTTTATTTATAGACGCAGTCTCACTCTGTCGCCCAGGCTGAGTGCAGTGGCGCCATCTCGGCTCATTGCAAGCTCCGCCTCCCGGGTTCACACAATTCTCCTGCCTCAGGCTCCCGAGTAGCTGGGACTACAGGCGCTGGGACTACAGGTGCTGCCACCACACCCAGCTAATTTTTTGTATTTTTAGTAGAGATGGGGTTTCACTGTGTTAGCCAGGATGGTCTCAATCTCCTGACCTTGTGATCCGCCTGCTTTGGCCTCCCAAAGTGCTGGGATTACAGGCATGAGCCACCGTGCCCGGCCACACACAGTAGTTTTTAAAAAAACATACTTGCAGGGCTGAACTTGGTAGTATTTTACTTAGAATTTGATATTTATGGTCAGAAGTGAAACTGGTCTGTATCATATTTTACTGTCCTTGGCAGTTTGGATGCTGAGGCTCCACTGGCCTTGGAAAGTCAGCTGTCCAGTTTTCCCTCTTTTTTATGCATTCTCTGAAACAATTTGTATAAAATGGGATTATCTGTGTCTTAAAGATTCAATAAAACATCTCTATAAAATCATGTGACCCTCGTGTCTTGTCAAAGTGGTAAATTTGCTGTTAAACAACTTACCTTAACACCAATAGTATCTCCGTCTTTCAAGTAATATGGTGCCCCTTGCAAATAATCTTGTTTTTTTTTCTTTTTCCTCTTGGTTATTTGTTGGTTCTGTGGGAAAATCAAACATCTTAAATAAGCAAAACTCAACCTCAAGTTCTCACTAAATTCTCCATCACCGTGAAAAATTGCATAACCTCATTGCCAGGCCAGTAAGCCCCAATTTCTCTGAGTCAGCCCCACAACTTTACCCAGCTAGATATCGGAAGCCACTCGAACTTTTCGGGAAAGTATTTGGCAATTTCAATCTTCTCCACGGGAAGACAATAGAAATCTGCAACTGTCTGCCTCAGGGAGCCGGCAGTCCCGCCCGGGGCCGCATTCCACACCAGGTCCAGGGCAGGGGTGTAGGTCCTCTCACCAGGGATGCGCACCTGTGTCCTCAGCAGCACGTCCTGGGGGCTGCACCAGAAAACCGTCAAGTGCCAGATCCAAACAAACAAACAAACAAAACCACGTGGTAACTTGAGGCATAGTGGGCAAAGCTTCCCCTCCAGCTTTTCTGGTTTTTATAAGGAGAGATTTTTCCCTAAATGCTGGATGCTAGTGGCAAACTCTTATTTCACAGTTCAATTTCCTTCAACCTTGATGAAGAGCAGAAGTGAAGATCCCACTCTTGGTCCACAGCAGAGCCCCCCCCACCCAGACAGGGTAGGGAAACTTCCTCAGTGCGAGAGAAAAGGAAAGGGGCGGCGGCCTGAGCAGGGACGATGCGGCGGAGAGGGACAGGGTGAGAGGGGCCTGGCCTGATAGCCCGGCAGCCGGCAGGAGGAGAGCAGGCTCAAAGTAGGCAGTGATGCCCTTGACTTTGGGGGCTGTAAATGTGAGCTGCTGTGAGGCAGCCAGGGAGAAGAACCTGAGGGTTGGAATTGGGAAGAGAGACATGGGGTGGGTGAGAGACAAGACTGCAGCTGTGGGAGATGGGAAACCTTAGGAGGAGGAGCAGAAACAACAACACTCAGCAAGGCAGGAGGAACAGAGACATGCAGAGGTCAGCACAGGCCATGGAGGAAAAGCTATAGATAAGAACTGGAAGGCAGCAAGGGGAAATGAAGACTGGTTCTTAGGATGCTGAGACAATGAGTGGTTTCTCGATACTTCTGTTAAGTGTTTTTACCATCAAAAGAGGTGACACAATGAGAGAAATGAAATGACTCTAAGAAAGAGAGTTCATGGGAAGATGTGGGCCCATGGAATCAGGGGAGCACAGAGTGCAAGAGCAGAGGCTGCACAGCCCCATGTCCCCATGGGGGAGGGGGCTGCTGACCAGGGAGTGAGGCCGAAGCCCGGAGCCCAGCACAGCGCGGCCAGAGGACGGAAAGGGCATCGGCACAGGTGCTGAAGTTGCCAAGAAGACAGAGGCCGCTGGAGAGAAACAGGAGGGACTAGAGGCCTCCTTGAGGCCTCCTTAAATATTAGACCTAAAACCATCAAAACCCTAGAAGAAAATGTAGGTGATAGCATTCAGGACATAGGCATGGGCAAGGACTTCATGTCTAAAACACCAAAAGCAATGGCAACAAAAGCCAAAATCGACAAATGGGATCTAACTAAAATAAAGAGCTTCTGCACAGCAAAAGAAACTACCATCAGAGTAAACAGGCAACCTACAGAATGGGAGAAAATTTTTGCAATCTACTCATCTGACAAAGGGCTAATATCCAGAACCTATAAAGAACTCAATCAAATTTATAAGAAAAAAACAAACAAACAACCCCATCAAAAAGTGGGCAAAGGATACGAACAGACATTTCTCAAAAGAAGACATTCATACAGCCAACAGACACATGAAAAAATGCTCATCATCACTGGCCATCAAAGAAATGCAAACCAAAACCACAATGAGATACCATCTAACACCAGTTAGAGTGGCAATCATTAAAAAATCAGGAAACAATAGGTGCTGGAGAGGATGTGGAGAAATAGGAACACTTTTACACTGTTGATGAGACTGTAAACTAGTTCAACCATTGTGGAAAACAGTGTGGCGATTCCTCAAGGATCTAGAACTAGAAATACCATTTGACCCAGCCATCCCATTACTGGGGATATACCCAAAGGATTATAAGTCATGCTGCTATAAAGACACATGCACACGTATGTTTATTGCGGCACTATTCACAATAGCAAAGACTTGGAATCAACCCAAATGTCCATCAGTGACAGACTGGATTAAGAAAATGTGGCACATATACACCATGGAATACTATGCAGCCATAAAAAAGGATGAGTTCGTGTCCTTTGTAGGGACATGGATGCAGCTGGAAACCATCATTCTCAGCAAACTATCACAAGAACAGAAAACCAAACACCGCATGTTCTCACTCATAGGTGGGAACTGAACAATGAGATCACCTGGACACAGGAAGGGGATCATCACACACCGGGTCCTATTGTGAGGGGGGGTGGGGAGGAATAGCATTAGGAGATATACCTAATGTAAATGATGAGTTAATGGGTGCAGCACACCAACATGGCACATATATACATATGTAACAAACCTACACGTTGTGTACATGTACCCTAGAACTTAAAGTATAACAACAACAAAAAAAAGAATGCGTTTTTATAAAAACACTAAAATTAAACACAGGTTAGTCATGGTTGAAAGAGAACTTTCTCATATCACAAGCAGACCAAAAGAAGGATATTCACATCATAACAGGTAGAGCAAATCTTAATAGTTCATGATATTTACAAAAGGACTTGCAAAATATTTTCCTACAGCAAAAAAAGAACAAGATGGTTTGATTGTAGACAATTTTGGGTGCATCTTTACTTAATAAATAATTATTGACTATGACATGGGCATGATTACTATTCTAGGTATTGAGGATATAGCAATTAATAAATTAAGTTCTTGTATTCTAGTAGTGGAAGACAGATACTAACAAATCAATAAGTAGAGATATGTCAGGTGATACTAGGATGAAGAAAGTAGAATAAGGGGGCAGAGTGACGGGACGATGATAAATCTTTTGGACGGTGGACTGTCTGAGACACTGATGACAGCTGCGGGTGGGTCTCTTGCTGACACTTCAGGGTCATCATTGGGCCAACATGCACCTGGTGGTTACTGAAAAATTAATTCTCCCTTACTGTTTTTATGGGAGAATAAGTTCCAAGTTTTACACGCCAGACATATATATTTCTAGAACACGCTCTGTTTGAAGTTGCTAGGCCACTTAGAAGCACTGAAAAAATACTACACTATTAAGTTGTTAAACCTTAAAAAGGCAAACTATGTTAAGATATGTGTGTATCACTTTAGATGCAAAGTAGACTTTCTTACCCCAAGTTTTCTCCTTTCTGAAGGGGCTCTAAGCAGATCTCAATTCTCCGTCCTAGTTTATATTCCCTGATAATAAGTGAAACAAGATAATATTGAGTGATATAACATTTAATTTTCTTGAATTTTTTTCCCCCAATTTTAAGCTTTTTTCTTAAGCAAAGGATTGTTTTCTGAGTACTTATAAGAATGCCCAAACTTTTGGAAAAGAGAAAAAAATGAGAATCCTTGCTGTGGTGATTATTTAGATACTTGAGTCATTTCTTACTAAACATATAAGTCTGGCTCTGGGAAGATGGCCAGACTGCCAAAGAAATTTCCCTCTGTTCAGCCGGGGTTAAGATTCTCATGCCAGTCACTTTGGGGTGGTAATCAGAGCTGATTAAAAGCAGCCTTGGCCAGGCACAGTGGCTCATGCCAGTAGTCCCAGCACTCTGGGAGGCCGAGGTGGAAGGATTGCTTGAGGTTAGGAGTTCGCGACCAGACTGGGCACACAGGGAGACCTCGTCATAATAAAAAATTAGCCTGGTGTCGTGGCACATGCCTGAGGTCCCAGTTACACAGGAGGTTGAGGTGGGAGGATCACTTGAGCCCAGGAGGTTGCGGCTGTAGTTGAGCCATGATCACGCCAAGGCATTCCAGCCCAGGCGATAGAGCCAGACCCTGTCTATTAAAAAAAAGAAAGAAAAGGAAAGAAAAGGGAGAGAGAGACACAGAGAGAGAGAGAGAAAGAGAAAAGAGAGGGAAGGAAGGGAGGGGAGAGAGAGAGAGAAAGAGAAAGAAAGAGGGAAAGAATAGAAAGAGAGAAAGAATAGAAAGAAAGCCTCAGGGCTGCTTTTTGCAAAGGAAATGACCCAAACCTGCTCTTTAAGTTCAAAGTTTCGGAAGGAGATCAGCTGAATCCAACATTTCTCAGTGAGAAACAGCTGCTTCTACTTTCCATCTCACTCCAAATGCTTTTAAGTTATATAATGTCATAGTCACTGGAGCATAGAAAAAATATACAACACTGCATTTATGCTTAACATGGAAAACTGAAGTCTTGCTGGAGTTTATGATGAAAAGTGCCACCCAAGTCATAAGCATGGCATGACCAGGAATGGGCTTTGTTTTCACTCAGCTCAGAAGACGGACTCCTCCTCCATCTCTTGCACCAGCCAGTGCGGCAGCAGCAGAGAGGGACGGTGTTGCGTCCAGCAAGGAACCTACCTGAGCGGCTGCCGGTCAGTTCGTAGAAGCCTGCCTGGGCGCTTCCTCTCCACCGTCCAGGCTCTGAGGTGGGCTGGGGACGGGACACCAAACTCCGGGAATGGGGGCAAGGTCATGGCCTAGAAAAAGAAACAGACATTTCTCCAATGGTTTTAAAAAGCACTCTTCAAAACATACTGTTTTAGAAAAAAAATGAAGCACTACACAGTGACACCTCAGGGAAAGAGTATCTCAAGTAATGAGAACATCATTTAAAAAGTCACAGGAATCTCTCTCTCTTAAATGACGCTAACCCTGAGAGGTCTTCGTATCCCTCTGCACTGAAATCAGCTTAAGAAGGAAGTGAGTTCCCTATCTCTAAAGCTGAGTCAAAAGCGTCTTTTTAATCATCATGTTTAAACAATGAAACTTTGGAGTTAACTTCCATGTGAGTAGAATTCACCAGGGCAGAGCTAATAGTATAGCGAGGGACTCATCAGCCTTCTTCCGGGCCAATGCAGTTCTCCACCAGTGTTTGCCGATGACTCAGCTTCTGATTTTGAAATACTTCACAATCTTTGGCTGCAATCAGTAGGCCCAAACTGCTTGTTCTAATTCTGAAGGGATCACTTTAAGCCCCTACTGATATATTTAGGTTGGAGCCTCTAAAATTACCAATATTCATCCATTTTTTGACCTAAAAACAGCAACTTTATATCTTTCAACTTAATATGAGGACAAAAAGTATCTTCCCACTTGTTCTCATGAGAATAAGGCTGTCTGCTTTTTCTTTTCTCCTTTCTTTTTTTTTTTTTTTGAGACGGAGTCTCACTCTGTCACCCAGCCTGAAGTGCAGTGGCGCCATCTCAGCTCACTGCAACCTCCCCCTCCCGGGTTCAAGTGATTCTCCTGCTTTAGCCTCCCAAGTAGCTGGGATTACAGGTGCCTGCCACCATGCCAGGCTAATTTTTTGTGTGTGTGTGTACTTTTAGTAGAGATGAGGTTTTACCGTGTTGGCCAGGTTAGTCCCAAACTCCTGACCTCAAGTGATCCACCTGTCTCAGACTCCTAAAGTGCTGGGATTACAGGCATGAGCCACCACACCCAGCCAATGTATGCTTTTTCTTGAGGAAGGGTATTTCATATACTGAGGGCGCACAAAAGCCAAACATCAACAACAACTAGTCATATACAGGCCCCTACATTTTCTCCTCTAAGAGAAGAAAGGAATGCTCATTTCAGTCCAATAGTAGGTGGATGCTTCTTCAACACTGCGTTGTACTTAATCCAGCCTTTCCATTTGGGTAAAACCCTCCTTCTCTGTGAATGTTAATACATAAGAAACAACACAATATCTAGAATATCTAGTTTAGTATCCTAACATAAAAGCTGGGGTTCTAACCTCCTGGAAAACTGGTAACACAGCTTTTCATAACAACATTTAACATATGGGTCACAATGGTACACAAACAATGTAAATAAAGGGATAAAGTGAATGCTTTACAAATGTTCCAAGAAACCATGTTTCCCTAAAAAAATAAAAATGAACAAAAGCTGCAAGTCACTGAGGACAGATTGAAACGAAAGCACAGCATGCCTGTCAGAGGAGGGACCAGTGAGGCCACGAGGAGCCGTCTGCACCACGGGCATGTGTTGCCTGCGGGTACTTACCACTGAACATGGCATATGACAAATGCCATATCAGAACCGACTGTAATTGAGGGAAAAGGAGATAGAAGAATATATTAATATCTCACTGGAAGAGCCACATTACCACTCAGTTATGGTGCAGGAAGAAGTCTGACCTGAGACTTCAGCTCCGCCAGCGTGGCATCTTCTGAGATCTCTACGTCTCCCAAGTAGAGGAGAGAAACTTCCGCAGGCTCGTTCACAGAAGCACCTTCCAAAGGACACAGCGGGATGTTTACAAGGAACTTGAAACTTATTTTGTGTTTCTGAAATACATCGCCATGTTTTGATGTCGTAAATAGGTTATTAAAATTCCACTCAAAAGCCTCTGCATCCAAGTCTTGTGAGGAGGCCCTGTGTGGCAGGTGAGCAGGCAGGGACGTGTTGTCGGCAGAATCCCATGAAGTACTTGACACTTATGCCCCTACCTCGAATGTACTTTTCCACATTCTCTCCTTCCTCAAAAAGGACTTTTTGGGTAGGATACGCTGCCTGCATTCTGTATGTTAGCTTCCTGTTTCCCTCTCATAACACTCATCCCAACTTGTTCCTCGTGTGTCTGTGTGTGTGTGTGTGTGTGTCTGTCTGTCTATGTGCAGGTGTTTAATCTGCCCCCTCAAAACAACAGAATTTTCAAGAGGAGGCAGGCCATCTATCTTGTCTCCCCAGTTCCTGGTACAATGGACGTCACATAGTAAGTGTCCAATAAATGTTTACTTATAAGGAAATTTTGACAATAAGAAGGCCTTTCCAAGTTTGTTTTAAAAAAAGGGAAAAACACAATGCTTTCTCATCAAAAACAATATGAAAGCTGACAACTAAATTTAGACTGTCTTCACTTATTTTTGCTTTAATTGTCTTTACTGCTGAGCATACCACTAATGCATAGCAAGAAATTACAGAGAGATTAGAAGTCAACTAAGTGCATGAGAAGTTCTTCTTGTGTCTTCAGGAAATTACAGGCTGACACTACCGGAAAGACAATTTTAGGAAATTCTAAAGAATGAAATATATAATCACATGCTACACAATGATTTGGTCAAAGACCACACATGTGATGTGATCCTATAAGATTATAATACCATATTTTCACTGTACCTTTTTCTGTTTGGATACATAAACACTTGCCACTGTTATGACTGTCTTCAGTATTCAGTACAATAAGCTGCTGTACCGGTCTGCAGCCTACGAGCAATAGGCTACACTACATAGCCTAGGTGTGTAGGAGGCTCTACCATCTCGGTTTGTGTAAATCACTCTACCACGTTCACACAATGAAGAAATCGTCTGACGATGCATTTCTCAAAACATATTCATGTTGTTAAGTGACACGAGTGTACTTCCCATGTGTTGTGTACAGATGTATTACCAAAAAAAAACTTTTTATTTACTTTCATGTAGAAACATACTGATTAAACATGCTTTTACAATCCAATTCTATATGTAACTAGAATTCTATCACCAAAGCATTTTTAGCATTAACATGAACTAGTGTAACCCAACTAAAAAGTAACTTTATGCCAATTTTATAGCTCATTCAACATTACTCTATACATATAATCCTAACTTCAAAGCCAGGAGATAAGAATTTGACTCATTTATATTAATTTTATTACTGAGGCTGAAAAGATTAAAAAGAAATATACTTCAAGGCACAGAAAAACTAAGTAAGCATGATAAAAAGAAAAACATAGCTAAAGAGTTGGGCCTATTAAAAACATACTCGCTCCATTTCTTTATAATGAAGTGGAACTCTTCTTTGTACAAGGGCAACTGAACTCACTGATAGTGACTTCTGCCCATCATGATGTGTGTGGCTGAACGCTGAGTAAGACAACATGCTTGTACTTGTCTGTGTTCCTTCTCAGAAGTCAGTGAGATGACGTCAAATGCCCTAGAAGCAGTTCCTGAGGGTTTTGAGGCAGAAAGATGGGAAGACATGTAGGATGTGGACTCCTGGTCTCTGCCCCTGTGGGCTAAAATGACATCACTAGAATTGGTTGAAGACTCAATATTCTGGTACATGGTGATAAATGGGGCCCCTGTTGCCCTGAGAATCTTGAGAGATGATATATAAAAGTCTTTGGAAAGTGTAATATATTGATATAATAATAAACAAGATACATAGTGCTTTACAGAGGTTACAAAGCATGTACAGAAATAGCCCGGTGGTGTTATGTGATGTCTGGAATGCCTTATGAAATTAATAGGCTTTGATTTTCAAGACCTTACATTTTAAAAATAAATATTTCAATGGACTCTCAGCGCACAGGCAGTCAATTTACTTCTGTTTATGATACACTGGCTGCTGAAATCCCATTCTGTTCTCACCTTGGCTGAAAGCGGCTCTCCAGACTCCACCCCGAGAGGAAGCACAGTTGGTCTGGTCCTGATGACTCTCGCAGTGTCTTGAGGGACCCTGAAGCTGGTACCACCAGATGGGCACCTTCAGGAAACCCTGAAGAATGGAGCATGTTTAACTGCTGTGATTACAAAGATTAAGTGAAACTCCACTTTTACTTCCATAGAAAGAAACATCTTGATGGCCTAAGATGTTCTTGAACTTACCATTTTTCCTCTTGGATTTATTAACTGTCATCAATTATACTTGCTGTTTTTACAATCAAAAATTTAAAATCATAAAAATCAGACTTTGGGGTGACTGGACTAAATGTCCCTTGCTTAGAAGTATCTTAGTAGATAAAATAAATGAGAAGTATAAACAAGAACAATGCATTCAACAAGTTGCTTGAACACACTATACCAGTGTTTCCAGGCGCTGTCCAAGCACTGCTGACCCAGGATACCAGTCCCAGCAGCGCCATTTATCACACAGATGCAAGAGCCCATTGATCTAAGTTTGGTTTCTGATACAAACTAAAGGAAATAAACCCATTGTCTTACACATACCCTGTAATTTCAGTTTTACTTATTGAGCTAGTTCTTCTCACCTCATTTTTTGTTAGTGAAGAATTTTAACAGGTTTATTAAGAGAAAAAAGGTGCTATTGTTGTAGCACTTAATTTCCAACAATAGAAGATGAGAATGAAAATTAACCACCTAAAACATTTAAAATAGATAGTTCAAGAAATGTGCATTAGAATATTTTTCTGTTTATCAGATTAGTGAAGATTAACAAATATTTGACCTTCATTCTATTAAATAAATGTAAATCAGAACAACAAAATTCCATTTTTTTTCACCTACCAGACTGTCAAAAATCAGACAATTATGTGGGTGAAAATATGGGTAAACCTGAACACTTGTAAGTTGGTAGCAGGAATATAAACTGCTGAGAAGTTTCTGTAGAATAATTTGCCTATACCTGTCATATTTTAAAATGTACAAGTTCTTTGACCCAGCCATTCCATGTTTAGGAATTTACATTCTGATACACTAGTGCATGCATAGAAAGCCATATATGCAAGAATATTCTTGCAAATTGTTTATGGGACCAAAAACCATGAACCAACTTCAAGGACCCTCTTTAAAACATTTTTTGCTGGGCTTGGTGGCTCACACCTGTAACCCCAGTACTTTGGGGAGGCTGAGGTGGGAGGACCGATTAAGCCCAGGAGTTCAAGACCAGTGTGGGCAACAAAGTGAGACAAAAATAAAAAAATGTTTAAAAACTAGCCAGGCACAGTGTGCCTGTAGTCCTAGCTACTTAGGGGCTATGGTGGGAAGATCACTTTGAGCCCAGGGGATAGAGCTTGCAGTGAGCTGTGATCATGCTGCTGTACTTCAGCCTGGGTGACAGAGCCAGACCCTGTTTAAAAAAAAAAAAAGACTGTGCAATTTCAGTTCTAGGAATTTATCCTGTAGATATATATACAAGCAAAATGGAGTGTATATATATATATATTATACATATGTGTATTATATATATATATTTTATATAAATTACATATATTTTTTTACATTGTTACTTGCATCAACAAAAGACTGGAAACAGCCTAAATATTCTTCAAAAAGAGACTGGTTAAATAAATTATAGTCCTCCAAACAATGGAATATTATGAAGCTACTAAATTGAATGAGATAGCTTTACAGCATATACTTGGAGATAAAATATTAATGGAAAAAATCTAGGTACAGAATAGTTGCCTAGCAAATAATCTTTTGTGCAAATAAAAAGGAATAAATATATGTATGTGTGGATGTATATGCTATGTATATACACAGTGAACTATGTATTTAAAATATTTTACATGGTTAGTCTTCACATTCTCATTGTTTATTGTTTGAAATTAAGTGTTGTAACAATAACACCTTTTATCTCTCTTTTTGTTTTTTTTTTTACTTTTTAAATTTTTATTGAAAAGAGGCAGGGTTTCACCATGTTGCCCAGGCCGGTCTTGAACTCCTGAACTCAAGTGATTTGCCTGCCTTGGCCTCCCAAAGTACTGGAATTACAGGCATGAGGCACCGTGCCTTGCCTACCTTTTATCTCTTAATAAACCTATTAAAATTCTTCAGTAACAAAAAATGAGGTAGGAAAAACTAGTACACTTCAGTGTGTGCAAGTATGTGTGTATATCAAAAAGCACAGCCCTTTGGAAGGATGCAGAGAAAAGCAGCCGCCTGTTGGGGAGAGGATGCTGGGTGGCTGGAGCAGGGACACTTTCTTTTCCTGGCCCAGCTTTTCATAACACTTGGAATTTTGTATCATGAGTACTGCCTATTCAAAAATTAACTTTAAAGATCATTGAACAAAATAGAATAGAATTCTACAAAGTTGTGAAAAATAATAAGGTAGGTGTGTATGTGCTGATGTGAGGAGCTTCGCAAGATACAGTAAGTGAATAAAAGCAAACAAAACAAATGTAAAACAATGTAGAGAATACTTAAAAAGGATACGCACATATTTGCCTTCAGCAAACAAATACGTGTAATGTTTTTCTCAGAAGAATACACGAGGAAAAATCAGCTAACTGTGGCTCTCTCTGGAGAGAAAAGGTGTAGGAGTGATTTCTGCTTTTCATTTCATAGCCTTCTGTACTGTCTGAATTTTCTAATCATAAGCAAATAGTTATCTGAGTCTTGGAATTTGGGGCCATTTGTTTCTCTTTTGGGTTCACCTTTGTGTGCATCCTCAGTTTAAAAGAAACGACACAGGTTTTAGAAAGTAGTGCTATGCAATGCTTACTAAACGGCAGTGAAATGAGCCTTCTCATATACTACTGCATATAACATCAAGGCTTTAAAGAGGTCACACCTCTGGACTTAAGAATTCCACATTTAGAACTCTTTTCAGAAGGACTTATTTCAGTACTATTTATAAAAACAAAGTATTAAAAACAAAGTTTCCAACAATGAGGATATAGATGAATTAAATTAGTAAAACATTACCTTGGATATGATGATTATTTTTGGATTTTATGAGAAGGTTAAAATGTCAAACATAAAAAGCAGGAAGTAAAAATGTTATATATAATTGATTTTAATTTTGTGTGAGAATATTTATAAGTTAGGAAACATATCTGATTGACAGCATTTGGGGAAAGTTCTCTATTCTCTTTATGACTATCTGAATTTCCCCGTTTTCCCTAAATGAGGCTATATCATCTCTGTAATCAGGTAACAATAATTATTACTTATGAGATGTCTATGCAGAAGTAAAATCTTACCGGAGGAGGAAGTTGTCCTTCAATTAAAAGCAAAGTATCTCCAGAACATATCAGAAGTTCTTTCAGTGTTGCATCCTGGGAAGACAGAAATGCTTTTTTGTCACTTATGACTTCTGAAAGGAACAGATCATTGGATCTGTTTAAAACCCCATGCCTCTATTATCTTTTCAAAAATTAAATGAATAATAAAGCAGATATTGAAGACACAGGAAATAAGCTAAGACTATAACATCAGTACAGCACTATTTGTTAAACTGTGGGGCATAAGCTGTTAAGTATGACAAAAGATCTGAGGCAAGGAAGCTAGATGAGATGAGAAATGAGAGGCTGATTTACAGAAGATGAAATTTTAATTAATCCTAAAAAGATGGGTTGGATTTGGAAAGCTAGAGAAAATAAGAAAAGGAATTTCTCATTAAAAAAAGGACAAGGGCCAAGTTAAGGTTGATAGTAAATATGGCTTGTTTTGGTAAAGCACTGAGGCCACACTGATTCGAGTGGAAAGTACCAGGAGGTCACACCGGACTGGAAGGGCAGGCACTAACTACAGGACGCGGAATAGAAATAAAGGAGCCACACAAGATTTCTGAGGAGATTTCCCAGATCCATTTGGCAGAAATACGCATGACACTGAAGAGGGAATGCCTGGGCCCAGGAAAGCCATAATAATTTAGGTGAGAGGCATACGAACGCTTGGACCTGGAGCCAAGCATGGGAATGGTCACGGAAGGGGTGCAAAAGATGACAGTTTGGAGGCTGAGAGGAAACATGAAGAACGAAAGATAAGGAGGGTAAACCATATTTTACTCTTAAAGATTAGGATGGGAAAGATACCTGGCAAGGCTGGAATGAGAAGCCAGTTCCAAGGGTAATGAGTTGGCTTCTGGCTGAATTCTTTGATGCCAATTTGGGAATTAATAGAGAAGAACCTGCTGAAGCTATTTGGGTAAATATATTCTTCTGACATCCAAATTTTATGTCCTAAAGATGCTTTGAGGTCCACTTCTTACTCCAGGCAGTCAAACTCCTGGCCAGGCCCCAAGAGGGGCCTCTCGCTATTGACTTACTGACTGCTAAACAGCAAAGAGCATTCCAGTGCAAGGGCCCAGCATACCTGCCTAAATCAACCTTCTGCTGGCATTCAGTGGCCCTTCTTACAGAACAGGAAGCAGGCAGCTGAAGACTGGGGAAAGGGCGGCTGACCACAGCTCCCTAAGACTCGCCAGAGAGCTTTATTTTGGGTCTAATTCTAAGGCTACGCGTTTGAACTGGGAAATATAATGCTATGTGGACCAACAAGATGACTAACCAGATTCCAACTATCCTGTGATAAAACTATTCCTAAGCCTACCCTAAGAGTTTGGCTGGATCAAGAATTTGGACCAAAGCCTAACTTAGGAATGGTTGGTAAGACAAATTCTGCCACCATTACCTTACAGAGAAACTCTGAGATCAAAACATTCAGGGGCCAAAACTTCAGAGTGTATCTATAAAATTCCTTCATGAGCTCAAATGTCATTTGTTCTGTGACGTTCTCTGCCTTCTCATGAACTACTCCTCCTAGAGGCATACTCTCATGGCAAGGGAGTTTACCACAGATGTCAGAAATGTTCCCATGCACTGAGACTTCCCCTTTATCAAAAAACTCTAGTAAGAAAAAAGTAAAATAGACCCATTCATAGATAACTGTATCCTATAGAAAGTAATTAAAGCTTTCTCATGAGTAGAATGGGTACCTTGTATGAAAATATGATATAAATATAATCATATGCAAGAGTACAACGTATAGAAACCATCTTACTTCTTCACATAAAGGCTCCCCAGCTTCATAGCACCAATCCATTTTTCGTAAATGCCAGGCATCTCCTATAAAGGAGTCAAAATTGGGATTAAAAAAAATTCAGAATATGCTTTAAGAGTGTCAGGAACGGCCCTTCTGGAAAAGTGAATATCAAAAGTGGTTAATCTGCTGATAATTGTTCATTAGTTTTTAAGTAAATTGTCTCTTCCAGGGCATGAAAGAAATTACATTTCTTCAATTTGATTTTCTCTCTCTCCCACGAAGAACTGTATACTCATGAATAAAAACAATACTTGCTACTTTATATCAGGTTGGTGCAAAAGTAATTGTAGTTTCTGCCTTTATTTTATTTTTTTTTGAGACAGATTCTAAAAGTAATTGTAGTTTCTGCCTTTATTTTATTTTATTTTATTTTTTTTTTGAGACAGATTCTCACTTTGTCACCCAGGCTGGAGTACGGTGGCGCGATCTCGGCTCACCACAACCTCCGCCTCCCGGGTTCAGGCGATTCTTCTGCCTGCCTCAGCCTCCTGAGTAGCTGAGACCACAGGCACACACCACCATGCCTGGCCAATTTTTTTGTATTTTTAGTAGAGACAGGGTTTCACCATGTTGGCCAGGCTGGTCTCAAACTCCTGACCTCAGGTGATCTACCTGCCTCAGCCTCCCAAAGTGCTAGGATTACAGGCATGAGCCACCGCGCCTGGCCTGCCTTTACTTTTGATGGCAAAAACTGCAATTACTTTTGCACCAGTTTAATACAATATTTACTTTATACCTTTATTTGTGTGTACCCACATACATACATCCTGTATCGGTATACATATATGAACATACATACATAAGTATAGAATCCTTTCTCAAAGCATTATTGAGCTTTATTTCAGTGTCTTGGCTGAAAATAGATGCTAACATTGCCCAGCAACTGTTAATATGTACAAGAAAATTATTCCTATATATTTAGAAGTTAATCTAACAAAAACATAGTGCTAGTGCTTTCTGAATAGCATTTTAATACAGTTGGTATAAGTTAATATTTATACATGTTAAATTGACTTTAATCAAAGAGTTGTTTTTCAGTATACTTGCTGCACTAGTGAAATGAGAAGATAATTTTTTGCTTTTTTAATCCTAATAGGCAAGCAGAGAGACTTTTTTGGGGTTGGGAAGAAAGTTAAATGCAGTAAAAGAAAGAAATCCTGGTTATTAAAAATAATAGCAATGTTTATGAACACAAAACTCCTCCTACTCACCAAAAACATGAAATACCCAAGAATAAAACAGATCTCATATTTATCGGCACAGGCCACAGTTTTTGAATCCCTATACTCTTGTTTGCAGACCTTCTTTATCATTAGTTCTAGTTTTTCTCTTTTTTCTTTTTTCTTTTTTTTCTGAGACAGAATTTTACTCCTGTCTGGAGTGCAATGATGCGATCTCAGCTCCCTGCAACCTCCGCCTTTCAGGCTCAAGTGATTCTCCTGTTTCAGCCTCCTGAGTAGCTGGGACTACAGGTGCACACCACTGTATCCTGCTAATTTTTGTATTTTTTGTAGAGGTGGGGTTTCACCATGTTGCCCAAGCTGGTCTCCAACTCCTGGGCTCAAGTGATCCACCCTCCTCGGCCTCCCAAATTGTTGGGATTACAGGCATGAGCCACTGCGCCCAGCCAAGTTCTAGCTTTAAATACAGAAAAATTTACATTAATTAAAAAACTCAATTTAAGTACCTTTAAGAAGCCACCAGTAAGTTAAAAGTGAACACTATTACTTCACGGTACAGCATGGTGAAAAGAACTTGGGTTGTGAAAGCAGAATGACCTAGATACTTGCTGTATAACTCTGGGAAAACCATTTCACCTTTCTTAGCCTTTGCTTCCTCATCTATAAAGTGGGCATGTGTGATAACCCCTGCATGGTAAGACTGTTGTCGAGGTTAAGTGAGACGTTGCGTGTAACTTCTAGAAGAATGTCCTGCGTCCAGAGCATCTTAACTTCCTTTCCAGATAATAAAGCTACGGGCCTCCAAGTTAATGAAGTCTGAGAACAGCAAAGTGCTCTACTGAAAGCAGAATGAGGTCTCATCAAGCTCACTGACATGATCTCACCTGGAAAGCTGCTTCAGTTATCTTAGATTTATTGTTTTCGTTCATTTTACATTCCCTCACCTATACCACAAAAATACTGATATGAAACAGAATGCACTGAAATTTAGAATCAATGAAATTGAAAGGAATCAGTGGAAGACATGTGTAGCTCCAGGTGGTATACATCTTAGTGTTATTTCTTTTTATTTTTTATTTTTAAGTTCTGGGGTACATGTGCAGGATGTGCAGGTCTGTTACATAGGTAAACGTGTGCCATGGTGGTTTGCTGCACCTATCAACCCATCACCTAGGTATTAAGCCTAGAATGTATTAGCAATTTTTCCTGATGCTCTCCCTCCCCAACCCCCACACCCCCCCCACACCAGCAGGCCCCGATGTGTGTTATTCCCTTCCCTATGTCATTGTGTTCTCACTGTTTGGCTCCCACTTATAAGTGAGAACATGTGGTGTCTAGTTTTCTGTTCCTGCATTAGTGTGCTAAGGATAATGACTTCCAGCTCCATCCATGACCCTGCAAAGGACATGATCGCATTCCTTTCTATAGCTGCATAGTATTCCACGGTGTATATGTACTACATTTTCTTTATCCAGTCTATTATTGATGGGCATTTGGGTTGATTCCATGTCTTTGCTATTGTGAATAGTGCTGCAATGAACATACACGTGCATGTATCTTTATAATAGAATGATTTATATTCCTTTGGGTGTATACCCAGTAATGGGATGGCTAGATCAATGGCATTTCTGGTTTTAGGTCTTTGAGGAGTTGCCACACTGTCTTCCACAATGGTTGGCCTAATTTACACTCCCACCAACACTGTAAAACATTCCTACTTTGTACCTTTGCTGGATCCTATCTAAGTTCTCTACTCAGAGCTATACCACTAGTTTTCTTTCAGCATGCCAACAAGAACCAGGAGAATTCATTATGTACATATGGAAGTGTAAACTACTTTTTATTTCTCCACACCCTGTAAATTTTTTTTCCTATAACCCTGGAGAAAAAAATAGTCAAAAAATTTTTATCAGGCTTTTAAGTAATATGTCATCATGGTAAGTAACTTACCTTGTAGGCCAGATTTCTCCAGCATTAACTTTAAACACTGTAAAGAAAAACAATGTCCAATGTTAGTTTTCTGTTTCTGAATTACAGTTCTAGGACAAATACCCTTTTTGGACCCTAGGTCTATTTAAGTCTGACTATATTTAATGATTCTTGAATAAGTAAAGATAGACATAGTTAAGAAGATAATACATGAGTCAGCTTTCCTTTCTAAGGGCTAGATGGGGCCAATTCAGGACGAGGAAAAAACAATTTCCAGTGTTTGCAAGCAGGACTTAGTTCAAAGTTTCATCCACCAACTCCCAGATTTGAACCATGACTTTCTTCCTATAAGGATTAACTGTGTGTCTTTGGCCAGATATGATTAATCAAGCTAATTTCATGGACATTAAATTCTGAATCCTATAAAAGTAGATTAGCCTTTATTTACCATCCATGAAACACAACTGATCATAGCATCCATGACACACAACTGACCATATTAAAACTCACAAGAATTGTGCAAGCTGTGATGTCATGGCATAATGCAAAAATGAGACAATATTAACAAAACTTTAACTGAAACAAAAATAGTAATTAAAACAATTTCTTGAGGGAAAAACATTGCTAGTTAAATCTTGGACAAGCGAGCAAATACAATTTGATTTCTATTACACTAGAGCAAAAGAGAGCAAGAATAAGGATAGTCACTGCTGTACTGTTTGTAATAAGAGAAAAATGGCAAAAAAAAAAAAAAAACCCACCAAAATACTCATTAATGGGAGATTTTTTAAAAAGTAGGAAATGTCTTAAAGCAGTTCAAAGAAAAAACCAGATTCATATATATTGATCTTAAAAGATCTTTAAAATATTTTAAGTGAAACAAAGTTATAGTATAATACATGCAAAGTGATCCCATTTATAATTTAAAAGAAATCACAGAAGCAAAGCACACTGTGCAATTCTGTATGTACGTACATAGACACACGCTGGTAAAGGCCCAGCAAAGGTCTGGAGGGACACACACTCTACTGATGTGGATAAGATGATGTTATCTGATTGCAACAGTGACTTCTAGACAAAGGACTAGAATAGAGTGGTAACCAAGGGGGACTGTTAATCCCCTAGAAGTTTAAAAAGTGAGAAGAAATCCGTGATTACTTGTATGATAAAAAATAAAAGAAGGCTTTAAAATGTAATTATAGATTGTTTAGAAAATGACAATAAAACATAGTATACTAAAATATGGTGGGTGAATGAAAGCAAGCTTATTATTCTAAGAAAACTGAAAGTCTTATTAAACATTGTATTTAAGAAAAACAATCAAATAATGGAGCAATCAACTTAATTGTGTTTTAGGAAGGGGAAACAGAGAGCATAAAGGCCTTATTTCAGAAACAGCAAGGAGGCCAGTGTGGCTGGAGCAGAGTAAGTAAGAGGGGGAAATGGTTGGAGGTTTGAAAATAAAACAAAAATGATACCAGAGAACCAGATGACATAGGCCCTTGTGCAGACATTCTCTTTCTTTCAGGTATGGTTCAGGGAGAAGAGGAGTTTTCCTGTGAATATGTTCTAGGTTTGGATGATTGTTAGACAATCAAGTGGCAGCTGGATGTTCTGGGGTGAGATCCAGTCTAAGAACTGGGCAGCAGAACGCTCAAAGATAGAGAAGGAGACAGCAAACTGAGAAGGGTAGGCCAGTGGGATATAAGAAAAACCTGGAGTTGTGGTCTTCTGGAGCCCAGTGACAAAAGTGTTTCAAAGAAGAGAGTCATCAGCTACATTGAATGTTGCTGCGAGAGCAAGTAAGATGAAGAGTAAAAACTGCTCACTGGACATAGTAATGTGGAGGCCACTAATGACCCTGACATAAGCTATTTCAGTGACATAGCAAGGAACAAGTCTGCCTACAAGGGGTTCAACGGAGTACAGAAAGGAAGATACATAACTTTTGAAAAGTTTTGTGGCTTCTTTCCTTGAAATTAAAAAATGTAAAGTTAAAAAGTCCAGTGAAAATCTGGGAAAATACCTGCAGAAAATAGTAAAATGATCCTCAAATACCCATCACCCAGTCCCAATTATAGGTTGAGTATCCCTTATTTGAAATACTTAGGACTAGAAGTGTTTCAAATTTAGGATTTAAAAAAATTTTTTGGAATATCTGCATTATACTTACCAGCTAAGCAAACTTAATCCAAAAATCTAAATCTGAAATGCTCCAATGAGCATTTTTTTTGAGTGTCATGTCAAAGGGTCAAAAAGTGGTCAAAAAGTTTTGGATTTTGCAATCTGGCAGTGGCCCCTGCCTCCCCAGAGAGAGGGCTGCACAGCTGCCTGGCCCACACATGCCTGCACCCAGCCCAATAGCAAGCGTGGCAGTATCCCCTTCCCCAGGGAGACCAACACACAGCTATGCTCAGGTTGTGCTTGGTCTCAGCACAAACCAGCACCCTTTCCTCCACAAAACCATGTCACCTCTGTCACAAACACCCATAACCTAAGCAATTGAGGCAATTGCACACATCATTAATGAGGATTACAGCTGAAGAACTGGTGTAGGGATCATGCTACTGAACCCACCAAGAACCAAAGCCAACAACACATCATTTCCAACAGACACCCTAGAATCCATCTATAGGAAAAAGTTCCTCCCCACAAAAGGTACTCTATAAAATTGGAAAAAATACATGTTCAAGTAAATGTGAAGATATCAACATAAGACAAGAAACATGAAGGGCCAAGGAAAGATGATATTCTGAAAGGAACACAATAAGTCTCCAGTAACAAACCCTGAAGAAAAGTATATATGAAATGCCTGAAGAGCAATTCAAAACAATGATCTTAAGGAGATTCATAAACAAGAGAATACAAACAATCTAAAATTCAACAAAATCAGAAAAAATAATTAATAATTTGAATCAGAAATTCATCAGAAAAAGAATTTCTGAACTTGAAGACAGGTCTTTTAAAATGACCCAGTCAGAAGAATAAAAAGAATTAACAATTTAAAAAGAATGAAGAAAACCTACAGGACCAACAAGACACCATTAAATAAACAAATTTTCTCATCATAGAAGTGCCAGGGAGAGAATGACAAAAGACACAGAAAATCTATTTAATTAAATAATAGGTGAAAAATTCCCAAGTTCAGGAGAGATATGGACATCCAGATCCAGAAAACTCATAGGTTCCCCGATTAGATTCAGCACAAAAGGATCCACTTTGGGAACTTTATAATAAGACTCTCAAAAGTTAAAGACAAAAAGAGAATTCTGAAAGCTACAAGAGAAAAGCATTAAGTCACATATAAGGGAATCCCCAATAGACCATCAGTGGATTTCTTAGCAGAAACCTTGCAGGCCAGAAGAAAATAGGGGTAATATAGGAAAGAAAAAACACCGTCAGCCAAGAATATTATATCCAGAAAAGCTATCCTTCAGAAATGAAGGTGAGATAAAAATCTCAGATAAGCAAAAGCTAAAGGAATTTATCACCACTAGACCAATTTTACAAGAAAATACTTAAGGGAGTGCTACAACTGGAAACAAAAGGATGACAATTACTATCATGAAAAAACAAGAAAATATAAAACTCACAAGTATAGGTAAATTCATAATCATACTCAGAATACCCCAGTGTTGCAATAGTGCTGTATAAATCTATCAATCCTCTTCCATGAAGGTTTAAAGTCAAAACAGTCAAAAACAACATTAGTTACAATTAGTGGCTAAGGACACAATAAAGATGTAAACTAAGGCAATAAAAATATAAATTGTAGAGGGAAGGGAAAAAATTCTAGAATATTTTTATATGACCAAAGTTGAGTTGGATACAGCTTAAAATAGTCTATTATAAGTACAAGACTGTTTATCTTAGCACCACAGTAACCACAAAGAAAGAAATGACAGCAAATACACAAATAAGAAAGAGAAAAGAAACAAAGCTTAGCACCATAGACAACCATCAAACCACAGAAGTAAACAACCAGAAAGGAAGAAAAAGATCTACAAAACAACCAGAAAACCATTAACAAAATGGCAGGAGTCAGTTCTTACTTATCAATAATAACCTTGATTAAATTCTTCAATTAAAAGATATAGAGTAACAGAATGGGTTAAAAAAAAAGAAGACCCAACTATATATGTTTCCTGAAAAAGACTCACACTGTTAAAGACAAACACAGACTGAAAGTGAAGGGATGGAAAAAGATAGTCCATGCAAATAGAAACCAAAAGTGAGCAAGAGTAGCCACATTTATGTCAGATAAAATAGACTTTAACTCAAAAACTGTGAAAGGTCATTATAATTGATAATAGTCACTGTAGAAGAAGGTCATTATATAATAACTTACTATATAATCTATAATGAAAAAAGGGACTCAACAAGAGGATATAATAATTGTAAATATATATGCAAACACTACCAGAACATCCAAATATATAAAGCAAATATTATTAGACCTCTAGGGGGACAAGACTGCAATACAATAATAGTAGGGACTTCAACACCCCACTTTCAATAATGCAAAGATCATCGAGACAGAAAACCAACAAAGAAACATTAAACTTAAACTGTACCATAGACCAAATGAAGCTAACAGATATTTATAGAACATTCCATCAACAGCTGCAGGATACACATTCTTGTCAACTGCACAGAGAATATTATCCATGACAGATCATACATTAGACCACAAAACAAGTCTTAATACATTTAAGAAGACAGAGATCATATCAAGTGTCTTCTCTAACCACAATGGTATAAAACTAGAAATCAAAAACTTTAAAACTTTACAAATACATGGAAATTAAACATAACCAATAATAATAATAATAATAACCAATGAGTCAATGAAGAAAGTAAAAGGGAAATTTTAAAATGCCTTGAGACTAAAATAGAAATGTATTATACCAAAACCTATGGGATACAGCAAAAACAGTTCTAAGAGGGAAGTTCACAGCAATAGATGCCTAGATCAAAAATGAAGAAAGATTTCTAATAAACAACCTAATCATGAACCTCAAGCAACTGGAAACATAAGAACAAGCTAAACCCAAAAGAAGTAGAAGGGAATAATAAAGCTCAGCACAGAAATAAACAAAGTAGGAACTAATAAAACAATTCAAAAGAGCAATGAAATTAAAAACTGGTTCTTTTAATAGATAAGATTGGCAAACCTTTAACTAGACTAAGAAAAAAATAGTGAAGACTCAGAGTCAGAGATGAAAATCAGACATTACAATTGATACCATAGAAATACAAAGGATCATAAGAGACTATTATGAACAACTACTTGCCAATAAATTTAAAAACATAGAAGAAATGGATAAATTCCTGGACATATACAATATACTAAGATTAAATGATGAAGAAATAGAAAATCTGAACAGGCCAACAAGTGAGAAAACGCTTTCAGTAATAAAGTCTTTCACCAAAGAAAAGCTGAGGACCTAATGGTTTCACTGCTGAATTCTACCAAACATTTAAAGAATACCAATTCTCCTCAAACTACTCCAGAAAATTGAAAAGTTGTGGATATTTAAAAACTCATTTTATGAGGCCAGCACTATCCTGATTCCAAAACCAGATGTAGATTCAACAACAACAACAAAAAAGAAAACTATAGGCCAATATCCCTGATGAACACAGATGTAAAAACTGTCAACAAGATATTAGCAAACTGAATTTAACAAGCACATTAAAAAGACCATGCACAATCATCAAGTGGTATTCATCCCAAAGATGAAAAAATTCATATGGAACCATAAAAATACCCAAATAGTCAAAGCAATTCTGAGCAAAAAGAACAGAGCTGGAGGAACCATACTACCTTACTTCAAAATATACTACAAAGCAACAATAACCAAAACAACATGGTACTGGCAAAAAGTCTGACACATAGGCCAATGCACCAGAATAAAGAGTCCAGAAATAAATTCACATACTTAACAGCCAACTGATTTTTGACAGATGTGCCAAGAACACACACTGGGAAAATGACAGTCTCTTCAACAAATGGTTCTGGGAAAACTGGATCTCCATATCTAGAAAAATGAGACTAGATTCCCTAACTCTCACTAAATACAAAAATCAACTTAAATGATTTAAATACTTAAATGTAAAACCCAAAACAATGAAACTACTAAAGGAAAACATAGGAGGAACACTTCATGATGCTGGGTTAGGCAAGAATTTTTAAAATAAGCTTTTGTTGCCTCAAAAGCATAAGCAACAAAAGAACATAGACAAATGGGATTACATCAAACTAAAAAGCTTTTGTACAGCAAAAGAAACAACAGAATAAAGAGATAACCTACAGATTGGGAGAATATGTTAGCAAAGTATAAATCTAACAAAGGGGGCTAGGCGTGGTGGCTCACACCTGTTATTCTAGCACTTTGGGAGGCCGAGACGGGCAGATCACTTGAGTTCAAGAGTTCAAGAACAGCCTGGGCGACATGGTGAGACACTATCTCTACCGAAAATACCAAAAAAAAAAAAAAAAAGAAAAGAAAAAAAATAGCTAGGCATTGTGGCATATGCCTGTGATCCCAGCTACTTGGGAGGCTGAGATGGAAGGATCACTTGAGCCCTGGGGGTGGAGGTTGTAGTGAGCTGAGATCACACCACTGCATGCCAGCCTAGGTGACAGAGCGAGACTGTCTTAAAAAAAAAAATCTAGCAAAGAGTTAATATCCAGAATATATTATATAGGAAACTTAAACAATTAAACAGCAAAAAAAAAAAAAAAAAAAAAAAATTTTGATTTAAAAATTGGCAAAAGACTTTAGTAAACATTTCTCAAAAGACACACAAATGGCTAACAGGTACACATGCAAAAAATGCTCAACATCACTAATCATAAAGGAAATGTAAATCAAAACCACAATGAGGTACCATCTTGCTCCAGTTAGAATGGCTACTATCAAAAAAAAAAAAAAAAAAAAGAAAATATGTATTTACAAGAATGTGGTGAAAAGGGAACATTTATGCACTGTTGGTGAGACTGTAAATTAGTACGGTCATTATAGAAAACAGTACGGAGGTTCCTCACAAAATTAAACATAGACTATCATGTGATTCACCAATCCCACTACTGGGTATGTATCCAAAGGGTATGAAATCAGTACGTCAGAGAGATATCTGCACCGCCATGTTTACTGGAGCATTATTTACAATTGCCAAGATACCGAATCAACCTAAGCATCCAACAATGGATGAACAGGTAAGGAAAATGTGGTATATATACACAAACTAATAGAGTACTATTCAGCTATAAAAAAGAATAAAATCCTGTTATTTGTGACAACATGGATGAACCTGGAGACATCACATTAAGTGAAAGAAGCCAGGCACAGAAAGGCCTATCCGTAATATGACCTCACTCATATGTGGAATCCTAAAAAAAAAAAGAGTTGACATTATAGAAGCAGAAAGTAAAACAGTAGTTACTAGTGACTGAGGGGGAGATGTAAGGGGAGGATGCGAGAGGGTGGTCAACAGTTACAAAGTTACAATCTAATAGGAGGAATAAGCTCTACTGTTCTATTGCACGGTAGGGTAATGATGGTTAACAGTAAGGATTGTGTATTAAAAAATAGTTAGAAAAGCTCTTGAATGTTCTCACCACCAAGAAATGCTAAATGCATGAGGTAATGAGTATGCTAAATACCCTGATTTAATCATTACACAACATATATATGTACCAGAATATTAAAATGTGCCTCATAAATATGTGTCAATTTAATTTTTTAAAAAATAGTTTCAGATTGTGGAGCATTTTGAATTTTGGATTTTGGGATCAGGGATGCTCAGCTTGTATTGCCATGGCCAGTTTTATGTGTCAGTAACCCACTCACTTCCCCTGCCCTTGCCCCAGATTTTTTTGAAGCAAATGCCAGATATGTAATTTCATTTGTAAATATTTATTATGCATCTCTAAAAGACAAAGATTTTTAAAAACCTACAATGATTATGACAGCTAAAAAATTAAGAATTCTTTAATATCAATAAATATCCAACTAATGTTCAAATTTCTCTACTTTCTCTTAAATTATTACTAAAATTCCTTTGGCTTGAATTAGGGTCCCAATAAAGTCCATATGTTGCAACTGGTTGCTATGTCTTTTAAGCCTCTTTTGACCTATAGGTTGTCCTCATCTCCTGCAATTTATCTGTTATAGAAGAGTTTTCTGATCTACATTTGGCTAATTGCAGACCTGTGATGAATTTAACCTTACCTATGCCTCCTGTATTTCGTATAAATTGGTAGTTAGACCTAGAAGCTTATTCAGACTCAGGTCCAGTTGTTTGGCTTTTTTGCATTAAGGGCATGGGGTATTGTTCTGAATTTCTATGTTGCCTGAGTGTTGCTCTTTTTTGGGTTAGCAATCTTTGAGGATCATTGCCTAGGTTCATTAATTTATTAGGAGTTGAAAAAATGTAAAATTCTAAAATGTCTTCTTCATTTATTAGTTGGAATATGTTTATAAATAAAACTTATTATCTGCTTAGCTACCCTGGGATATAGTTTGCAAGGGAAAAACAGGAAAAAAAATGCTTTATTTTTTACCTTTATGGTTGCCTAGCATCCATTATAGGTAACAGTGCATATTTTTGTATAGGATCATTATGAACTCACAGATTTACAGATTTTATGTACTTGTTTCAATTAATTTTTGCTATTTTTCTCACTGATGTTCAAATTATCTCATCTTTGACTAGTGAGCTCCTCAATCTCTTTGATAATTCCAATAGTCTTTGTTAGCGGCTTCACTGCTTTCTGTGATGGTAAGATGTTTCAGGCTCATCTTAGACATTTCCTGACCTAGATATATAACCAGCCATTATTCTAAGATGCCCTGGTTCCTGTTCGTAGAAAACGGTATTTGGCAGCCATAATCGGGGTGCCAGGGGTACTCTGCTGCTACCAGGTTGGTCATTCTTTCTAACTTGTATCAATGGACAGAGCTGGAAAAAAAATTTTTTAAGAAAAAATATATGTGGCTCAAGCCTGTAATCCCAGAACTTTGGGAGGCCGAGACGGGCGGATCACGAGGTCAGGAGATCGAGACCATCTGGGCTAACACGGTGAAACCCCGTCTCTACTAAAAACTACAAAAAACTAGCCGGGCGAGGTGGCGGGCGCCTGTAGTCCCAGCTACCCAGGAGGCTGAGGCAGGAGAATGGCGTGAACCCGGGAGGTGGAGCTTGCAGTGAGCTGAGATCCGGCCACAGCACTCCAGCCTGGGTGACAGAGCGAGACTCCGTCTCAAAAAGAAAAAAGAAAAAAGAAAAAATATATGAAGTTCATGCAGACTTTTCTATCTCAAATTCAGGAGAACAGGTTTTTTTTTTTTAAACCACATTGATTTTATTTGTCTCTCTGTTTTCCAATACTAAAGGTCTAAGTTCTCAATAACAGCAATATAATTATTCACTTTATCACATACACACATATATACAAACATTCATACCACTGTGTCTGTATATAAATACTAGAAAAAATATGCCAACATGTTAATATTGGTAGCATAAAGGATAATGAGAGGTTTTCATTTTTTTCTTTTAATCAATTCCTGCATATTCAACATTTCTGTTAATAAAAAAGTATTATTGATAAAAAGAAAAAAAATTGTAATCATTTAAAATTTCCAGTAGAGGCTGAATGGAGTGGCTCACGCCTATAATCCCAGCACTTTGGGAGGCCGAGGCGGGTGGATCACTTGAGGTCAGGAGTTTGAGACCAGCCTGGCCAACATGGAGAAACCCCATCTCTGCTAAAAATACAAAAATTAGTCAGGTGTGGTAGCAGGTCACTGTAATCCCAGCTACTCAGGAGGCTGAGGCAGGAGAATCACTTGAACCCGGGAGGCAGAGGTTGCAGTGAGCTGAGACCATGCCACTGTACTCCAGCCTGGGTGACAGAGTTCAAACTCTAACAACAGCAACAAAAAAATCCAGTTAGTTCACCAATTTTCAAGCCCCCAAAATAAAATAATTCCTCTAGTGAGTACATATAATTCTCTGAAGTATATCATATTAGGCCTAGTTTAGGATCTCCAAATCTTAACACAGGATACCACTGTTCCTCACAGCAAACATACAAACACACACAGCCTCTGAAAACAAAAGGTAAAATTACTTACATCTCTCACAGATATTGTTTCTTCTACTATAATTTCCATTTCTGTCCCAGGTTGAACGTCACTCCCCATTGCAAAAAACAGGAACAACTAACACCAAGACAGATGTGTAAATGCAATTTAATCTGAACTTAAAAATCCAATGAATGTATTATTTACTTTCAAAAATGTAAAGCCAAGGGCCCATGAAACTTTAACAAAAAATCCCAATTTATATGAAAATATGACTATGATTAGTTACTTAATGTTACAATTTAAGCAATAATTTTGCCTACCCAGAAGTATAAACTTGCTTCATCATCAATGTTTTTTACTCTTAATAAATGTCTCTCACATACACTACTTATTTTTCTTTCTTTCTTTTTTTGAGATGGAGTTTTGCTCTTGTTGCTTAGGCTGGAGTGCAGAGGAGTGATCTTGGCTCACTGCAACCTCTGCCTCCCAAATTCAAGTGATTCTCCTGCCTCAGCCACCCATGTAGCTGGGATTCCAGGTGTGCGCCACTAGGCCTGGCTAATTTTTTGTATTTTTAGTAGAGGCAGGGTTTCACCATGTTGGCCAGGCTGGTCTTGAACTCCTGACTTCAGGTGATCCACCCGCCTCAGCCTCCCAAAGGGTTGGGATTACAGATGTGAGCCACCACACCTAGCCAACATACACTATTTCTTCTACTAGGATCTTCATCTCTGTCTTGATCACTCCCAAAAGGAATTTGTAATTACTATACACAATTAGCATTAATAAGTTTTTTCTGAGTCACTTGGTTATGATTTTATTTTCTGCCAAGCAATTCAAATATTAAAATTCTCAAGACTCCACAGGAAAAATACAAATCTGATCTCTTATTCTGTTCCTTATAGCCCTGCTTTTCCTTTCTAACTCAGCCTCACTTGTCATGTTTTCCCTCCTATCAGCTTGTCATGCACTACTATTTGCTAGAGTTCAGGGGAAAGCAAATTAAGGGGGAATTGGTTGGTAAAGTAATGAAGGGAATTTGGGAACCACAGACAACCTGATTTGAATCCAGATTACCCTGCTACAGGGTAATATTGTAAATTATTGTAAAATATTGTAAATATTCTTATTTACAATAAGAATATCCTTATGATTTCTGCACTGTAATAAGCTGATTAGCTTCTTACAAATGGCTTCTGGCAAAGGTCAAACCTGATGGTGTTTTATACTGAAAATGGACACTGATAAAGACAAAGGAAAAGGGAGGCTGCTCTCAGACTATTATATTAGTGCAGAGAGTAATTAAGTCCAAAATTAATAAACTGTGTTTCATTAAACCTAAAATGGTACTGACTGTTATACTTACTATTTTCTGTACCAGTGCTAGCTATAACTACAGAACGCCTCTGACTGTAAGATGCAACCTAATCTCACAGATGTTAAAACGTGGGAAAAAGAAGGTGTATCTTAGAACTTAGGAAATATAATGGTTGAAAGTGGTGGCCACTCAACATTAAAGATTCCTTTTAACCACAAAATCTTCATAGGAAAAGAAACATGGCCGGGCGCGGTGGCTCAAGCCTGTAATCCCAGCACTTTGGGAGGCCGAGACGGGCGGATCACGAGGTCAGGAGATCAAGACCATCCTGGTTAACACGGTGAAACCCATCTCTACTAAAAAAATACAAAAATCTAGCTGGGCGAGGTGGCAGGCGCCTGTAGTCCCAGCTACTCGGGAGGCTGAGGCAGGAGAATGGCTTAAACCCGGGAGGCGGAGCTTGCAGTGAGCTGAGATCCGGCCACTGCACTCCAGCCTGGGCGATAGAGCGAGACTCCGTCTCAAAAAAAAAAAAAGAAAAATAAACATAAATATGCTTTGGCGTAATATTTTATATTTAAACATCTAGAACTATAAGGATGTAATCCTAAAATAAAATGTATCATTTAAGAAAAAACACTTTTAGAGAAAAACAATATTACTGGAGTAGTTAAGGTACTAGTTATAATTCTGGTTATGGAAGTGTTGATTTTGTTTTGAAACAGGTGACCTTATTTTACCTGACAGGAACTTGGTGCTTTTCCAAGACACAGTCCCAATGAACTTCCCATCTTCAATTCTGCTTCCTTCAAAGTATAGCTGTCTGGCACTTAAAAAAATTTTGATAACATGATGATAATTAGGAATTATTAATTCCTAGCTCTCTAAGAAAAATAAAATATTTAAATCAGTATTTCTCTGAAAATCAAGAATATCAAGAAAGAAGAAAAATGAGTTGCACTTCAGGCAAAAGGATTACATGCACTATGATTAGGTTTGATTTTCAATTTCCATACTCTAGGGTATTTTGTTCCTGTTTTCTACATAACAATGCTAAAAGGAAGCTATGAATGTCTAGTTTCCTACTTAATAAAAATGACTTGCTCGAAGAGCTGTTGTTTATATGGATTGAAAGCCAGATAATCCAAATCAATCCATAAATGAAGAACCAGCTTCTTCGAAGTTTAAAGTTGAGATTATTATTACCATCAATAATTAGGCTCATCCACGACTAAATTAAATCTAAGGTAAGAGCTGATAGAGATGAGAACTGAAGATTTTATTTCATAATTGGTATCACAATAAAATTAGCAAAGCAAATGGAAAAACTTTGAAAATAAAGCTGGAAAAAATATAACTAGATCAAACCCACGACTAAAATGAGAATCAGATAGTCAGAAAGAACAGTGTTCCATTTAGAAAACAGAAGTGTTTGTTTCTGGTTAAGATTTTCTGTAATACAAGGGTAAGATACCTGGATGAAAATACATCCTATAAATCAGTTTCCAACAGGTAATTTTTAAATATTAGGTATTGGAGGCCACTATTTAAAGTATCAAGAAAGACAGATGAGTATAAGCCACCTTTTGAAAGTTATCAAAAAGATTTACCTGGACAAAGAAGCTTCCCATTTCTATCAATAGGTCTCAAACAGCTGTTGTCAGCTATAAATAAAAGGAATATTATTTTTCTTAGTATTTTTCTTAGAGAGCTAGGAATTAATAACCTTCATCATATTATCAAAATAAAAGGAAGCTGGTTACAGCATCAAATACAGAAAACAAAAGAGAGATGCTCTATTGTGTTAATTAGCAGAAAACTACAGAAAGCTAAAAACAAAAACAAAAACCCCCCAACAACCAAAGAAAAACCCCCAAAATAAGTACAGGCAGCCTTTGTTTTACACAGTAGTGCAAGACTAACAGCACCAGGTGAAACTGTGCAAAACAATCTTAATAATCAATGGAAAAATTACAATCGTTCCACGACACTTAAAAATTTTTGTTGTAACATTTAAAACCCTCTTTGTTATTAATATTATACATATATTAGGAAAGGAAAAAACAGTAAAACCAATATTTATATTATAATTTAAAATACTAGAATCTTTGAGAATTAAAATGTTTTCTGTCTTTGTAAATTACATATGAAGAGTAGTTTAAACAGGGCTTGGTTTCTTCTCATTGTATAGCTTATAATATGGAGTGACATCTTTCCTGTCCTGTAGCAAACTGTCATATTCCTTTCTAAGTTTGGATCAGCTTCCAATATCTAGAGTCGCTTGAGTGACAGCAGGGTCAACATTCCCACAGGTTGCTGCTGCTTCTATAACTCCGTATACTTTTGTTTCTTTGTGTACTTTCTTCTCTGTTGGCCAATTCCCTCTTTTGATTATGTATTCTTGTAAAATGTCATGGTGGGTTTAGCACTGGGAGAAAGGGAGGCAACACAACTACATGCTTTGCTGTCTGTGTAGTGAAGTGAAGTGAAGCGTACATGCAGCGACAAACCACTAACAAACTTGAAAGAAGTTACTGGTTACTGCTTGTGGTGCACATGTGTTATTTATGTGATGAATTGTGCCCTGAAGAGCTGGCAGTCAAGTGTGTACTTTATTCAGTTACAGTTAATATACCATATACCATGGTTGCTGAAATTTTAACCATCTTGCTGGGGGACTGATGTTATATAACTAAATGATAGTAATGAAATTTCTGCATATCAGAACAGTACAAGCGGACTGCTTATATTTAAAATATGTTAGGTGATTTTATGCTTATTAAATGGGCCAGCATGCACTATGTTTGAGGACACAGATTCTTGCTTTAGAAGATCCCCTGGTGCTTGGAAGGGGCAAACCAAGTTTTCAGTTCAAACAAAATTCTTAAAAAGTAGGATGTAAATTGGAGGGGTGGGGGAAGGTTGAGTGTTCTGAAGAGACAACAATAGTATGAGCCTTATAAGTTCTAACTTTATTAGACCACAGCAGAATCTCTTTCTGTGATTCCTGAGTTAAATATCTTGTATTACAGTAATATGAGGCTAGCATACAATTCTCACATAAACCTCCTGTCAACGGAAACAATTGACTTAAAGAGTTCCCCAACTTAAAAAGTGCTTTTAAAATACTGTCTCTTTAAAATCTGTTGGTTTTCACTGAACAGGTACTTACTGTGTATTTTCTATGTGCCAGGCACTGTACTAGAAACTGGAAATACAATGGTAAGCAAAGCAGTGTAAACTCAGCCCTCACAGAACCTTGTCTAATGGGGGAGGTGGATGTTAATAACAGAAATAAAAGGGCAGCTACAGTAATAAATGCTATGAAGGTAAAGGACAGGGTGTTAGGAGAGTACATTAGCAAAATTAACTGGGATTGTATAGTCAGGGATGGAAGGAGAAGGAACATTTCAGATGAGACCAAATAAACAGCTGAAGTTAAAAGCAAAGAGACTGAGCACTAAGAAGTCTTGGGGGTCAAAGAGAGCTTGTGCACTGAGAAACGCAGAAAAGTCAGCATGGTAAGTGAGTTGTGAATACGCATAAAAGCAGATCACAACAAAGTTACAGTTAAGCAGCGGTCAAACTGTGCAGGTTCTTGTAGGCTAGGTTAAGGAATTAACTTAAGTGCAATGGAAAGCACTAAAGGGCTTTGTGCGGAGGAGTGACAGGATCTAATTCACATGTATTGACGATGATCAAACGGTTTGGAGGGGGGCAAGAGTGGAAGAAGGGAGACAAGTTACAGGGGATGACAGTGAACTATGCATTTTAATAAACCAATGACTTTTAATAATGGACTTTACTGAGTTATAATTTTCTTATAATAAAATACATGTTTTAAGCGTACAGTTAATAGTTTGATAAGTACATAAACGTCTGGTAACCATCAGCAAACTGAGGTATAATTTGCATCATCCCCCTTAAAACTCCCTGTGCCAATTTGCAGCCAATCCCTCTTCCTCTCTCCCAATCCTGATCTGCCTTCAGTAACTACAGCTTAGATTTTATTTGTCTAAAGTGTCTTATGTATGGAACCACACAATATGTACTCTTTTGCATCTACTTTCTTTCTCTTGGCATAATGACTTTGAGATTCATCCATGCGTTGCATGTGGTGGAACTAGCAGTGCCTTGCACTTCAGTGATGAACAGTATCCCATTGCTTAAATACACCATCATTTGTCCGTCCCTTTACCTGCTCATGGGCATTAGGATTGCTTCCAGTTTGGGGCTAGGAACATTTATATCTTTATAAGGATATATGTTTTAACTCTTATTCAGTAAATACCTAGATGTAGAATTGGTAAGTGGATGTTTAAATTGATAAGAAATAAGCTAACTTTTCCAAAGTGGCTGTACCCATTTTATCCTCCCACCAGCAACATATGGGAGTTCCAGTAGCTCTACATCCTTGCTAACACGTGGTTGACTTAACATTTTATTTATTCTGCAGGGTGCACAGTAGGATGTCATTATGGTTTTAATTTGATGGCTAATGATTCTGAGCATTTTTCCCTGTATTTACTGGTCATTCATAGATAGGTCTTCCTTTGTAAAGTATCTGTTCAAGCTTCTAAACCTGGGTTAGGTTACAAATTTTATTTTTTTAATATTCTGAATGTAAGTTGATCGTCAAATACGTGTTTCACAAATATTTTCTCCCAGTTTAAGGCTTGCCTTTTCAAATGCCTTTTGAAGAGTAGAAGTTTTAAATTTTAATGTAAATTAATTAGGCTTTTCTTCCATGGCTTGTGCTTTTTGAGTCCTATCTTTAATAATACAAAAACCTTTCCTTATGATAAAGTAACAAAGATTTCCTCATATGTTTTCTCCCAGGAATTTTATAGTTTTAGGTTTTAACTTTTAGTTGTATGATCCATTTAATTTTTGTATCAGCCTAAGTATAGCCGGAGGTTCATTTCTGCATATACAAATATCCAAATGGCCCAGCACTATCTCTCTGCATGAAAATACCTTGGTACCTTCGTTAAAAGTCAACTGACTATGCACCTATTTCTCGATTCTCTATTTAAGTTCCACCGTAAATATTTTAGGCTTCACGGGTCACATGTGATCTCTGTTGCACATTCTTCTTCTTTAAAAAGCCCTTTACTAGTGCGAAAACTATTCTTTGCCCACTGGCTGAACAAAAACAGGTTGTAGGCCACAGTTTGCTGACCTCCTCTCTATATGTCTACCTGTATGCCAATATATACTGTCTAGAGTGAGCCTGGACATCACATACTGTAATTCTTTCAACTTTGTTCTCTTGTTTTCAAATGTGTTACAGCTATTTTAAGTTCTTTGCATTTCCATAAAAATTGTAGAGTCAGCTTGTCAATTTCTTTAAAAAATGTTAAGATTCTGAGTAAGAATATATTAAATCCACAAATCAATTTGGGAAGAATTATCCTGTTATTCAAGAATATTATATCATCTGGCCAGGTGCGGTGGCTCACACCTGTAAACCCAGCACTTTAGAAGGCCAAGGCAGGTGGATTATGAGATCAGGAGATAGAGACTATCCTGGCTAACACGGTGAAACCCCGTCTCCACTAACAATACAAAAAATTAGCCGGGTGTGGTGGTGGGCACCTGTAGTCCCAGGTACTCAGGAGGCTGAGGGAGGAGAATGGCGGGAACCTGGGAGGCGGAGATTGCAGTGAGCCGAGATCACACCACTGTACTCTAGCCTAGGCAACAGAGTGAGACTCTGTCTCAAAAATAAATAAATAAATAAATAAATTAATTAATTAATTAGCTGGGCATGGTGGCAGGTGCCCATAACCCAGATATTCATGGGGCTGAGGCAGGAGAATCGTTTGAACCCAGGAGACAGAGACTGCAGTGAGCCAAGATTGACCTCCTGTACTCCAGCCTTGGGGACAGAGCAAGACTCTGTCTCAAATTTAAAAAAAAAAAAAAAAGAATATTGTGTTGTCCGATTCGTGAATGTGGTATATTGTTTTATTTATTCAGGTCTTCTTAAATATCTCACAGCAATATTTTCTAGTTTTCAGTGTACAGGTCTTGTACATATTTTGTTCATTTATGTCTAAGTATTCCGTAATATTTTATGCTATTATAAATGTTTTCTGAATTTTGATGTCAATTTTGTTGTTGTTGTTGCTGGTAGGTAAAAAGGCAATGAATTTCTGTATATGACTTTGAGTTCTTGCTAAATTTACATGCATTAAGATACTAATTCACATTCAGTAGAACGGCCATGTTGGTGTGGATATGGTGATTAGGGAACACTCCTACACTGCTGGAGGGAATGTAAACCAGCACAGCCGCTGTGGAACACAGTGTGGAGAGTCCGTAACTAAAAGTAGAGCTACCATTTGATCCAGCAATTCCACCACTGGGTATCTACCCAGAGGAAAAGAAGTCATTATACGAAAAAGATACTTGCACGTGCATGTTTATAGCAGCACAGTTTGTAATTGCAAAATCGTGGAACCAACCCAAATGCCCATCAATCAATGAGTGAATAAAGAAACTGTGTGTGTGTGTATATGTACGTATATATAGGTATATACATATATATACACACGCATATATATATACCTATAGGTATATACGTATATATGTGTATATATAGGTATATGCATATCTAAGAGTGTGTGTGTATATAGGTGTATATATATAATGGAATACTCCTCGGTCATAAAAAGGAATGAATGAATGGCATTTGCCGCGACCTGGATGAGATTGGAGACTATTATTATACGTGAAGTAACTCAGGAATGGAAAACCAAACACCGTATGTTCTCACTGATATGTGGGAGCTAAGCTATGAAGACACAAAGGCATAAGAATGATACAGTGGACTTTGGGGACTTGCGGGGGAAGGGTGGGAGGGGGACGAGGGATAAAAGACTACAAATAGGGTGTAGTGTATACTGCTCGGGTGACTGGTGCACCAGAATCTCACAAAGCACCACTAAACAATGTACTCATGTAACCAAATACCACCTGTATCCAATAACCTGTGGAAAAAATAATAATAAAAGCTGTGCTCAAAACATGTTAAAAGAAAAGTCAAAACCAAACCAGTAACAGCTGATTCTAAAAAAAAAAAAAAAAAGATGGCTAGGCTCAGTGTCTCATGCCTGTAATCCCAGCACTTTGGGAGGTCAAGGCGAGCGGATCACCTAAGGTCAGGAGTTTGAGACCAGCCTGCCCAACATGGTGAAACCCTGTCTCTACTAAAAATACAAAAATTAGCCGGGCGTGGTAGCATACACTTGTAATCCAAGCTACTTGGGAGGCTGAGACAGGAGAATTGCTTGAGCCTGGGAGACGGAGGTTACAGTGAGCCGATTTCGTGCCACTGCATTCCAGCCTGGCTGACAGAGTGAGACTCTGTCTCCAAAAAAAAAAAAAAAAAAAAAAAAAGATAATCACAATTAATCACAGATTGACAAGGACATGTAGAAACTGCAACCCTGACACATTGCTGGTGGGAATATAAATGGTTCAGTCACTTTGGAAAATAGTATGGCAGTTTCTTACAAAGTTAAACACAAATTTGCATATGACCCAGCAATTCCAATACTGTATATCTACCCAAGAGAAATGAAAACATATCTCCACATGAAGACTTATGTGTAAAAGTTTATAGTGGCATTATTCATAAAAGTACAAAAGTAGAAACAATCCAAATGTCTATCAACTCATGTTTGTCCAGGATAAACCAAATGTGGTACTATCCATATAATGGAATACTAGACTAGTCAGCAATACAAAGGAACAAGCTATTAATACATGTGAAACCATGGATGAACCTCAAAAATGATATGCTACGGGAAAGAAGCCAGACACAAAAGACTGTGTGTTTTATGATCCCAATTATATTAAATATTAAGAAAATAAAGTCTATAGAGACAGAAAGTAGATTAGTGGTTGCCAGGGGCTTCGACTACAAATGGGTACAGGGATCTTTTTGGAGTAATGGAAGTATTCTGAAACTGGATTGTGGTGATGGTTACAGAACTCTACACATTTACTGATGATTACTGAATTATACACTCAAACTGAGTGGATTTTATGGTATGTAGATTACATCTTCATAAAGTTGTCACAGAAAGCCTAATGGTAAGTGAATAGTGAGTCTGCAGACTGTACATTCAGAATAGTTCAACATGAATACATGGTCTAGATACACATCCACATCAGATATACTCATTGTATCTGGGGAAGGAGAGAAAGAATAGGTCTGAGGAGGAGAACATAGGGGACTTTAACTTCATTTATAATGTTTCAAACAAAAACAAACATAATACAAAAAGTTAACATTTGTCCATTTTGGGTGGTAGGTATATGAGTTTTCCCTAAATTATTTTTTGTATTCTCCTATATTTTCTTCAATTCAAGACTAAAATTAAAGAACCAAAAAGCAAATGTAAATGATTACCTAGTTCCTTCATTAATTTTAATTCCTTTATGGCTTTAATTCGAATATCAAACACCATCTGAAATAGAGAAATAAAATAATGACTAAGTTGTAAAAAACGGGAGGAGATGAAGATGAGGATTGTCACTGTGTGCATAAACAAATTATTTGAGATATTAATTACCTGACATTTAGTAGTTTTTGCCTACTTAAAATTTTTCCATCCCTGAAATTTTTTAATAAGATCAAAAGCAAAAACTTAGATCTTCATAGTTAAGTTTTTACCAAATTGATGTTAATTGGAACAGAAAGGACACCTACAGAAAACTAAAGAAACAATTGTAGCTGAAAGGCAATAAGCTGACAAACCACTAACTTTTCTCATGAAAGCCAACAAAATAAACTCAGGGCAATCACATTTCTCTATGTCAGGAATGATGAATGTGGGGCCAGTAAGCATAAATAAAAATGTATACTATCAGCCCGAGAGCACTATTTAAAATTGCTGTTTAAATGACTTTATTTTGGATTCTTTCCCTTTTTCAGTTTAACCTAATTTTTTCTAGGATATAAAATCTTGGAAATTTAGGAGTAAAACTGATGTCAGACAATCTATCCTCCCACAGTACCCCACACTGTGAAAAGAAGAAACAGAATGAGTCATAAAGGACTTCACCAAAGTCTTTCACTTACGGTCAAGGTACTAGATCTTCCGAACTTTAGTGTATTCATCTAAGTGTATAAATATTAACACACTTTAAGAAATTATAATATTTATATAAAAGAAAACAACATTCTAGTAAGTTTCAACTTGTTATAGAAAAAAAACCCATAATGAATTGAGACTACATAAATATAAAAAGGTATTTCCTGAGATGATGTTTAAGGAAACTAGTCTTCAAATGGAGAACTAAAAGAGTTCCTTTTAAGAACACCTGGCTTTACAGAAAAACAGAGTATAATGTAAAACCATTTAAGATAAATTTTAAAAACAGAAATCCACAACACAAAACCAAAACACATGTATACTTGGTTTAAAAAAAATACAGAAAAGACCCTTGAAAATAGCATTTTCAAGGCAGCCAGAGAATTCCATGAACTAACTAAATAAGTAACTCCCACATTCTAATTCTAGGCTTTGGAGGAAACTTTAAAAGGCATGTATTTTCTTGAAATATGCTAACAGCCAACTAACATAGGTAAACAAGCAATAATCAGATGTTAAATAAAAAGCTAACTTCCTAAGATTTGAAGTCTCTTGAGACAACTGTTCTGAAAGATTAAGGTATTGTTTTCTAAATAAAATTCTGTTAACTGAAAATCTATCAGCCAACCTTTAATTATATTCTACTCACTGTGTTAACAGTTGCTGATATTTTAACCTGCTTCTCTTCAGAGTCTAACTGGCATAAATTTTTAACATGGAGCCAGTCAATCTCATTTATACTAGTGACCCATTTCTCTTCCTTGGTCAACAAGCTGCAGGTAAAGAAAAGATCAGAAATTAATACCTTTCCTTAGGCATCACTTCCAAAGCTCTGCATGTGTCACTTAATGTGACTAACTAGAGGTGACCAGTTCTACTGAGTCCTCTCTATGGTAAGTGGGCTATCTTTGCAGGGTAATGTTAGGCAGTAGTCTACAGAGTCTATATTCATGATTCCATTTATTCTTTGATTTTCTCACATAATTTGTTGCCACATTTTTCCACAGAGAACTTCCGTAAGTAAACAATCAGTTGCTGACTTCTGCCTGCACCCTGTAATCACTAGGGGAGCTTTAAAAGAGCGCCTATGCCAGGAGCCTACCCCACCTGATCTAGATTTCGTTTAACAACAGGGCAGCCATGTGTAGTCTGTAGACTGACACTGCACAAAAGGGCCACGTCTAAGGAGTGTCACACATGGCATATACATCGTATACTGAATTTTTGAGAGTTTTGTTTTATAAAAGCAGCCGGCAGTAGAGTATCTTGTTCTAACATTTTCCTACAGAGAGTAGTAAAGGGTCCTGAAGGGCTGCCTTCTTTCTAATTCACACAGAAACACTAATGGGCTTGCAGAAGTCCTCTTTGGGAATGTGTATCAGAGCTCTGAAACATAATTCTACTCTTTATTGCAGTTATTCCATTCTGAGCTCCCACCTTAAGCTAGCAATCCCAAATACAAAGTTTGAAGCACAAGATGTTCCGTGAAGACTACCTTAAAATAGTGAAAAACTGTATGATAATCATGACAATGACTGCATTAACTAAAACATTTAGCACTTACTGTGTGTACTTTGTACACACTTAACTCTTTCAATCCTCTCAACTCTATGAAGCTGGCACTAGTTATTATCCCCATTTTACAGACAAGAAGACTGAGCAGAGAAAGACGAAATACCTTGCCCAAGGTCCCATTACATCCTACTGACTTGCCTAGGAGCACAGTTAGGCAAACTACATAGATTACTATGTAGCCATCCAAGGCAGTTTATAAAGAGTCTACAAATCTCAAGGTTGGGCAGAGGGGATGGAAAGCAAGATACATCTACAAAATAATCATTATTTGGTTTAAAACGAAAGGCACGCAAATGCTAACAGTGATTAACAGTGCATGGTGAGAAGAGGGATTTCCCCAGTCCCAATAAATGTATACTGCCTTTTATAAAGGAAATACAGTTCTTATAAACAAGGTGGAGAATGTCTGAGAAACCCCTGTCCAAAAGAGTAACAGTGGTAAGTGTACTATGAAATAAACAAACGGTCCATAAGTGCTCTGCTGCTCTGCGTCAAAGCCACTATAAATAATGATACAGAGGTCTTGCAATCTAAGTAAATTTGTAGCACTGAGAAAACAGGGAACTTGAAATCTTCAATATATGGAAATATTGCAGTTACAGTGTATGACACATTGACTACAGCAAAGTACTATCACAGACACAGATGACAAAAAGACAGATGTAGCTTTAAATGTGACCGCAGGATTCATGGGGGTAATTCGCCAGGTAACTGCTCTATTTGGGCAACTGGGCTCTCAAGAGTCACAGAAGGGATTATAAGGAAACCATGAGGCCGGGCGCGGTGGCTCAAGCCTGTAATCCCAGCACTTTGGGAGGCTGAGATGGGCGGATCACAAGGTCAGGAGATCGAGATCATCCTGGCTAACACAGTGAAACCCCGTCTCTACTAAAAAATACAAAAAAACTAGCCAGGTGAGGTGGCGGGTGCCTGTAGTCCCAGCTACTCGGGAGGCTGAGGCAGGAGAATGGCGTAAACCCGGGAGGCGGAGCTTGCAGGGAGCTGAGATCGGGCCACTGCACTCCAGCCTGGGCGACAGAGCGAGACTCCGACTCAAAAAAAAAAAAAAAAGGAAACCATGAGTCCTCTTATGGGTCTCCTGAAAAAAAATATCCAGAAACAATTTAGCCATAATGTTTATACCTTCTTCAGGAAGATTTTCAGGAATTTTCTCTGCGAGAATGTTCCTTCGGTTTTATAACCAGCGCTAATCAGAATTCATTTGATAACTTGCATTATAGCCAACTAATTGATACTCTATATAGTCTAGAAAATCAGGGATACTTATATTATTTTCTCACCACATTTACCAAAAGTCCCTTTACAAAACATCATTTTTTTCTCTAAGTTACATAACCTACAACATTCGTGGATACAATATTTAGAACATAATGTCTAGAAATAAAGAAACATTCAACCCTTGTCACTAAAATAAAGCTTTAGAGTTCTGCTGGGTGGTATTGTAATTAAAATGACTTTTAGAAATCCTTTTTCTCCTGTTGGCGAGTTACCTGTTATCATCATGAGAATCCTGAATTAAAACTGAGCTTCCATTTCCGAGCCCTTGCTCCCTGAACGTCTTCCTCATGTCTTCCTTGGAGATGGCCATCCAACCCTCCCCACCTGGGCATCCAGCACTGTTGATGAAGATGACACCTGCTGGGATTGCTAAGGCTGTGAGGACAGTGCCCACTTCTGCATTAGATGGAAAGACATGTGGAGATTCTATCACCTGGCAACACTTTTCTCCTTCACTGCTTGTGTCCAGATGAAGAACATTTAAAAGCAGAGGTTCGCAGTCAATACCTGTTTGAATGTGGACTCCACCAACCTGCAATCATATCAAGAAAACCATTAGTACAGTTGATACTTGCCAACATTGTCAACATAACATGGTAAAAGATTACTCTTAGAGAACAACCCTCATTTTTTCCAAGTAAAATAAAATTTTCACGAATGTCTGTTAAGCATCAAAGGAACAACTTCAGATCTTTTGAAACGTTCTTATCTACCTTTTATTTTTTTAGAAGAAATCTATGATAGACTGGAGATAGAGATTTATGAGTTATCACGGGTGGTGATGAAGCCAGATTGGCCAAGGTCAGTTCACAGAGTGGCTGAAGTGTTCCTGACCGCCTTCTAGAGATGGAAAATTCACTGTCCACCTCCAAACCACCCCAACGACTCCCCAAGTCAGTATAGATCCTCACTCTTCTAAATTCCCACAGGCACTATGCACAGACCCCTACTCCAGCACGTATGGTGCAGTTCTTCACACAATGAGGGCCTAAAAGGACACAGATCAACTGACTGGCCTTTGACCTAGCATCTGACACACAACCTGGTATAACGGAGGCACTCAAGAAATGTCTCCTTGACGTACAACTAGCACTGATTGTCTAACATTTATCAAGCATTTCAGTAGTTTTCTAATATCTAATTGCCCTCACATAGGCTGAATAAAATTTCATTACAATGACTTTTTTTTTGAGATGGAGTCTTGCCCTGTCACCCAGGCTGGAGTCCAGTGGTATAATCTCAGCTCACTGCAACCTCCACTTTCCGGGTTCAAGCGATTCTCCTGCCTCAGCCTCCCAAGTCACTGGGACTACAGGCATACGCCACCATGCCCGGCTAATTTTTGTATTTTTCGTAGAGATGGGGTTTCACCATGTTGGCCAGGCTGGTCTTGAATTCCTGACCTCGGGTGATCTGCCTGCCTCACCCTCCCAAAGTACTGGGATTACAGGCGTGAGCCACTGTACCCAGCCATTACGACTTTTAAAACATCCAAAATTATCACGAATATTTCTTCAGCAATTTTTTTTACCTCCACCCCATTCCACACAAAGATGTCTTCTCCATCGGCAATTTCAGTTTCACACAGTGTCAGTTCATCCCCTAGAAAGAGATCACCAGTGAGACCATTCATTACGACCATCAGAAATGACTGAGCTAAAGAAAGAGCTGAGACAAATATTTGTTTGAAAAAATATTTTCACTAAGGAAAATTTAAAAAGTAGTAATTATTTTTATTCTATTGATATGATTTCATTTTGTAATTTTTCTTTAAAATGTTGTTACAAAAGCTTTGTGAGCATGGTGGCAGGACAAAAGAGATAATCCAAAGGTCAAGTGTACTTGAGGCACATGACATTGGAAACAGGAGTTAGGCTTAGGTACGGAATGGTCCCAGCTCCACTGAGACGTCCATAACAACAAGCTGTATGTCTTTGTGAACTTCAAGTCTCTCAGCTCAGTTTTTTCATTTACGAAATGGGGATAAAAGAATTTTATGAAAATCAAGTGAGATAATTAACATAAAACACCTATTACAGATTTTGGCCCAAATCAGATGTTACTGCCACTACTGTTAATTCTCACTGTTTTGCTGCTATTTAAAGGAAGTAAATGCTTTCAAACTCCCAAAGTATTTCTTGTTTTACTACAAAATCTGAAGCTGAGAGTTGGGCAGAAAATCAAGTCATATAAATACGATTCAGATGGTTTGAAACCATGTTGCTCAACAATATGTGTCAATATAAAAAATTCTGAAGCTTTTCAAGAAATTTTTAGTAGGGTAGCCTTAATTTGAGAAAAAATAAAATGTTTCCATGTTAGAAGAATTTCACATTATATAAACTGTATACATTAAAACTCGGATATGTTATTTCTTTTGGAAAACTTACAGTGTGAAGATAATCTACTTAGTTAAGCAAGTAGTAGGTGGGGAAGGACTGACAAGGAACAGAAAATCACAGATGAGCCGGACAAAAATGTAGATATGTAAGAGTGAGTTGCTATGTTTTCATATTTATCTTACCGCCAAGCGTCTGGTAAATGTGAAGTCCTGCTGGTACAAGCTTTGCAACACTAAGAACCATGTCTCCTTCCCAAAATTCTAACAGCTGAAGAATATTAATGAAAGAAAAGAGAACATTGAAAAGTGACACATACATATCACCTTTCCAGGTTACTGTATCAACTTACATAAGAAGATGACACAAAGAGCTAGCAAATGAATACTCTCACCCCCAGCCAACACCACAAACTTGAAAAGAAGGCATCACTTGTTAAATTAGTCAAATCCGAAGATGGCTAATCTCCTCCATTCCTGAGTGAAGAATTCTGGCACACACAAAGGGCACAACCACCATCTAAACAATTCTGCTTAATATATATGAAGAGCACTTTTCTCAGAAAGCAAGTTGATGAGCATGCCAGCCTAGGAATTTTAACTCAAAAGAGCAAGACTAATTTGTGGAATTAGCAATGTTGAGGGAAATGCAGTCCTGACTCTAGCACACACTCATGTTCTAGTTGCTTGAAAGGAATGTCTCCCATTGCAAATTTATAAAGGTGCATTACCAGTTTACTTAATAGATTACCAGGGCTTTGTTCTTTACATTTCTAGATCTGAGAGTCTGAGCACTGTGGCAAGACCACCAAAATAATATCACCATAAAAGTCATTCCTATCTAGTCATTCTCTACAATACTATGAGGTATTTTCTTAAAAAGAAATTTCTTATTTACAAGCTATTAGTTTGTTGTGAACTAAGTTTCCTAGCCTCTTGTCAGTAGCTTCCTTGTAAGAGAATAGTTAGTAGGGATATACATTTAAAAAACCAAAAAGCACAGACTGGAGTGTACCTCACACTTACAAAGTAAATAAGATCCTTTCCATTTAAAATATCCCCCTAGATAGGTTTCAGATTCCCACATCCACCTGTATCAACAATGCTAGAATTGGCTCAGAAATAAATTTCTAATGAAACAGTTCAGAAAGATTAGACAATTTTAGAAATCCTGACACTGATCTAGTGTTTAAATAACTTCAAATCAACTAAGGTTAAAAGGGAAATTGCTTTGCTTTTCTTAGCAGAAGAAAATTGAAAGAAAGCTAATAGTTTTGGTGAGTAATAGGATTTTTCAGAAAATTCATAACACTAATTTCTGGGAAAAAACACAAAAAGCTAACATTTTCTATCTCCCTTTTCCTTGATCAGAAAGTAGTGTGGAGCAGGAGTGTGATTAGGAGGAAAAAACCCTAGATGAAGAGTAAGGAGACCAGGGATGGAGTCCCAGCTCCATCAACTAGGTTTAGGACCATAGGCAAGACATCGAGTCTCTTTAAATCACACTGCCTCGTCTTCAAAATGGGGCTAATGTGTCTTCATGAGATTAAAAAACCAAATCACATAATTTATATGAAAGCAGTGTAAGTAAAATAAAGAACCCTGCTGTTACTATTATCATCATTAAAACATACCTTGAAAATGACTTGGAGACTACAGCACTGTTTTTACTCTAGACTAATAGATACTTTCCTTCACTTAAGAGTATTATTAATAAATACTGTTCTACACTACAGGGTACAAAGTTAGTTGCTTGTTCTTTTATTTGTTCAGTAGTTCTCAGTTTTAAACAACATGCTCATCTTTATCTTTTCGCTCTCTTTGAAAGGCAATTTGCTTTCACTTATTTTCTAAAAAAGAGACAACTTCATACTCTTTCTTCCCCTCAAATAAAACGTACCAGCCTGATGGTCCACCTGAAAAGCTGCTGGTAGGGGCTGTGGAGAAAAGCCTCCTAAAAGACTTAGAAGATCTGGGTCACCCCTCTGTGAAGTGGCAGATATCAGGTCTTCCTAAGCAGCTTTGAAAAATAAAGTTGTATCCTAAACAGAATGAAATAGACAGTCTAGCTGGAAATGGTCCTTGATGTCTAAATTAAGAGGAAGTAAGGCTGTATTACCTGAAATATTGACTGCCGGAGATCTCCCAAAGTTTTTCTTTTATCAAAGGTCAAATCCCACACGCTTTCTGTTTGAGAGACTACTGGGTGCAGAGCCCCATTGAAGAAATGGTACTGAGGGCCCAGGTGAAGATGCAACTCAAAAGTATTGTTTGCAGAATCACATTCTGCCCTTTAAAGAGGCACAAAAATACATAAATACTGTGTTTTTGTAACAGACACTGTGTTTTATCTCAAACCAAAGATTATCTGGCTTACAATACAATTAAGTTCTCCATTCCACCTAAGTAACAATTTTTCTTCTATGAGCCACAATTAGTCACTTTAGTTTTTCAGTCAACAGCAAAAATTCAGTTCTGTCACCATGAATTCCAAGAGAAAACTGTTTTAACGTGGGCGGCAATGTTAAATCCACTTCTCTGAACAAAGGCTGACACCTGAAATCTTGTAATTCTGAGATTATATTATAGTTATGAACAAAATGCTAGAGACCTGCTTACATAATTGTGTTAAGTAGCAGATTTACTTCTATGTCATCTATCATCCTTATTTCCACTAGATTTTGCACACTTTTTTTTTAGACAGAGTCTCACTGTGTCACCCAGGCTGGAGTGCAGTGGTGCCATCCTGGCTCACTGCAACCTCCACCTCCTAGGTTCAAGCAATTCTCCTGCCTCAGTCTCCTGAATAGCTGGGATTACATGTGTGTGCCACCACGCCTGGCTAATTTTTATATTTTTCATAGAGACAGGGTTTCACCATGTTGACCAGGCTCGTCTTGAACTCCTGACCTCAAGTGATCCGCCTGCCTCAGCCTCCTAAAGTGCTGGGATTACAGGTGTGAGGCACTACGACTGGTCCCATGAAATATTTGAAGCCAGTAGCATGAACCTCCTGAGACCACGTTATCCAGGCTAAAAGTCCTTGGCAGCAGCCTGGTGTCGGCTGCTCTTCTCTGAATGCACTCAGTTGACTCGAAGCCAGCACAAAACACAGGTAGGGTCTGACCAATGTGGAGCTGGAATGAAGCTTATCACACAACTCAGGTACTTCAGGACACTTCAGTGAACATGGTCAGAGAGCACAACCACATGAAAGACCTTACTGCGGGCTGACGACAACCCCTCGGGCCTTTTTTTTTTTTTTTTTTTTTTTTTTTTAAATAACAACTGCTAGTCCAGACCACTTATGCCGGTTATTTTTTAGACTTAAGATATTTCACTCTGTTAAGTTTTAATATTTTTGGTATCTTGGTTTTTGTTGTTTCTTTGCTCTTGTGTCATTCACTGTACTTTTTTCCCCCAGCTCCAAGCCAGTGATAAAAATGTCAAATATAACCTGTCATACAATTAGGCATTTGGGTCCACAAGGAGATCATGGGAACATCTATTTTCCTAACCCAATACCCAATTTACTCTAACAGAGCACAAATAAAGAAGCAGCTCTTCAGAGTCAAATGGTTCTCGCAAACCATCTCTTAAAGTAAGAATCCATTATAGGCTTTCCCCCAAGATCAGCATTAGATTCAATAGGTTACAGAATCCATATTTCCGTCCTTTTGAAAATCTGCCCACCTCAGAGCCTCTCTCACTACATGCCAGTTCGCTACAACTACTTACCCATGAGGGGTGATTTTCATAGCAGGCTCTCTTCGGACCCAAGGAAATAATCTGGCCAGGCTAGGATACAATTCATTTAGCCCAACTATGTGCTCACTGATTTCTCTAGTCGTCTTAGGCTTCAATCCCTACCTAGCAATGGCCGTTTTATATGTCACTGTTTAATTCATTCTCACACATAAGGGATAATTTCAAAGTTAAAGCTACCCTCACTATAAAAATTCAGCAGCCAAACAGACACTTGCATTAACTAGTTGACTATTTCTTTTTCTTGTTAATTTTCATTATTGAATGCTTAAGGCCTAAATTAGATCTTTATTCTCCAGAAATACTAGTCAAACTCTAAAAGCAATTTAAAATTACCTTTTGGTTTGCAGTTCAATGTTAGCTGCATCCATTTCATTCAGTAAATGACATGGAACCCCGTATCTTGGATTAGCTCGAGCTGTGAACAAAATTTTTCATTAACTTGTGTTGGCTAAATGAAATCTGGTTGCTGGAAGAGGTAGCACGAAGACTAGAAAGGACTATCCTGGGAGCTAGGAAAGTTGCTACTAATTTGCTGTGTGAATACAAATTTTCTCAGGATCTCAGTTTTCCCATCTGAAACATGAAAAAGTTAGAACAAATGAAAAGTAAATAGTTCTTTAAGATAAGCTAGAAGAATTCAATTTTTTTCAACTCTTTTAAGTATACTTTTTAAAAAGAACACCCAGATTTTCATCTTTTTCTTTTTTCTTCTTCTTTTCTTTATTTTTTTGAGACACAGTCTCACTTTGTCGCCCAGGCTGGAGGGCAGTGGCGTAATCTCAGCTCACTGCAACCTCTGCCTCCCAGGTTCAAGCAATTCTCATGCCTCAGCCTCCGAGTAGCTGTGATTATAGGCTTGTGCCACCATGCCTGGCTAATTTTTGTATTTTTAGCAGAGACAGGGTTGCACCATGTTGCCCAGGCTGGTTTTGAACTCCTGGCCTCAAGTGATCCGCCCGCCTCAGCCTCCCAATGTGCTGAGATTACAGGCGTGATCCACCATGCCTGGCCTCAGATTTTCATCTTGATTACAAATACAACAACTGACTACTGTAAAAATTCTGGAATTTTTTTAAGTGTAAAAGAAATAGATGCTGCTCATAATTTCACTCCCAAGACAGACACACACACATACACACACACACACACACACACAAACACAATTTCAAAAACTGGGATCATGTTCAACAAATCTGTTTTCATTTCATACACTGTATTTTCCAAAGTCTTAAATAAATGATTGCATAGTAGTCCATTCTATGAGTAGCATAATTAACCTAACCAATCTTTTTCTGTTAGACATTAAGGTGATTTCCAATTAATCACTATTTTAAAATAGTAGGAACGATAAACATCTTTGAGCATCAATATTCATATACAGCTCTGATTACTTCAAGACAAACTTGTGAAAGTAGAATTACTGGTTTAAAGGGTATGACATTTTCTAGGCTTTTAAATACACATACTCAAATTGATCATATTCCATACTTACCAACTCTGGAGGAAATGTCAACTATTGAGACCCAAGAGTCACGGAAACAGTATCTGACTTGCTGGGGCATCTCACTAATGTTCACCTCATTGCCATTCTTCTTCTTCTTCTTCTTTTTCGATTACAGGTTAAATTGAAAATGTTTTGAAACATAGGAATCTTTCTTTTATAAATTACTTATTTATATTCTTTCCCCAATTTACTACTGAGCACAATGAAATATATGTAAGCGCACTCTACAGATAGGGGAAATTAATTTGTCATATATTTTACTGTTTTCCATTAGCTTGTCATTTGCCTTTTAATTCTGTTTAAGGGTTATCACTTTTCCATAGTTTTTTTCTTTCTTTGCTTTTATGCTCAGAAAGGTTTTCTTTACCTTAGAATATTTATATTTTACACATTTTACAATTCCTTAACATAAATATTAAAGGAACTATAATTTCATTTAAATGATTTGTATAACAAAGAAAAATGGCTTAATTATTTCCCTAGCAAATAACCAACTTCCCAGTTGTATTTATTGTGTAATTCACACCCTTCCTTCCCCAAAATATCTGAAGAGCTACCTTACCATGGATTAAAACACAAATATGCTTAGATCAACTCCTGGGTTTACTGCTCTTTTTCAATGATCTGTCTACCTTTTTGCATTACCACTACACTGTCTTCATTGCTATAACTTTATAAATACATTTTTACTGATACAGCAAATTCTCCCTTAGTCATCTCTTCTTTAGTTTTTATTACTTTATTTCTCTAGGTGAATTTTAGAATCATTTTATAAAGTTCTATCCCTTCATTCCCAAAAAAGTACATCGAGATTTTGGTTGGATCTTTGTTCAATTCCTAAGCTAACAAGAGAACTGTCATTGAGTACATATTCCAATTATGTACACACTAAAATTAAATTCTATAAAAAAGACTAATACTCCATTTGAAGATATTCTTTTTCTGATAATATATATTTCTATAACTGTGAATTCTGATACACAATATTTTTACCAGAACCATTTCCATATCTTTTTTTCCTCCCAGAAAAATACAAAGCCTTTTTGATTAACAGCATAGTTATGTAACTGTTTTCGATCTGGAAAGTTAATTTCCTTTGATTCACATGCAAATTAGTAACTGCTTTATTTTTATTCTTTATAAAAATGATGATTCTCATTCTCTAAGAACAATATTCTCATCTCTAATAATAGATATGTCTCAATCTATAAAGCTTTTCTCATTAGAATTTTTAACTTTTGAGCAGACTTTGAGAAGTGATCAAAAAATCTTACTAGGCCTCATGCCTGTAATCCTAGCGAGGCAGGAGAATAAGGTCTGGAGACAGGGAACCTAAGGCTGTTTCATCGACTTCCTAGAAATAAATTGAAAGGAAAACCCTAACTTTCCATGGCTAAGTAACAAAAGGACCAGAGGCTACTCCCTTTGACCTTTTCTGCGCACACATAGGAAATTGGGTGACCCCAACAAATCAGACTGTGGGTGGAGTCTTTGTTTGCAACTTTTGCAACCACTTCAGCCTCTGAATGTTTGCAGTTGGCAACTAATAAGACAGAAACAAATCGGACTCATTGCCGGTAGGGTCTTTGTTTGCAACTTTGCAACTTCACTCCAGCCTTTGAATGGGTGTTGCCCCCAACCAATCAGACTGATAGCCGACTATGTCTTCGTTTGCATGGAAGTAGAACTTTGTAACTTCACCCTAGCCTCTGATTGGTTGCAGAAAGCAACCAATCAGATGTTTGCACATGAGAGTGACTTCTGTAACTTCACTTCAGCCTCTAGTTAGCTGCTTTCTGCAACCAATCACACTGACTGTGGGGTACCAATTCATTTACATGAGATGAGCGTGAAGTGGCCAATGGGAAACTTCTAGGAGGTATTTGGACCCGAGAAGATTCTGTATCTGGGTCCTTGAGCCGCTGCTCAGGCTGCTCCCACACTGTGGAGTGTAGTTTCATTTTCAATACATTCCTGCTTTTGTTCTTTTGTTACTTCATTCTTTGCATTGCTGTGTGTTTTGTCCAATTCTCTGTTAGAAATGCCAAGAACCTGGACAACTTGCAGTCATGACCCTCTATCAATGACACCAGCACTTTGGGAGGCTGAGGTGTGAGCATCATTTGAGACCAGGAGTTCGAGACCAACCTGGGCAACACAGCAACACCCTGTCTCTAAAAAAATGAAAAAATTAGCCAGGTGTGGCAGCATGTGCTTGTAGGCCTAGCTACTTGTAGGCCTAGCTTGTAGGCCTAGCTACTAAGAGAAGAGAATCACTTGAGCCCAGGAATTAGAGGCTGCAGTGAACAATCATGCCACTGCACTCCAGCCTGGATGACAGAGTGAGGTTGCATCTCTAAAAATAAATAAATGAATAAACACACAAAAGGTCTTATTGAGAAACAGGAAAATAAAGGAGAAGATATGAAAATATATAAATAAAGGATAAATAATAGAAATAAAATATATAAATAAACATAAAGGAGAAGATATAAAAGAATCAGGAAAATAAAGAAGATATAAAAATAAGACCAAGGCCACTTAAAATTCAAAGGCAACATATGGCTGAATGACAGAGCCAAGTCTGAGTACATGGCAACTGCACTCAAGTTTGCCAACACAAGAAGGTTTTATGCTATCCAAGGAAATCCAATTCTGAAAATGTAATGATGATCTTACATTATTACAGGGTAGAAAATTAAAGACAAGTATATAATCTTTATAAAATGACAAATTGTTAGATTTCATTTGGCATAATATAGTTCTTGTTAGCTTTAAAATATTTTAAGTTGTTCCAAGAGTAAACCTTTTTTAAAAGAATAAAAACTCAAATAGCATTCCATGTTTATCTTCTAAAGCCATTAACTGAAACAAATAGGAACATTTTTCTTTCCATACCTTCAGGGGGTCTCTGCAACTGGGATTTCCGATAAAACAACATGTAGGCACTTTCTTTACCCTGAAATTGCTGTTCAATATCCTTTTCCCTGATTGGCTGGACTTTAGAATCATTTATATCAAACCAGTGGGGACAGGAGATGCTACTGTTTAAACCTGGGGATTCTGGAGGAAGCGTCTCGAAAATTTGCTGGTCATTCCTTTGGAAATCAGACTCAGCCTGGAGAGAACCATTCTTCAAGAGACGAACTATACTTTCATCTGAACTGAGTAGAAATATCTGAGAATGGAGCTGTAAGAACTACACAGAAAAAAACAAACAAAAAAATGCGAAGTTAATTATTCAAACAAAAATTAGACGTGATTAAAAAATGTTTTCTTCCTTTCTGTGATTAGATCGTTTAACTTCATCTTTATTTTTGACCTGGCCAGCTAGGGAGGAAAACCCATCTAGGTATAATAAAACATTTAATAAAACCACAGTGCTCTGTTAAATAGTCTGATAGTTACACGAAGGGAGGAAGTCGCTATGCTACAATCTAAAAAGCATTTTAATTATACCTCACTAGTGCTGTTTAAAAAAGTATTTAAGTGGAACAGATTAGGTAGAACAAACACTTTTGAAATATTTAAAAGCAATCTAAACAAGGCACAAAACAAAAGCAGTCACACAGTGTACCACTATAAAAGATAATTTGAAAACCCAGACAGACTTTGTTGGGATAAGGTAGTAGTTATCAACGTAAATTATCTTTTAACCCGAACTAAAGTGAATGTTGTCTGTTCTAAAAGCTGGCAGACAAGCTCAGAAAATCAGAGCAAAGTAAGGGTTAAGTCACAATCCCAAAGTTCTTGCTAAAGGATTAGGAAGAAAAAAGTCTCTTTCTCCATTGCCTGTCTCTTACCTCCCCATCCCCTACGCCTCTATCCTCTCACTTTCTAACCTCTGTCTGGCCTTGCGTCTCTTCCTTTTCTCTCAGCCTAATTTACTTATATAGAAAATTACTTGGGAGTTAAATTTAACACTTGGGTACTTCATCAATCACCCTGGAAAGGTGATTTGTGCATTTTTCTCTTGGAAAGAAAGTAATCTGTGGTAATGTCAACTCTCTAATCAAAAGTATTATTTTATCAACAAACAGAAGAGTGTAGGGCATAACCCAAAGACAACATTGTTAAAACTGTGTATGAGAACAGAGAGTAAAATATCATTGTAGCTGTTTTAAGGTACAAAAAAGTATCAACAACTTGAAAGCTTTGAGTAATGAACTTTCTTTTCATTTTTTTCGGTTCTTTGGGTTTTTAAGTAATGAACTTTCTATATATATAGCCAAGTTTTTCTTTGTTTGATAGTTGAGAATTAACTCTTTTAAGCCTCAAATATCAATGCAGTCTGTCCCAGTAATGACAAAGAAATTTTCTTAGACTAATATTCCTAATAAAAATGATAAACTCTATGCAAAACAAGGAAAACAACTGTTGGGAAAGGAACCCAAAGTAGGCATAAAGTGAAGACATAATTCATTAAAGAAGGGAAGCAAACCAGGTGAGTTCTGCACTCACCTACTACTACCCAGTTTGTAGCAGTGCATGGTGGAACAGATTTCAAGAAAAGGCAAGAGTCTTACTGGGCTGAAGGGACAGAATCTGAGAATAGCAGAGACGCGAGATCCCATGAAACAGCCCCGGTTCTGTATCAAATCCTCCTAAATCCTTGGCTAACTCCTAAATGGTAGAATGGACAGCTCAAATTGCCCAGTAGAGAGTATCAGTTAGGAGGTTCGACATCTGAGCAGGGTTGCCTGCTGCCAAGAAGAAAGAACAAGGAGTTCAAGTCCTGCCAAATTAGAGAGAGATAGCAAACTTTTTCTTAAAAGAGCCAGATGGAAAATATTTCAGAAGCAAAACTGAGAACATTACTTAGTACTCACTTCACCTTTTAAAAAGTAACCATTTAAAAATGTAAGGCACGTTCTTAGCTCAAGACTATAAGAACAGGCAGCAGGCCACATTTTGCCCACAGGCTACATAGTTAGCGGAGCCCTACTGTAAGAGGAAGGACCATGACCCAGGGCTAAACTCTTCCCTAGAACTAAAGGCAAAATTGTAACAGACCCACCCTAAAGCTCAAAATTTAACTTCCACGGACTCTAAAAGATTCAAAGGTAATTTGAGGGCTTGTTAGACTGCAATGCAAAGCTCTTTAGAGAAAAATAACATAATCCAGAGTCTCCACAACACATCATCCACAATATGACATTATGTGGAGCAGGGGGGCAAGACATGGGGAGATGATAGTCAAAGGATACAAAGCCTCAATTCAATGGTAGGAATAAGTTGTTTTTCTTAAAAAATCTATTGCACAGCATGGTAAATACAGAAAATAATAACATACTGTAGATTTCAAAATTGCTGAGAGTAAATTTTAGCACAAAAAATAAGTATTTGAGATGATGGATATCTTCATTGTTTGATTTAATTATTCTGTATTGTATTTGCAAATTAAAACATCAATCTGTACCCCTACAAATATATACAACTAAAATTTATCAATTTGTAATTAAAAAATAAAAATTTATAGTGAAAAGATTATATGACATGCAAAGAAACAGGACAATGTTATTCATAATCAAGAGATGGAATGGTCAATTCAAAAGAGAATAAAAGAGTCAACAGAATCAAATTCAGAATGAATCTAGCTATAATAGCAAACAGCTATTATAAATATGTTAAAAAATTTAAAGGAAAAGATGAACAGAATGGGTAAAGAGAAGGGGAATTTCAGCAGAGAAATGTACACTTTAAATAAGAACTAAGTGGAAAGACTACAACTAAAAAGTATAATATCTGAAATGTATAGCTCATTTGTTGGTCTTAACAGAAGAGTGGCTCAGTGGAAGAAAAAATTAGCAAAGCTGAGGACAGGAGAGATCAATGGAAATTGTCCAAATTGAAGTAGGAGAAGAAAAAAATGAAAGAACAAAACACCAGTCTGGCCAACATGGCAAAACCCTTATCTCTACAAAAAAATACAAAAAATTAGCTGGGTATGGTGACACATGCCAGTAATCTCAGCTACTCGGGAAGCTGTGGCTGGAGGATTGCTTGAGCCTGGTAGGCAGAGGTTGCAGTGAGCCGAGATTGTGCCACTTCACTTCAGCCTGAGCAACAGAGTGAGACCCTGTCTCAAACAAAACAAAACAAAACAAAACAAAACAAAAGCCCCCAGAACATCTAAGACCTGAGAGGAATTATCAAATGGTCGAATATATACAGTTGGTCCTCAGTATCTGCAGTTTCCAAATCCACAGATTCAACCAACCATGAATCAAAAACATTAAAATAAATAACAGTATAATAGTGAAAAATAATAAAAATTTAAAATACAGTACAACAACTATTTACATAACATTTATATTGTATTAGGTTTGTTTCCTTTTTTTTTCTTTTGGAGACAGGGTCTCATTCTATTGCCCAGTCTGCAGTGCGGTGCATGATCATAGCTCACTGCAGCCTTGGACTCTTGGGCTTAAGCAATCCCCTCACCCTAGCTTCCCGAATAGCTGGGACTACACGTGCATACCACTGCATCCAACTAATTTTTAAATTTTTTGTACAGATGGGGTCTTGCTACGTTGCCAGGACTGGTCTTAAAATCCTGGGCTCAAGCGATCCTCTTGCCTAGACCTCCCTTTTGCTGGGATTACAGGTGTGAGCCACCACGCCCAGCCTATGTTAGGTATTACACATAATCTAGAGATAGCTCAAAGTATACAGGAGGATGTGACTAGGCCATATGCAAATACTATGCCATTTCATGAAAGAGACTTGAGCATCTGCAGATTTTGGTGTCATCTGGGGGTTCTAGAACCAATCCCCTATAGATATGGAAGGATGACTGTATATAGTTAGACTCCCAGAAAAGGAAAGAGAGATGCAGCAGAAAAAGAAATTGAAGAAATAATGGCCAAAATTTTTTCCAAAATTTTAAAAAAGACTTTGGACCACAGATGTTAAAAATACTTAGCAATAAAATGTAAATAAACACAAGGAACACAATACCTAAATACATTATTGTCAAACGGCTGAAAACCAAAGATAAAAAGAAAATCTTAAAAGCAGACCAAGAAAAAGAAACATTACATTCAAGAGAATGAAATAAAAAATGACAGTTGGCTTCTCATCCAACATACTGGAAGCCAGAACACAATGGGCCTCTCTAAACCACTGAGAAAAACACAAAAATGATTAACCTAGAATTCTGTATCTATCAAAAATATCACTAAAAAATGAAGGTAAAATAAACATTTTCAGACAAAATCTGAAAGCACTTTTCACCTACAATTCTGAACTTCAAGAAAAGCTAAAGGAAACTCTCTAGGTTGAAGGGAAATGATATCAAATGCAAACATGGATAAACAATGAGCAATAAACTCCAGAAAAGATAAATATAAAACACTATTCTTTCCTTAATTTATTTAAAAGTCACTAAAGTGTTTAAGCAGAGGTAGTAAAGTATAGTGGAATTTACATTATATGTAATGGTAAAATAGAAGGCAATAGTAGGAAAAATGGGAAAGGGAAAATGAAATTATACTATTGTAAGCATCTTACAGTATACATAAAGTGGTATAATATTAATTTGTAATTTACCATATTAATTTATACATAGTGTAATCACTAGATAAAATTAAATACATAGATTAAAAAGCCAACAAAAGAGATAAAAATGGGACACTAAAAATTTATTAGTTAATCCAAAAGAAGGCAGGAAAGGAACAAGAAAATAACAAAGAATAGAGGAGAAATAGAAAACAAATAGTAAGAGAGATTAAAACCCAGCTATACAAATTATATTAATGTAAACAACTAAACATTCTAATAAAAAGAAAAAGATTGTCAAACTCTCTGTCATCTGATAGAAAATAGAATAGCAGAGAAAATCAACACAGGCAAAGTTGTTTTCTTGAAAAGTTTAATAAACTTGATAAACCCCAGCAATGAAAAAGAAAGCTAAAAAAGACAAATTATCAATATCAGAAATGCAAAAGGAAACATAAGTTCCTATGCTACAGACACTGAAACGATAATATGGTGAGATTTTAAACAACTTTATGCCAACAAATTTGACACCTCAGATAAATGAACCAATTCTTCAAAAACCATAATTTTCCAAAATAAACAAGAACCAACTTCATACTGAGACACACATGCATAAGAAAGCTTATATGGCTACATTAATACCAGACAAGGTAGATTTCAAGGCAAGGAATATTAGCAGAGATAAAGACAAGCATTTCTGGTGTGGTGGTTCATGCCTGTAATCCCAGCACTTTGGGAGGCCAAGGTGGGAGGATCTCTTGAGCCCAGAAGTTTGAGACCAGCCTGGGCAACATACGGAGACACCATCTCTACAAAATAAAAAATATAAAAAAGAATACATAGCCCAGTGTGGCCAGGTGTGCCTGTGGTCTCAACTACTCAGGAGGTTGAGCTAGGAGGATCACGTGGGCCCAGGAGATCGAGACTGCAGTGAGCTGTGATTGTGCTCCTACACTTCAGTCTGAGTGACAGAGCAAAACTCTGTCTCAAAAAAAAGGCAAGTGTTTCACATCAGGAGGCAATAACAATACTAAATGTGTATGCACCTAATAATATAGCTTCAGGAAGATACATGAAGCAAAAACTGTCAAAACTTTCTTTTAGCCGGGCGCAGTGGCTCAAGCCTGTAATCCCAGCACTGTGGGAGGCCGAGACGGGCGGATCACGAGGTCAGGAGATCGAGAACATCCTGGCTAACAAGGTGAAACCCCGTCTCTACTAAAAAATACAAAAAAACTAGCCGGGCGAGGTGGCGGGCGTCTGTAGTCCCAGCTACTCGGGAGGCTGAGGCAGGAGAACGGCGTAAACCCGGGAGGCGGAGCTTGCAGTGAGCTGAGATCCGGCCACTGCACTCCAGCCTGGGCGACAAAAGCGAGACTCCATCTCAAAAAAAAAACCAAAAAACTTTCCTTTAAAAAAATGAGACAAATCCACAATTATAGTTGGGAGATTTAAAAATTCCTCAGTAATTAATAGAAAAGGCAAAACCATATATAATAAGAATAGAGAAGAAACAAAGAACACAATCAATTTGATCTAGTTGTCACTTGTGAAATGTTACTTCCAATAACGCAGAAAACAACTTCTTTAGTGAACACAGAACATTAAGCAGGATAGACAACACTCTGAACCATAAAACAAGTCCTAATAAATTCAAAAGAACTGAACTCACATAGAGTATGTTCTCAAAGTACAACGGCATTAATTAGAAATCAATTTACTGACATAACGAAAAGATAACTAGAAACCCCCTAAATATTAGGAAATTAACCAATATACCTCCAAAGAACCTAAGAGCCAAAGAAAAAATAAGAGAAATTAGAAAATATTTCAAACTGAATGAAAATGAAAGCTTACCAAATATAACTGTCTGACTATATTCAGCAATATAACTATATTCAACAATATAACTTGTTGAATATAACTAGTGCTTAGAATAAAATTTAGAGCTTTAAAAGTGTGTATTAGAAGGTTTAAAAAAAACTGAGTTACCAACCCAAGCAGCTAGACAAAGATGATCAAATTAAGTCCCAAGAAGTAGAAGAAAGAAAATACTTTAAAATAAGAACAGATATCCATGAAATAGAAAAATAGAAAAACAATAGAGAAAATCAATAGCATTACATCAAATTATATCTAAGGCAAAATTTGGTTTCTTGAAAAGGTTTTTAAAAAATTAACTGGATGGCTGGGCAGATCACTTGAGTCCAGGAGTTTGAGACCAGCCTGGGTGACATGGCAAAACCCCGTCTCTACAAAAATTAGCTAGCTGTAGTGGCACATGCCTGTAGTACTAGCTAGCTACTCAGGAGGCTGAGGCAGGAGAATCACTGGCGTCTGGGAGGCAGAGGTTAGAGTGAGCTAAGATCGTGCCACCGTATGCCAGCCTGGGCAACAGAGTGGACCTCAACTCAAAAAAACAAACAAAAAAACCTTGATAACCCCTAAGCAAGACTGTTGAAAAAACATGAGAAAATAAAAATTATTAATATCAGAAATGAAAAATGGAACATAGCTTCAGGTTCTATAGACACTAAAAGGATAATGAGATATTTTGAACAAGTTTATGCCAATAAATTTGATACCATAGATAAAAAGGCAAATTCCTTTACTAGAATTTTGTGTAAAAAAATCAAGTGAAATCTGGTTGAATACCTGAAGACATTTGTACAAGTAAAATGATAAGCTTTAGGGTATGAACTCTGACATTTTTTAGGAGTTGCTCCCCACTATTTTTGCTTACTTCTTGTTTCTATGATAAGTAACTCAGTAAGTAATACTTAATAAGTAACTTAGTTGGATTCTAGCCATTATACAAATATGGTGACTTTATTTTCACCTATTTTAAATATCCTTCTGCAAGGAATTCATGTTGTTGGGATCATAATGAAATTTCTTGGGACTAGAACTTCCCAAAACGATCCCATGTATTACCTTCCGCAGTGGTCCATGCTGTTTTCTGTACTTCTTGTTCCAAGATATTCCTATCTTTTTCAAGAGTTTCTGGCCCAGCTGATCAACAGGAATTAGATTATTCTCCTCCTTACGAAAGAAACACAGTCACTTAAGAAAATCTGATGAGAAATAATTGCATACTTACAAATTCAAAGAGACCAACAGGATTATGCCTAATTAAACATGCCTAGAACAGCAAACATGTAAGTTGATTCAATCACAATTTTTTTTTTTTTTTTTTTTTTTTTGAGACGGAGTCTGGCTCTGTCGCCCAGGCTGGAGTGCAGTGGCCGGATCTCAGCTCACTGCAAGCTCCGCCTCCCAGGTTTACGCCATTCTCCTGCCTCCGCCTCCCAAGTAGCTGGGATTACAGGCGCCTGCCTCGTCGCTCGGCTAGTTTTTTGTATTCTTTAGTAGAGACGGGGTTTCACCGTATTAGCCAGGGTGGTCTCGATCTCCTGACCTTGTGATCCGCCCGTCTCGGCCTCCCAAAGCACTAGGATTACAGGCTTGAGCCACCGCTCCCGGCCTCAATCACAATTATTATTAAAAGTTTTTTAAAAACTGGTTAAGCCTCAGTTGAGAAAACTTGGATTTTTGCTATTTTCCATGTGCCACAGTTTAACCATTTGAAGAGCAATATCAAAAGTAGCCCAAGGTTTGGTAAATTCCCAACATTAAAAAGGAATTTTTCATTTAAATATGTAAATTACTGATATTAAACAAGAATTGTGGAAGAAATACGTAAGTGCAAAAACAAAGATTATTAATGTCTTATCTAAATGTTTTGAAGTATAAACAAGTTCTAAAAGGGGGTGAGATGTAGCTGTGACAGGCTGAACTGTATCTCCCCAAAATTCATATGTTGCATTTTTAACCTACAATATTTCAGAATGTGACTACATTTGGAGATTAGACCTTTAAAGAGGTGATTAAGGTAAAACAAGGCTGTTTTCCATTTTAGCATAGGCCCTAAGTAAACCTGACTGGCATTCTCAGAAGAAGACGAAGTTTGGATAAAGTAACACCGGGAAGCACACACACAGAAGAAACACCATGTGAGGACACAGGAAGGAGACAGCCATCTGCAAGCCAAGGAGAGAGGTCTCAGAAGAAACCTAAACTGCCAACACCTTGATCTTGAACTTCAGCCTTCAAAACTATCAGAAGATACATTTCTATCATCTAAGCCATGCAGTCTGTGGCATTTTGTCATGGCAGCCCTAGTAAATTCATACAGTCACCATAGATCAATATAATTAAAGTATTCAGCCCAGGTCCCTAGCAGGAAGTATAGCAAATCATTTATTAAGGATGAATGAATAAATGAAAGAAGACCTCACATATTTAAAACAGCATATTAAACAAACTTTAAAAGTCATATACCTGAGATATTATCAGTGACTACCAGGAATGAAAAAGGGGACATAATTTCAGGTCACATAGACATTAAAAGGATAATATAGAAATGCAATAAATTGCAAACAGCATTTAGTAAAGCTCAATTTGGTTTAAAATGACAATAATAGCCAAAAAAATCATAACCCAATTCCAATATATGTAAATAAACATAAAGAAAACAGAATGCAAAGAATATATATCAAAGTGCTTACAGTAACTGTCAGTATCTGGCCTATTTATACTTTTCATCTTTTTTATATATTTTCTGTCTTTTTTTCTTGAATTTTCTACCATGAATATGTATTTCATTCATAACTAGAAAATCCCCACAAAAATCATTAAAATCATAGAAAATCCCCACAAAAATCATTAAAATACAGATACAGAGAATGTCCTTAAGGAAAAAGACTATGAATGGTAATAATATCATATCACATCTAGCAACTAAACCGCATATATTCTTACATATATACACACATGCACACATACACACAATACATACATACACACAATTACTTATACACACATACTCTACCTCTAATAAGATTGCTTTTAGAATCATCAGTGGATGATCAATCTCTTCTTCACTCTGGAGATCTTTCAGACTCACATCTGGTTTACTTTTTTCCTCCTAGGAAGGAAAACAACATGAGTTTCCATCACTAACCACTCAAAAAGTAACAAAATAGGAATGTTGGCTAGGCACAGTAGTAGCTGTAATCCCAGCAATTTGGGAGGCCGAGGCAGAGGGACTGCTTGAGCCCAGGAGTTCAAGACCAGCCTGGGCAACATAGACCAGGACACTCTACAAAAAATAAAAAAAAAAATTAGCCAGGAGGTTAAGGTGGGGGGATTGCTTGAGCCCAGGAGGTCAAGGCTGCAGTGAGCCGTGATCATATCACTGCACTCCAGCATGGGTGACAGAGCAAGAAGTTAACAAAAAAAAAAAAAAGAAAAAGGTTTCAAGATGATGAAACAGCGGTAAAAACATCACAATCATCTGCATATGCTTGGAATCAGGCAGACCTTGTTTTGAATTCCAGCTCCTCGTTGAATATTTTCCAGCTTAGCACTACTTTAGCTACATTTTACATAATTTGATATGTGGAGTTTTCATTAAAATTCAGTTCAAAGTATTTTCTGGCCTTCGTCCCGTACGGTCTCATTCACTTGTGCTGACCTAAGGAAATTCTACTCATCTTTGCAGGCCAGGCTCAGCTTAAATACTCCTTTCTATTTCCTGATCATCCAAGTTTTCACCCCATTTTATGAATGTATTGGGGAATATGTCAAAATTCCCCTGGTAAGTTATTTTCATTGCCTTTTTTTTCCATACATGCCATCTTGCAAAAGTATTTTAAATTGACTTAAAACCAGAAATATAGTCATAAACAATGCAAGCCAAAAATAAATAATCAATAAGTGATGGAAAAATATGGCAGGCCAGATACAATCATCCTGCTACAAAATTACTAAAAATGGTAGATAAAGTAAAACCAAAACAAATAAAAACATCTTAAACACACTATGGCTTGCAAGAACATCAGGGAAAACTCTTCCGAGGTCAAAAAGTGAAATGGGAATGTGGGGAAGAAATCCAGAGATGAGGCCTCTGGCTCTGCAACTGCTATAGCCAGAGTAGTTAGGTTCCCCCCAAATTCATACATTGAAACCTAATCACCAGTGCAATAGTATTATGAGGTGGGGTCTTCAGGAGATAATTAGGTCACAAAAGATGAGCCCTCGTGAATGGGATTAGTGCCTTTATAAAAAAGGCCTGAAGGAGTTTTGTTTGACCTTTCTGCCATGTGAGGACACAGCAAGAAAATGTCATCTATGAAGCACAGCAAGTCCTCACAGACACAAAATCTGCTGGTGCCTTAATCTTGACTTCCCAGCCTCCAGAACTGTGAGCAATAAATTTCTGTTATTTATAAATTACCCAGTCTAAGTGTTATGATAGAGCAGCCTAAACCTGAATGGACTAAAACACTGATCTTGATGACACTGAACTTCCATTTTGATGCCCATACAGGACAGAGTTGGGGACAGAAAGCCTAGGCCTACCCAAAGGGGGGAGTCGAGGGACTCATCTTTCAAACAACAATCAATTCTCCAATTCTCTGACATCAACTAGGTGTCACACAATTGTATTCAATTCTGACACTATCTGGTGATGGCACAGACTCCATAAGTTGAGGACTCAGTCCCATAAGACTGTCCCCTACTTCAGACACCAACCACATACGGGGTCCCTAGGGTACTCACATTTCTGCCTGGCTGAACACGAATTCTAGGGTTCCCTTCACCCCAACTCAGGTTCATAATTTTCTGGAATAACAGTAAGAACTCAGGAACTTACACTACACTTTATTATAAAGGATATAAATGAATAGCCAGATGGAGACAGACATAGGGCAAGGTCCAGAAGGGCCCAGGGTTCAGGAAACTCTGTTTCCGTGGAGTCGTGGTGGCCACCCTCCCAGCATGAAAATGTGTTCACCAACCCAGAAAGGCCCCAAACCTCATTTTTCAAGAGGTTTCACTGAAGTTTCATTACAGAGGCCTGACTGATTAAACAAATCACTGGTCATTGGTGACTGAACTCAATTTCCTGTCTCTCTCCCCTCCCCAAGGTCAGGGAAGCAGGGTGGAAAGTTTCAACCCTCTGATAATGGGACTGGCTTCTCTGGCAACCAGCCTCCATCCTGAGGCATCTAAGAGTGACTGCATTAACATCAACTCAGGTATGGTGGAAAGGGCCCATTATGAATAACAAAAGACACTCCAATCACTCAGGAAATTCCAAGGAGCTCTGTGCTAGGAATAGGAACTGGAAAGGATGACCAAATATATACTTTTTAATATATCACAATGATAAAATGCAGCAAAAAGCTGGAATCCCTAAATGGCTATACCTTCAATATAAGCACAACCTAGAGAAAAATCCACCTTACAATAAAGGACAATGAGGAACTGGCTTGCCTTGACCTTGATGATTTGTTTTTCTAAGACCACCAGAGCAGGCACAAAAGAACCAGCGGGTAGGCAAGTGTAGGAGCAAAACTGCAAGTTTATTTTTGGTCACTTAAGGTGTGGGGGAGAATTCTATCGGCCTCCGGCAAAGGAGGCCGACAGAGTCCCCCCGGTGAAGCTCCCGGACGGACTTCCCATGGTCCCGACATCCCGACAGCAGTGGGGCTGTGAGAAGGCCGCGTGGCTCACTGGCCAAGAGTGGCTTTTCTAGGAGTGGGAGGGCAATAGGCGGGGCACGGGCGTGTCAGGGGCGTTCCACAGGTGCGACCAGGTAAATCTTGGTCTCTTCGGATTGACGTCACCTGGCACATGCCCAGTTGATCTGCACCTTCCCGGGCGCTGGCTGCATTTTCGCGCGCGCGGGAAGAGTTGGGAGGGGGGATGAAGAACCCAGAAGTGCACCATCTTGCCTCCGTTCGTCCAAACAGTCCAACCTTTTATTGATAATAGTGATAAAGGGGCGCCGTGGTCTGTCTGGCTACTTCCTGCTGTTAAGGGGCGTTGTTAAGGTTGGGGCCTATGGTTGGTATTTGGACGCACGGATGAAAAATAAAATAAGGCACAGTATTAGTATAGGAATGAGGAATGGAAGCATTTGTTGGAATATGGGCAAAACCCAGAAGGATAGTCCTGGCAAGGTTGGGGAGTATGAGATAGTTAAGAAAATTTAGTAAGTTTGAGGCGAGTGGTCTTAGAAAAAACAAATCACTTGATACTGGATGAAGGGGGAAAAATGTCCTTAAATCACAAATAGGTCTTCATGTGGTTTGTGTCCCAAATTCCTACTGGTTGTTTTGCTCTAAAACCATCAAGTTGATTTTCATGTTGTTAAGGGCTGGTAGTGATCCCAGGCTTGTGTTAGAGACAAACACAAATCTTTCTTGGAAGAAGGCACTTTTAACTCAGTCCTCAAATTACTCCCGTCAATCAAATTCTTAAAAAGCAAACAAACAAACAAAGCAAGAAGCCTACAGTCCACAATACCAAAATCACAAGGAAATAGAATCAGCAACATCAGAAGATAACCAAGTCAGACCTACAAAGTCTTCAGATGCTGCAATTATCAGAGAGAAAATAAGAAAATAAGTATGTTTAACGTGCTTGAAGAAATGTATGACAATGGAGTCAGAGATTTAAAAATGACAGGAGGGAAGAGGCAAATCGGCATTGTAGGGATGATGCTTGAGCCTATGAGCCCAACACATGACAAGGTGATCCAGGTGACATATAGGCTGGGCCCAGTCCCCTCCAGTCTGCCAGTTTCTGACCCTGGCCATGTTGGCACAGGTTGGTCCAGTCATAGAGCTGCCAACTGGGTGCTGTCATGGAGCCTTCTTTGCCCCACTTCCTCAAATGTGCAAGATGATGTTCCAAATGATGCCAACCATCTGTGAAGCCGAAGTCCCCCCAGGAAGTTGGAGGCATGGATCAGGCTCCTCTTTATAGCCACATCTACATTTATGTTTTGCAGTTAGTGGCCTCCATGCTAGAAGAAAGGGATCATCTTCTAGGCACACTAAGAGAGACTACAATGTTGGCTTTAACCCAGGGAAAATTACATGAGGTTGGTCCTGAAAACTACTCCTTACAGGCAGTACCTACTAAAAGAACTCCATGTACGCAGAGCACAGTTCCTTGAAAGGGAAGAAGTAATTGCTGAACTATAAGTAGAAAGAACACTACCTGGCTACGATTAGAATATTTGGGACCCTTCGTGGGCACAGGGGATCTGTCAGAATAATGGTAGTAAAGAGACAAACACAGTGTCCACCAGATATATCTACTGCAGGTGAAATTCTTAAAGCATAAAATCATTATCTGAATACCATGAAGCTCTGGATGAAAAGCTAGTGATTCTTAAAGAACAGAACAATAAGAAAGAAAATTAAATGGGATGCTTGACAGCCATTAACAAGAAAACATACCAAGCACAATATTCTATTGTTCTCTACGCCCTGAGAAAGACCTTGCTAAGGTGTTAGAGCTTCAAAAAATGGACAGGCAGTGCAGAGACTGAAGCCAAATGAAGGAATGCCTGTCTGCCCTTCGAGTCATGTCACAGAACTGCGGAGAGATCCTGATGCTGCTAGAAAGAAGCTGATCAATTCTGAAGAAATGAGCACAAAACTGCACAAGAGATGTCCAGGAAACCACAACCCAAAAGAAAGTCAAGGAAGAGAGAATCACTACTCTGAAAACATGCTGTCTCACCAGAGTGTGAAGCTGCCTTTGTGCATGACCTCAAAGATAAATGTGAAGATGAAATTGCAAATAGATACTTGATGCATCAAAAAACTGAGGATAAATATTGGCAGCTAGAAAAATACCTCAAATCTTCAAACTGGCTGAGCAAAAACTGTAGCAGACATTGAGGTGGCTGGGCTGACAGAGAGGCTGGGAGCACTTTCTAAGACTGAAGAGAGACACAGCAATATTGAAAAAAGTCACAACAGTTGGAGGCACAACTGGAAGAAAAGAGCCACAAACTGCAATGGGAATGGGCAAGGCAAAAAAAATGAACACCATAATAAACATTTACCAGACCTGGTGACAAGCTTCGATCAGAATCTAACGAAAGGCTTCATCTTAGAGAGCAAAATAAAGCCTATTTGATAATTAAGGGGAGTTTAAGGCAGAGTGAGAAGGCCACTTTCTTAAGGATTCTCTACTACGGGAAACTAAAAATACAAGAAGGTAGTTCAAGGGAAGGTATAGTAACACAATACGGATCAGCTCAAATTAAACATGGTAACGTTGAGGGCCGAAACACAGCTGATGAGGATAACAAGTGTCTCACTTCATCTAATTGGGAAGGTGCCCGACAAGATGGTGTCTTGGCAAATGTGGCACAAGCACTTGAGAGCAATGCTTGTACAGCTTTCCCAAGCCAGAACGGGAGTTCCATTCACTGCAGTAAGTAAAAGAAATGAAGGCAAAGGATTTGGACAGGTAAAACAAAACAGTCTTTTTCCACAGATGACTTCAACATAAGAGTATTTAGCAATATTATTGGTTGTTAGTATATACATTGTTTAATATTTTATATATTTTAGTATATAAAATCAACATACTAAAGAAAGCTGCATTTCAATATACCATCCACAAACACTCCAGAAAACACAAAATTGAGGCATAGACCATCTCCCTGGAAAACACATTCCTGGTAGAACACAGTTTGACTTTTTTCATATCCAAACTTTACAGAACATATATCTGTGTTTGGGGTTGATGTGTAATAGATTATAATTTCCTAGGAACTAGACACCAGTTAGCACTTTCCCTCAGAACATCTGTAAATTTTTTTTTGAGAAATATTATAAAACATTTTAGTAAGACACTAAAGGGACTTTAGAAAATGAAAAAGTATATCTTGTGCACATATGAAGACCGGAAATCCCATTGAGTATGTGTGTGTATGTGTGTATGTGCACACACATGTGCATCTGTGAGACTACTGACAAGGTGATTCTAGAAATGTACACAGAAGCATAAAAAATGAAGACAGGTCCCACACTCCTGAAGAATAACAGCATGTAGGGAGACTTGTCCTACCAGAGATCAAGATTATTATAAAGCTATGGAAATTGACAATGTGGTATTTGTCTAGGAATAGAAAAAAATGAACAATGGAATAGAATAGAGAGCTGAAAAACAGACTCACACAAAAATGAACAGTAGACATAATAGAACTGGCATAGTAGATTGGTAGAGAAAAACTGATTACTCAATAAATAGAAATGGGTAATTTTTTCAAGTGGAAAAAAATCCTTCTTATACCTTGCACAGGAAACCATTCTAGGAAGATCAAAGTTTTAAATGTAATTGAATCAGTGGTTATTGAGCACTGTTTCAAAGAGCAACCATGAAAGACATGACTACACAGTCATATTATAACAAACAGGACAAAATTCATCCTGGTCTTAAATCCTATTGTGCAAGCTATAGACGTGGGATTTATTGTTTTTATCACATGTTCACCTACCATCTGCAGGATACAAAATTAATATTGTGTGTTATCTAAATCAATGCTCATTTTATTTTTCAGAAAAAATTCAATTATGGTCAGCTATAGGAATTGTGCTATCTCCTTATGATAATGGAGTAACTGTATAGGTAAGGAATGGTTCCAGATTAGAGGAGATATCAGAGATAACTAAATACCATGCTTGCCAATGGATTTGACACTAGAGTGGGGGAAAAAGTGCCATGAAGGATATGAACTGGAAACTGGTGGAATCTGAACATAACTAAGTATTAGACAACAGTATTATATCCATGTTAGAAGATCCTGATTTTAATCAATGTTCATGTAAGATAATATCCTTGGTATTAGAAGATAAACACTGAAGTATTTAGTAGTAAAGGGACCTGGTGTCTTCAACTTAATTTCAAACGGTTCGCATTAATAATGATAATGTTAATAATGTGTGTCTGTGTATACACATGCACAAATGTGGCAAAATGTTCATCAGAGAATCTAGGTAAAGGGTATACAGGAGGTGTTTTTACTATTCTGGTAATTTTTCTGTATGTGTGAAATTATTTAGAAATAGAAATTTAAAACTTGTATCTGTATTAACTTTCAGTGCCTATCAAAGTTTTCTACAGAGTGGATATAAAATAAATGGTAAACAAAATATCCTCAACAAAATAATAGGAATAGAAAAGAAATTGCAAAGATATTTCTAAATGAATTTCTATACGTACTTGAAATTGCCAGTTTCCCAAATGATCAACATCTTTAATATATACATGGTAATGGCCTCCGTAGCAGCCACCTTTGTGTATAATAACTGAGAAGAGGTCATACATATATTCTAAGTCATCCAATTCATTCTAAAAGAAAAAAGAAGATAAATATTGATACAGTTTTCATAAAATGCTAAGATAATAATCAAAAGAAAAAATAATTTCAACTACTGAAACTAATAAGAAACTTCAGTGTTGTTGTTAAGAGTAAAGATGAATTCAAGTAATTGGCTTTAAATTTAAAATTAATTAATTTTAAATTAATTGATTTAATGGCCAGTCACACTACACCAATCAAATTCTGCCTCTTAGCTGACCATGAACACATGTACCTGAAAAATATGTTACTTTTATGTACTTTGGCTAAGATCATGTAAGCCAATAAAACAATGAAACATGTTACCCTATCAGTGAGTCTGTTGCAGAAATTTTTAGCAAGAGAAACCCATCTTCGTACAATACCTATTTATGCTATTTTATAGACACACTCTTCTTTTAAAATGCATCACCTTTTTTTAAATTGATACATATCTAGTTTAAATTGTCCTCTATTTCAACTAGGTTGTCATGTGCCTCAAAGTCAAAGCCAGATTAACTATCACCCCTCCTGACACTAGAGTCCTCTGTATAGAATAGGAACTTAGTAATTATGACTATCATTTGGTTTTGTTTAGAGGCAGTTTAGCGGAAGAGGTTCTTTCTTGTTTTATTAATTCTATGATCAACATTTTCTACAATCAATATGCTCCATAATCATGAGTGATCTAACAGATGTACTCCTACACTAGCAATTAAAAACAAAATAAAATAAAAAGCTACTTTAGATTAAGAGGTACTTTAAAGATGTTTGTTTAAATTTCTGATGTAGAAGAAAAAAGAAGCCTTTTTCACATCTGAGGGATCTAAAACTACATGATATAAGCTCTCTTCTGGCTTTGACATCTAAACTCACTCAGCGCTCATCTGTGATGTTCAAATGTACATATGGTGGCCCCTTGATGGGTGTCAGTTATTTTCAGAATTTATTTGCTTAAAATATTAAACTTTTTAAATGGGCAGTTTAAAATGTCTAGTACAGGCAAAAGACAAGGTGTATACAAAGATGCACAGTGACTTTTTTCCATTAATACAGAAATCCAAAAGTAAAATTAATGTGGACTTCCTAGATAAGTGCTCAATTTCTTCACTTATTTCAGTTTTGTTACATCAAAGTATGCTAAAATCATGTGACAAACTATCTTTTATAAAACAAGAAACAATTATATTAACTAACTCTGGGAAAATTATTTATTTGGGTATGTCAATAATAGCCTCAGGGGCAACAGAATATTGGAACCTTTGAGTGGTAATTCAAACAACAACAACAAAATCCAAAAAGCTCAATAATTTGGCTTGAAGTAAAGGAAGGCCCATGTGTGAAGATACTGAATTTAAGAAATGTTTATAAAAAGATTACTTTTTTTACACAGAAACTCAATAGCTAGCTAATAAATGTTCTATTCTGTATAAACATATAAGAATGATTTGTGATAAGGAATAATTACTCATTTCACCCAGACCTTGGCATGTATAGCAATGTTATAAAAAACATTTTTAAATGGCTTATAAAGTAGGTTGGTTTTGTAATTAATTTGTTTTCAAAACCTCTTCTTTCCCTGTATCTTAAGGATTACAAATTCTAGACTAGTGAATTTCCATTTGCCTCTTGACTTTCTAGATGCATAAATTCATTATTACATGTAAAATAAACTAAATCCAAATCAGTGGTACCAATTAATCGTAAGTTTTCTAAATGCAGGGTAACTTCTAATTTTGTTCTTAAATTTTTATCTCAAATATTTTAAAGAAGGGTTTAATAAAAAGAAGGGAACAAATCTATACTTTGGAAATTCAAAATGACTGTAAATAAATCAGTGGTTCTTGAGCAGGGTCAATCTTGCCCACGCTGTCCTCCCAGAAGACATACTTGGCTTTGTCTGAAGACAGTTTTGGTTGTCACAACTGAGGGAGGGGGAGTTAGGATGCTACTGTCATCCAATAGGTAGAGGGCAGGGATGCTGCTAAACACCCTAATGCATGAGACAGTCTCCCACAACAAAGAATAATTTAACTCAAAATGTCAATAGTGCCAAGGTTTAGAGATTCTCACAATAAACCAACTGAAAATCAGGTCAATAATAGATTCAGTCTTGAGAGGGGTAAAGAAAGAATTTAAAAATAAAATAGTTCAAACCTGTTCACAAAAGGGCTTGAGATTGATCCGGAGAGGGAATGTATAACAGCTAGTTTCCTTGTAGCGTTCGCATTTCACAAAATCAAAATTAAATCTTAGTAATGAAACAGTAAGAAAAGGAGGCAGCTTACGTAATTTGGCCGACTGTTAAAAGAAAAATTTACAAAGCTTTTTAAAAACAGGGTTATATAAAAGGATACATAATGTTTCTTAAGGTCTGAAAAAACAACCTATGACACAGGTCTAAGAGAACTATTACATCAACTCATTACCATGGATTCAACATAACTCGATATCAACTCATCTATTTTATGAGTCTAAAGGTAGAGCCACTCATTTGTGCTTACAATTAATAATTTATAAGCTAGTTTTATCTTTAGTGTTGATATCCTGAAATAGTATTTGATGACTGGTGCCTATTTCCTGCCCAATTTCTGGCCTTTTACTTTCATACGTGGTGTCTCCACTTTACCTGGCAGGTCTACAGTTCTTCCTAATCAGTGAAGAACTGGAGCTCTCAACCTGAGACCTATGAACCTGTTTTAAAGGATCTGAAATGATAAAAAATTCTATGTGCATATGTATTTTTTCTGAGGAGAAGAATCATAGCTTTCACGAGACTTGCAGAAGGCCTCTAACTTCCCCAAGGGCTAAGATCTATTGATTGGGATTAAGCTGCTTTTTAAGAGTATCAGCTGTGCCCAACCTCTGGGATTATTGGTCTATGAGGAGAAAAAAATCCTCCTTGATATATAAAATTACCCATAATCATATATCTCTAACAGTGCTAAAAATATATTTAAAAAAACAGTTCTACAAATCTAGTGGGTAAAAAGCAAGTTGAATGAAAAAAAAAAAACACCCAGCAATATAACAACATGGTAGATTTTCAAACAAGCTCTAAAAATGCATCTAAAAAAAGTAACTCAACTATAATATGGCTGAGAAAAGACTGCTTAAGACAAGAAAATCTGCATTTATTTAGCAGTATAGTCAGACATAAACTTAGAATGCAACAAATCCAATGCATAGAATATAAATTTAAAAGTATCAAGATCAAAAAACTTCTACTGAAAGAGAATTAAAGAAATGCAATAAAAGGTGTATTTAAAAACTACATTTGTTTAGCAAAAGGTTCTTATTTGCTAATGTGAACATGAAGTCTAACCAAAAACTGAATGTGTAGGTCTCTTTCTAACACTATTCCAAACTCTGAAGTTTATACACCAAAGGTGAAATACAAAATAAGCAAATGATGAACCGCTCTCTTTGGGTTTGATGAAGGGGCAAAAACTGGATGGAAATACATGTGAAACAGTATAAAGTTCAATCTTCCGGTGAAAGCTATAGGCATAGGGTGTAAGGTTTTATTACTGTTTCATCTATGATCTCCAGGATACAAAATCAGTATTGTGTATTATCTAAATCAATGCTCATTTTATTTGTTGGAAAAATTCAATAATTGTCAGCTATAGGAATAATGCTATCTCTGTCATAATGAAGTGACCGCATAACATAAATATGTCTCTTGTGGTAGCTGTTTAAGACAATGTTCAGTAACCACTGAGTGAACTGAGCTCAAGTTGATGATGTTTATAAACAGCTCATCACATCACCCACGGCAGTGGGAAAGTCACCACTGCAGATAATAATGACAGTAGCAGGGTTGATACCATATTGGCCATAGGTACAAGAAGCTGAGAAGGAAGGCCAGAGAAGGTTAGAGACAGCACATCCAGACCAGAGGAAATGGTATTAATATACATACATAGATATAGATACATTTATCTATAATAATCATTTTTATATTAATGTTAATGAATTACTAGTATTTAGCAATTAACTAGCATTGGTAATGCTTTTGGTGGAAATTAAGTGTGTGAAAAATACATTAAAGAACAATTCCATAGTGAGAAATCCCAGGGAATTGTGAAAAGGAAATATAAATGAATGGCTGCTAGAAGATAAAGTGGGAAAAAAAACCCATAAAACATTTTTAAAAAATCTGTCCTCCAAAAAGATTTATTCAGATGTCAGTCTCCCTTAGAGCAAATAGATATCCTGGACCCAAAAGGGTTGGCCAGTAAAGCACAGAGAGACCTCACATTAGTACTAGGATAAAACACCAATACGTGGCACAGGGATTTTCAGAAATGCCAAAGTGCTGATATAATAAATCCCTGCCATATCAGAAAGGAGCTGGAATGTGCAAAACTTAGGATGCATGAAAATAACACCAGGGAGGTGTTCCACTAAGCTAAACAGTAGTTGTCTCTCATTTCTCCTCTTATCAAAGTGTCTCTTCTTTCCCGGAATGGAAAATAACTATGAATTATACTACAGGAATGGTTACTGATATATGAATGTGATGAATAAATTTGAGAAATGTCAGAACTCTACGTTTATTGGTTTGTTTTACTTTTCTCTCTTAGCTCTCACATGGCAAAAGATATCAGTTGCTTTAGTCCTGACCTTCTTTCATCTTATATTTTGCTTGCCTGTACAGAAAGAAAACCAGAAGCATTCTGTTAAATTCCTTAATTAGCAAGTTAAGTACTCCTACCTGGTGGAGGAGGTCAGGCTATATTGGATTTGCCAGAGTGAGGAAGAACATATATCAAGATTATAAATAACTGTATATTAAGAAAATGAAGAAAGCCATCTATTTTCGTAGTAGTAAACAAAGAAAGTAGTAAACAAAGAAAGGAAAGCTCAACAAGCTTCTCAGTGGCAGAAATAAAAATATATACATCTCTTTTCACAACAGTAATTGCAAAAAGGTGGGATACTTACGAAACACTGAGGTACAAATAAACTTTTCCCCGGAGAGAAGGAAGTTGGGTGTACTGTTGGGCTGAAAGCCTTAAAAATTCTTTATTGTAAAAAATTAAACTACAGATAATGATGTAAATATCTTTTCAATCCTTCGTGTCAACAGCTTCAAGTATATCCTCGAGACTTTTTCATACAAGTTGACTTATACTAAGTACAAAGTGGGGACTCTGGGAAAAAGCAGGTATCTGTCTTTACCTTTGCTGCTTTAACCAGCCTGTCACAAGTTCCACAGTGGTACAAGTTGTCACAATCAAAAACTTCCTCTTCTACATACATGTTCCAGAGAGCATCTTCCAAACCAGATACATTTTTGACTGCTACTGTTAGATCTAAGAAGTCTTCCTGAAATAGACATGAATATAATATTGAAAAACAATTTCAGAGGTTTACAAACACATCACCAAATCACACATATATTGGGAATAACCAGATATATGTTTTCTAAAACACTACAAATAAAGATGTAGATCTCCTGATTAGATGTTGTAAAGTTCATAATGCTAAATATCCTTCTTTTGAAATAGAACTATAATTTAGCTTAAAATATATCAGAAAAAAATTGATAAGAAAAGTTTATGAATTTACTGCAGATGCAATAAAATCTGTTTTATGAGGAAATATAAACCACAATAAAACACATATCTGAATTCAGAAGTGCATATGTACAAGGTACACAGTACTGTTTTAGACTCTAGACTAGACCATAAGAGCAAGGGCAGGGTTGAATTTTCTAACATAAACTCCATTTCTTTATCTTCTTTTGATAGGGTTGCCTTAAGATATACTGAAGAAGTTATAAGGAAAGAAATTATATGACCAGCCTGGTCAATATGGTGAAACCCCATATCTAAAAACACAAAAAAATTAGCTGGGTGTGGTGGTGCATGCCTGTAGTCCCAGCTACCTGGGAGGCTGAGGCAGCAGAATTGCTTGAACCTGGGAGGTGGAGGTCGCAGTGAGTCGAGATTGCGCCACTGCACTCCAGCCTGGGCAACAGAGTGGGACTCCATCTCAAAAAAAAAGAATTACATTAAGCTAGGATAAGAAGGTCTTCCTATGAAAATTCAAGAGAATATTTTGTAAAAAGAGGGTTTATGAAACCTGCTATAACTACATTTGAATCACAATATTTCTAGTAATAAGCACTTACAATTCAGCAAATTTAATTCATATTTATAGTTCTGTATGTGTGTGCAACAGCTTTATTTTAAGAGATTTTGGGGAATGAAAATGATTAACTCATGGTGAAAATTTTAAGTACTAAAATTACATTTATACAGTATATGGTTTATAATATATATGTGAAAAGTTAATGTCTTTAATTTATAATGGTCTTACATATATTGTTTTGAAAATACTGATTTACTACATCATAGCTAAGTCAAGCATGCAGTAATTCAAAAACACACACAACATCTTAATTATTTCCAAACTTAAAAAATCACTTTTTTTTTTTGAGATGGAGTCTTGCTCTGTCGCCAGGCTGGAGTGCAGTGGCACAATCTTGGGTCACTGCAACCTCCGTCTCCTAGGTTCAAGCAATTCTCCTGCTTCAGCCTCCTGAAAATCACATATTTTTATATACATATCTATTTTCAAAAATGCAGTTAACACTTTGAAAATGGTAATTTTGTCCTCATACAAATACACAAACTTTCTTGGCATAAATAACAAAAGCAGCCTTTTATTAAAGGATCAGTGATGAATTCAGTGATAAAAATTATTGACTATATAAGATTTGTAGGGCAAACAGGATTATATTTACAAAAGGAAATTTCCAATTAGATTAAATGGGCAATATGTGTCATTACAAAAAACTGAAGGTTATACTAATTAACACAGGATTACAATAGCTTTATATATAATATATAAACAGAAGCACACATATATAAATGAACGTTCTGAAGAATATTAATAAACTAAATCCAATATTTAATTATAGATGTTTGTCAAATTAAACACTCCTCAGTCCTCAGTATTATCTATTTTTATGACCTCCTTAATTAACTTTCTTTACAATATTCCAACCATGATGACATTGGCTTCTCACATGAGGCCACAGTCTTCTATTTGTAAATATCGCTAAATCTATTTTCCAAATATTAGGGTACTGAATAAAAGATTAAGTTTCAAGATATTTGCTTCTTTCAATCCAGATGGAGAAATCTGGATTATAGGCTCATGATTTATGTGTAGTTAGAAGAAAAAAAACTCAGTAAATTACTTTTAGTAATAAACACTTTAATCCTTGTGTGGTATTATAGATCATACATTTAATGACATGAATTATAATTTACAACATAACTTATTACTAAAATACTCTAGCGTATTTACCTGCCTCTCACTGACGTTCTTACACTCTTTACAAACAATCTGGTTAACAATGGTTCCATGATACAGACGATTGATGAGGTCATGACCGGAGGTCCCAACTAAAGAAGTTTCCAAAGCGCTGAAGAGGATTCGATTCAGTTCCTGCACATCATGTTGCCTCATTTCCTACACAACAGGTAACTTTTAGACGTAATTCTGGGCTTCAGATTTTTTAAAACATTAAAAAAAAAAACCCTAGTCAATAAAAACTCAAGATTTATCAAGCAATCCGAAGATCAAACATAAGAATGACTCAGCAAAACAAGCTGTAAGCTGGTTAAGACATTACCACCTATCTTTATTTACACTAAAAAATGAAAATATGAACAGGCAGTGTTCACTGTGTACATATAACTCAATTCCTTTGACACCCAGAATGTGCATTTATTCTTGTGGGAAACCATACACATGGTATGCCACAGTAAGGAGAGAGGGATACACTAGGCACAGACCAGTGTCTAAGAGCTGGCAGTGTCTGCACAGGAACACCTCACTGAAATCAGAGCACATGCTGAATAGTCTGAATTATCAACAATAGAAAAGAACTAGAATGTACTGCTTTGAAGTAAAAACAACTAAAACAAGACTCAGTGCTACTGAGAAAAAAATCCTGATGGAACTTGCTTTAATCCATTATCAGTCACGCAGCTATGTGTGAACTTCTCCTTAAGAAAAATTTATAACCAAACCAAGGGGCGCGCCAAGACTTAGAAGTGGAGAAGAGGAAGAGCAGTTGTGGGGAGAGCCAGGAGAGTGAGACCCCACGAAGCAGGAAGAACTGGGGCTTTAAGGAGGGTGGTGAGTGCTCCTGAGAGCTCCTTCTGCTGAGAACAGAGAAGTGTCTTCTGGACTTGGCACAGGGATGTCACCATTGACTTCAACAAAAAAAGTAGAAAGGAAGGAGAGGAACAAATGGAGAATTCAGAAGCAGAGGCAATAAAGGAAGACAATTTCAAAAATAAGTTTCAACCAAGAGCAATAGCTCATGCCTAAAATCTTAGCTACCTAGGAGGCCGAGGCAGCAGGATGCCTTGAACCCAGGGCTGCAGTGAGCTATGATCATGCCATTGCACCCCAGGCTGGTGACAGAGTGAGACCTCAACTCAAAAAAAAAAAAAAAGTTTCGTGTGAAGAGCAGCAGATAAAGTGGATGAAAGCTGGAGGATTCCTATCTTGCCTTTTAAAATAGAAGACCCTCAAGGATGTAAACTTATCTACTATCACTAGCTATGATGGGATAGAAAACTTGTGGAAGTTTTCAAGCTCTGTTCCTAAACAATCCTACATCTGGCGAAGGTACCACAGAGACCTTCTCCTACCACTGCAGGTCCAGTCCTAGAGGGTTTTCTACAAGACCTTATTTAGAAAAAAAACAAAAAAAAATTCACAGCATTAAGAAGTATGAAATCAGCAACTTAGTGAAGCTCATTATCAAAAACAAAGAAAAATCTATCAACCAATGACTAAATTAAAAAAAACAAAAACAAAAACCATGCGGCATATCTACCCAATAGAATCTCATTTGGCAATAAAATGGAATGAAGTTATTGACACATACTACAACATGAATGAACCCTGAGAACAGTACCTTAAGTGAAAGAAGACAGTTACGAGACCACCTACTGGATCACTCCATTTCTATGAAATGTCCAGAATAGGCAAATCTATAGAGACAGAAAGGAGGTCAGTGGTTGCCAGTGGCTGAGTTGAGGGGGATGGAAAGTTACTGCTAATGGGTATGGAGTTTCTTTTTGGGGTGGTAAAAATTTTCTAAAATTGATTTTAGTGATGGTTGAACAACTCTGTGAATACACTAAAAAAAAAACCCTTTAATAGAGTGAATTTTGTGGCATGTAAATTATATCTCAATATAGCGGTTTTTTTTTAAGGGATTAACCCCAAGTACCAGCCCTATACCAGAAATTTAACATACTTGTTTAGGGAATGTATTATTGCCCTATTTTGCTTCAAAGTCCATGCCTTACCTCCTTAATCACATAGTTAGTATCACCTAGTTAAGGAGTGTTCCTGGTTAGAAGACCCTCCTGCAGAGTTTACCGTTAAAGTCAATATAACACTATTCCAATTGTTTGCTCTTTAAATTTTATGATAGTTGTCTATACCTGTCATTGCAGGAATACATCCATCTACTCCATGTAAAAATGGTAGATTGGGATTTGTTTGGATTTGTATAGCTAACAGCTCATCAATATTTGCAACAAGCACCTTTCCTCATTGCTGACAAGTGTGTAGTGTTTGTATACAGTAGAATTCCTTTTAGAACTCAAACAGGAAAGTGAGAGAAAGCCCACATATACAACAAGATTCATAAAGAAAATGGAGAAGGTCAGGAGAAAGTCAGGACAGGAAGAATAAAAAGATTTGCCAAGAACCATTTCACTTTTTTGACTGAAGCAAACATTCAAATCAGAACATGTGGATTCAAACACAAAGCACATAACACAGAATTTTTAAAAATTTACTTACAATGTAATTGATCCATTACATCCAGTTGGTCAAAGACTAAGAAATTGATCAATAGTTTTCTATATAAATGGTAGCTAATCTCCATGTAATAGGTGTTGTGTCTCAACCAGACTACATAAAGACTCTTAGGGTAGAAATTGTAAAAATCAGCTCTTGTACTTCTCCCTGTTTTTCTAACCTTCTCCCCAGCCCCAAATCATAGCTATTCATAAAATACTGTATACAGCAAGTGTCTAAAAATATATATTTCTGGCTTGTAATTTTGTAATGTGAGAAGGAAACATTCAAACAGTATGTTGAGACCCTACGACAAAATTAAAGGAAGTTAGACAACATTAAAGCAGCCTTATTCTTTCCTCTACTGCTGGTAACTCTTCTACAGAGCTGACCCTCATACCTCATTGCTGGTCCACCCAAAGCTGTCAGTGAGGTCTGTTGTGGATGCAGCTTCCTGGTCTAAGAGCAGAAGCTGGGCAAACAAGCGCTGTAACTGCAAAGGGATGATTCGAACCTGAATGAGAAACAAACACATGTCTAAATGAATTCTTTAAGTGTTGACTGAGGCTTTTGAAAACAACTGCATACTAGCTTTTTTGTATCTCCCAGTTCATTCAGAAGAAAGTTTATAAATATCCTATTATAAGGGAAAAACTAACTATGATTCAGTTCTTCTGTGAAAATTCTAATTCAATCCAAAATATAATAGTTATTTGGAGTTTTCTACCTTGATACGGTTCAGATAAACATTAAAACTCAAATAGGTCCTAATAAACCACTCAATTGATTACAGATTGACAGTAGTTTGAATCTCTTCTAATAGTCCATTATTTCTCTCAAATATCTCTGATACACATAATTTCCCCCTCTGTAGAAATTTTCCAGGCACAATACTGTATCTCACTCTGGAGTTCTCAGCACACCCTGCCTCACTTTCTTCTGGCTCCAAGTGAGTTCCTGCCTTACTTGATGTGGTGAGGGCTGGGGCAGACTGAGCAATGTTGCTTGGACTCTGGTCTGTAGGCCAGACTTCATTGAAAGGAGAATAAGTATTTAGAAATTGTAATGGCAATTTGACATTCCCATGGCATTTTTATCATATACTATAAAAGTGCTAATCTGCAATAGATTGGGAATAAAAAGAAATACACAAAAACAGGTCCTCTGCCATAGAGGTAGCCTGAGAAGCACTGGGCTAGATCATGAAAGACTCCTAAGAAGTACAAATTTGGGCCTGAACATGGTAAGAAACTTTTGAGTTATGTTTAAGCAGAGAGGAACATGATTAGATCTGCACTTTAATATCAACATAGTAACAAACAAAATAATAAATTAACTCATTACTCAATTTATTTCCAGAGTACCAAATGAAAAGAATACCAGTCTCTATTTTTTGGGGGGGGGGTGGGGTGGCTATTGTTGCAAAAAAAGTGCTTTAAATAGATTTCTGGGGGAAGCTAATGTGGATGTTCTGCAAATATTTCCTTCACTAGAAGAAAGAATAAGCATAGTAAAGAGTGCTGCATGTTTATAAAGCAGTAGCAGTATTGTACTTGGAAAAGTGATTATTTCTCAGAAGTTAAATTCCATTACCCATAAGGTATAGGCCAAATCACTTTCTGAAAAGATCATATTTGATAATTAATAAAATTACTATTTTGTAAATAAGTCACTTAATTCCTTCTTTAAAAAAAATGTCCTGAATACTCTAAAACACCCCCAGTAAATCTTAGATGTAATACCTTTGCATCAGGTTTATCCTTATCTTCAAATAAACCAAGCTCCTCCGGGCCAAGAGAAAATAGAGCTTCTAAACAAAAAGGTAGAATCAGAGATGCAAATGACATTATTTCATTTTAAAAAATTGTTTTAGAAAGCCAAGACCACCTTTAAGTAAAATCAAGTAGATTCAGAAATATGACTGTGGCAATATTTATACCTTTACTCTATACACTTTACCTTCTTGTAACATTTTTAACCAGTGACTCTAAGAAAATAAAGTGGCATGCTAAGGCTTCAGCATTTCCTAATTCTAGGAAAGGAAAATAATCTTTATGCATAAAACTAAAAACAGTAACATCAGAAATCTTTCATGGCTTCCCACTGTCTATGGCATCAGGTCCCAAAAGCCAAAAGGAATCTTAGGAAATACAGCAGTGTTGCAGTTTTCCTGCCACATGTAAGGCTAACAACCATCCTTTCGTGGGAGGGATCTCCTTTTACTCTGAGATGCCCTTTTTTTTTTTTTTGGTGTGAAAATGTCTTTTCCGTATTGAAGGTAATAACAGATGACAGTGGTCTTAGCTGGAAAAAGAAGAAGTTGGCAACTCCATGTGCTTAAATTTCAGAATTTCTTTATCACCCAACATCTAGGTGATGTGCCACCCAATGGGGCATATTTGAATCTTTTGAGAAGTCTGTATCTGAGCCCAGGTAGGAACTCTTACTGCGGAACTCTGATATACTCCAGGGATACAAGGAATGGAATAAATGTGTCTCCTATTGAAAAACTACTGCTGCCCTAGTGCTTACTGTTAATGAATGTTATATTCTTTCTAAGTGCTGGGACTGGGCAAAAATGAACTACAAACCTACAAGTTAAAGCACAAAACCATACAAGAACTTTTATGATAATCTCCCAGTACTCTGAGCTACATTGTAATGGAGTACGATGGAACCCAATCTAGTCCTATTATTTAAAATACTATTCCAAAATTTTTCTCCCCCAGTTCTCTGACAGTCCTTATCCTTTCCAAATTATACCTCCCTGTCAATCAGCATCAGGATTCTGGCTAAGCTATAAAAGCAGTGTACATTGTGCACTAAGATGTCAAATCATGTGCTTAATCCTCTTCGCCGGAGAGGAAGCTGGCCTGTGACTCTCAGTACTATTCTTGCCTAATGGTACTCTCCATGACCTGCCCTACACTTGACCATCTTCCTCAGTCCCTTTGAGGCTACGTTTCTACTTCAAGTTGTCCTTTAACTTCAACTATATTAAAACCTGGAAAAGTGTTATCCCTATTAGGAATCTACTTATTAGTGCTGGAAATTTCTAGTGGTGGAATTACTGATTGCATCAGGGAGATATTTTTATGGAGGGGATTGAGTCAAGGCTAAGAAGTACCACTTAAATCTCACATGCAATCCAATCCATTAAATCGCTCCTGGGAAGGTAACAGTGGTAAATATTTACTAAATATCTGGAGGCAGGAAGTCTTTCTAAGCTTAGAAGCAACAGAAGAACCACAAAGATTTCATAAATGTGGTGGTAGTACAGAAGAGGAACGTGGCAAACCAGATACAGGATGAGTCAGGCTGTCTGTCCTCCTAATATGGAGACACTGTGGAAAGCTGAGCTACAAAGCCATGTAGTGCTGGGGACCCCAATCAGGGCCAGGTGAAGGCAAAGTAATGTTCACACTGAGCCCATGGGAACACAGCTCCTAGGACCCTTGTGGAGGAAGCTGGTTTGCAGAGATGGGATATGGGAGAAATATATAGAGAGAAAGAGGGGCAAGAAATCAAGGGTCCAATAAGGTCAGGCTAGCTTCTTGCAGTTGATTTCTGAGATCCCCTATATTCTTATAATAATCCCCCTTTCAAATTTAGCTAATTTGAGTTGTGGGTCTGTTTCTTGGATACAATCCCTTACTTAAAATCTCTGGGTCTTTGGAATTCAGAATTTCCAGAGTTTATAAAGATAATATGAAAAAAGTGTTTTTTATATATATACATATATATGTATATATACATATATAAAATGTTACATTCCCAGCAGGGTCTGGGACAGTTTCCATTAATCAAACAGATTAATATTCCTGTAATGAATGTATGAATATTCACCCACATGAGATAACTAAAAACTGTAAATAGCCTCACACCAGGTCTGGTTCTGAAGCCAAACAAGTTCAGGTGAGATCAGATAAGGGTGTAAGCTTTCCAGATTTCAGAAATGCATATGTATGAACAACTGTGGACCCATATAAATAATATGATACCCTTCCCCACTCCAAAAGGTAGATAAAATTGTTTGGATAACTCTGGCTTAACTGTTTGCTGTTCTGGAGAAATTTTAAAACTCAAACAGTGTGACAATAATGAAGACTGATACTTATGACAATTGTCTTTATGTTGTACTTCAAATTATAGGAATTAAAAAGAAATATATTGCTTTTTTATTTTTTTACTAAACATTATTGTAATCACCCAGGATATATTTAAGTTTCACATTTCTCTGCAGAGGGAATTACCAATTTATATCTTACATTTGCAACAATAAACACATACTGTAGAATATAGCTTTAAGATAACTGGTCCATTTGTGATTTTGCATAATTAATTACATGTAAAGAAGATGGTACATATTGCTAGTCAAACGTATGTAACATAGCATACCTCTGAATTCAGGTGTGAAATGAAGAGTCTGAAGAAGGGAATTGAGGTAACAGGTTCCACCCTGATTTCTGATTCCGCTTAAATTGGTGAATTCTCTAGGAGCAGGAGGCTCCAAAGCTTTAGTCTTTAATTTCTTCCCTTTTCCATACTGATTATTAGACACAGTGGAATACTCCTCTTCAAATAGGTCCCCAAACATTGTGAAACTAAATACTACCCTTAAAAGTGACATATAAATGTTTTTATTTTTAAAATAAATTTTCCCCAAATCCCCCTACCTTACACTTGGGAGTCGATTCTGTTGTTTCTTAGAACACAGGACTACTGTTTCTGTGTACAGTAGTTGGGTTTTGGAGGCAGCAAGATCTAGACTTTTTTCATCCCTGTCAGGATCCTAAGTACCTGTGTGACCCTGGATATGTTAATCTGTTTTCTTATGTGTAAAATGGGATATCATCTGACTCCTCGGGTCATTTAAACTGTCAAATGACATAACGAAAGAAGGGCACTTAATGTACAGGGTTTGGCCCAAAATAAGTAACAGCTGTTTTTAAAAAGGCACGTTCACATCACTAATTTTTTTAAAAAAGAAAACCTGTCACAACTAATCCACTGCTGGGATGGCAAAGTCAACCCTAGATTCTTAGAATCACTCACTAAAATCTCTGTTTGTCACACTCTTCAGTACTATATACCAGATTATGACATTTAAATTAAACGGATCAAGTTAACTTTTTTTAAGAGCAGTTTAGTATATAGTCCCGAAGCTGTTGGGCCGGAAGAAGTTCACTGGCAGGGGAGGGGGAAAGGGGGGCGGAGGGCGGGGAAGACTGCAATTAAAATTATCGAGCCTAAAGGCCTTCCAATATGTATCCACTAATCCCATCGTTAGGGGTGGGGGCCTAGGTGACTTCCCCAAGGTTTCACATCGGGTGTGGCGGAGGGTCACTTGGAGATGAGAAACGTCAAGCGCCTAGCATAGTTGCCAAGTGACAGGAAGCGCTGAAATGCAATTATTTTTCTTTTCCTCAGAAGAAAACTATAAAAAACACAACTCGAGAGTCTAGCCTCGAGCTCGCTGTCTGCATTCCTGAATTCCCAACTCCTACGGCCGGCCGAGGCCGGGGCCTTACAAGCCATCACAGGCCCAGGGGCGCGAAAAGGCAGAGGTCCCCGTGGCCCGAGACCACTGTCCCGACTCCAGGAAAGCGCCGCGTCCTCGGGCAGGCCTGGGCCGCCTCTCGCCTCGCCCTCCTCAGGCTGTGCCACCAACACTGTCCCTACGCTTCCCACGTCCCTCCCAGGATCCCCGGCCGCCAGCCGCACTTACTGCCTAAAGCCCAGACCCCCGCCCTGGCCAAAACGCGAAGCGAACGAACCCGCCCCAACTGGGCGCCGCCATGTTGGCGAGGGCGGGTCTCCAGAAAGTGATTTATGGATCGTGGACTGTGCTTCCCAGGATGCCCCGCTGGAGCGCCGGCCTCTCGCGCGGGGCCTTATGGGAAATGTAGCTCCTCTGTTCCAAGAGTTTGGGAACTGGAACGGGAGCGGGAAAGGTGAGCTCGCTTACAAGTCGGCTGGTGAGTTCGCGGGTCCACTCGAGCAGGGGAGCACTCATTCGTTCACATTTTTAAGATTATTAAAAATTAACCCTTTAGATCAAGGAGTCATAAGGAACTTTACGGCTCATTACATACGGTTTTCTAGGGAAAGGGGTGTCAACACTATGAAAGAGAATCTCAACAGGGAGAATATCGTGAAAGCCCGGAAGGATTACACCATTGAAGAGGCCCATGTTGTTACAGAAAAACTGTGAAAGCCGTCCAGCCCCAAACAATACATTAGTGCCGAAGAAAACTGTGTCTCGATGTTGTGTATGAGTTCACAGGATTTACAACAGAGCCTATCAAGGAAGTCATGGAAGAGATTGTGGATATGGCACACACACACACACAAAGGCGTAAAGTGTTTGAAGATCTAGATCTTGGAGAAATTAAAGAGTTAATAGATACCACATCTAAGAAATTAACAGAAGATGATTTGATGGAGATGAGTGCTTTTGAATCAGTACTAGACAATGAGGAAGAAGATATACAAGAAGCACTGTCAGAAAATGAATTGACATTAGACAGACTTGCAGAAGGATTCTGATAATTTAAGACTGCTTTTGACTTCTTTGATAACTTGGACCCTTCTATGATATGGGCATTGAAAGTAAAGCAAATAGTAGAAGAAGGATTAGTACTGTATGCAAGCATTTTTATTTATGTATTTATTTTTATTTTTTTGAGACGGAGTCTTGCACTGTTGCCTGGGCTGGAGCGCAGTGGCACGATCTCGGCTTACTGCAACCTCTGCCTCCCAGGTTCAAGCAATTCTCCTGCCTCAGCCTCTTAAACAGCTGGGATTACAGGTGCCCGCCACCAGGCCGGGCTAACTTTTTGTAGTTGTTAGTAGAGATGGGGTTTCACTATGTTGACCAGGCTGGTCTCCAACACCTGACGTCCTGATCCACCCGCCTCAACTTCCCAAAGTGCTGGGATTACAGGCAAGAGCCACTGTGCCCAGCTCAAGCATTTTTGAAGAATTGAAAAAGCAAAACTATCAGACAATAATTATGATGTGTTTCCATAAAGTTAAACTGAGTGTGCCTGTCTCTCCTGCTTCCCCTTCCACTTCCTCCACCAATTCCCCCTCTGCCACTCCTGAAACAGCAAGACCAACCTCCCCCACCCCACCCCTCCTCAACAGCCCAGTCAATGGGAGGCAGTGAGCATGGTGACCTTTATGGTGATGCACTTTCACTTAATGAATAGTAAAGATCTTTTCTCTTCCTTATGACTTTTAACATTTTCTTTTCTCTAGCAGACTTTATTATAAGAAAAATACAGCATATAATACATATATTACACAATGTTTATTAATTGACTGTTTATGTTATTGGCAAGGCTTCCAGCAAACAGTAGGCTACTAGTAGTTATGTTTTAGGGGAGTCAAAAGTTCTGTGCTCATTTTTGACTGCACAAAGTTGGTGCCCCTAATCCTCGCTTTATTCAAGGGTCAGCTGTAGTAGCAATGAACAATTGAAAATTGGAATGAAAATACCACTTAAAATAGCATAAAAAATATGAAATACTTAGGGCTAAATCTGACAAAAGATGTGAAAGACTGTACACTAAAAACTACAAAACTTCAATGAGTGACCTAAATAAACAGACATGTTCATGAATTGGAAAACTCAAAATTTTTAAGATGTCAGTTCTCCCGGTTCATCTATAAATTCAATACAATCCCAACCAAATCCCAGCAGGCTTTTTTTGTGCAAATTGGCAAACTGATTCTAAAATTCTTACGGAAATGTAAAAGATCTACAATAGCAAAAACAACAATGGAAAACAAGAAAAAATAGTGAACACTGACTCATTTCAAGACCTCCTACAAAGGGTAGTAATCAAATATTTCATAAATATATCAATGGAACAGAATGAAAAGTCCAGAAATAGATACACAGTTGTATGAATAAGTTTTTACAAAGGTGCAAAGGCAATTCAGTGGAGAGAATAGTCTTTTCAGCAATTGGATATCCATACCCAAGAAAACAAGAAAAGATGTTACATCTGTGGTCTTCTTTCCAAAAACCTATAACCCCAGTCTATGATGAAAACATTAGACAAACTCAAACTGAGGAACGTTCTACAGAAAAACTGACCAGAACTTCTCAAAACTGTCAAAGTCATCAAAAACAAGGGAAGTCTAAGAAACTGTCATGGGCTAGAGGAGGTGAAGGAGACAAATGATTAAATGTCATGTGGTATCCTGGATGGGATCCCAGAAATGAAAAAGGACATTAGGTAAAAACTAATGACATCTGAAGAAAACATAGACTTTAGTTCATCGTAATGTATCAAATACTGGTTAATGAGTTGTGATAAATATACTACAGAAACATTTAACAATAGGAGAAACTGGTACAGGATATATGGGGATTTCCTGTGATATTTGTTGCAAACTTGCTGTAAATCTAAATTTATTCCAAAATAAAAAGTTGGATGGAAAAAAAGAGAGTCCACAGACTCGGAAGAAATATTTGCAGCACATGTATGTGATAAAGGAGAAATATCCAAAATGTATAAAGAACGTTTAAAATTCAATGAAGAGAAAATGAAAATCAATTTTTTTTTTATGTGCAAAGATTTGAACAGACATTTACCGAATAAGGTATACAGTTGGGAAACAGGCACATGTAAAGACATTCAACATCATTAGTGATTCGAGAAATCAAATTAAAACCACAGTTTAATTTACACACCCATTAGAATGGCTGAGAGGAAAAAGACTGACAATACCAAATGATACAGTTTAGGTATTTGTCCCTTCCAAATCTCATGATGAAATTTAATCCCCGGTGTTGGAGGTCAGACTTAGTGGGAGGTATTTGGGTCATGGGGGTGAATCCTGCTTTAATGTCTTGGTGCGTTCCTCTTGGTAATGAATGAGTTCTCCCTCTATTACTTTCAGTAAGAGCTGATTGTTTAAAAGAGCCTGGCACCTCCCTCCTTTTTCTCTTGCTTCTCTCTCACTGTGTGATCGGCACCTTCTGCCTTCACCTTCTGCCATGAGTGGAAGTAGCCCAAGTCTCTCACCAGATGCAGATGCTAGTGCCATGTGTCTTGTTCAACCTCTAGGACCATGAGTCAAGGAATATGTTTTCTTTGTAGATTACCTAGCCTCAGATATTCCTTTATAGCAACACAAACAAAGACATCAGGTACTGGTGAGTGTGAAGAGATCCTGGTGGTGGGAGGGGACATGGGTCCAGCCACTTTGGAATATTATTTGGCAGATTCTTTAAAAGGTGAACATACACTGATCTGGTGCAGTGGCTTCTGCCTGCAATCCCAGCACTTTGGGAGGCCGAGGTGAGTGGATCGTGAGGTCAAGAGATTGAGACCATCTTGGCCAACATGGTGAAACCCTGTCTCTACTAAAAATACAAAAATTAGCTGGGTGTGGTATCACATGCCTGTAGTCCCAGCTATTCAGGAGGCTGAGGCAGGAGAATCACTTGAACCTAGGAGGCGGAGGTTGCAGTGAGCCGAGATTTGTGCCACAGCACTCCAGCCTGGCAACAGAGTGAGACTCCATCTCAAAAAAAAAAAAAAAAAAAAAGGTAAACATACACCCATCATAGATCACAGCTATTCCATTGCTAGGTATTTAGTCATGAGACAAGAAAGCATACTTGCTATATTGTTTGTATTTTTGCATTTTCTGTATGTTATAATGTTTCTGCGTCTTAAAGTCACTTTCTTGCTGGGGATGCAGTGTCCCTCTGCAGGTCAGTTAATTCTTAGAGATAGCAAAGGGCCACCCATGTAGCTCAGAGCCCACTGAAATTATTCAAACTAGCCAGTCCTAAACTGTTTCTCCTGCCCTATCTATCTTTCCTGCAGAAACTGCAATAGAGCTGTGATCTAGACTCTACCCTTTCCCCTCTCCCTTCTGCCTCTTGTATTTCAAGTCAAGAAGTGTACAAAGTGTTACTTTGCCACAGCCCCTGCTTGCAGTCTATAGCAGTCAGGGTTCAGCGAGAGAAGCAGAGCCGCTATGCATATACATGGTGAGGGATTGGCCAGAGGCATGGTGGGAGCTGGCTGGACAATCCATGAAAATGGCCTTGGTGTCTGATGCTGGAGCTTAAGGACCCCAGTGTGGGTCTTCAGGCAGGGTAGATGGATGTAAAGTGGGGACATTGAGGATAATCCAGGACCCACAGAAGGGACAGAACTCAGACAGTTCTCAGTGCTTCCTACATTGACAATGTGGATGGCCTTCAGAAGAAGCTGGCACCCTTCCTTTCAGAGCCAGTCACATCCCTGTCTCAGGTATGGGAGAAGCTGACAGAGGAGCATGAGGAAGGTGGAGCAGCTGTAGGTTCAGCTACTGCCTTGTGCGTATGAGGGTCATGAAGCAGAGAGGTGACATGAGACAGGTGACAACATTTATGAGCTCCAAAAGGGCCTGTCCTGAACTTCCGCATTCAAAACAAAACAAAACAAGAATAAGCTGGGCACAGCAGCTCATGCCTATAATCCCAGAACTTTGTGAGGCTGAGGCAGGAGGATCACTTGAGACCAGGAGTTACAGACCAGCCTGGACATCATGGTGAGACCTCCTATCTACAAAACATTTTAAAAATCAGCCGTACATGGTGTCACGCACCTGTAGTCCCAGCTACTTGTGAGGCTGAAGTGGGAGGATTGCTTGAGTCCAGAAGCCAAGGCTGCAGTGAGTTGTGATTGTGCCACTGCCCTCTAGCCTGGGTGACAGAGTGAGACCCTGTCTCAAAAAAAAAAAAAAGAAAAGAAAATATAGAATGGATGTTGAATTTGGTCAAACACTTATCCTATGCCTATTGAGATGATTACATGGTTTTCATTTTTAGTTTATTTAGTGTATTACATTGATTGATTTTTTGTTATATGTATGTATGTATGTATGTATGTATGTATGTATGTATGTATATTTTTGAGACAGGGTCTTGCTGTGTCACCCAGGCTGGAATCCAGTGGGGCAGTCATGGCTCACTGCAGTCTAGACCTCATGGACTCAATCAATCCTCTCACCTCAGCTTCCCTAGTAGCTGGGATTACAGGCACAGACCACCATACCCAGCTAATTTTTGTATTTTTGGTAGAGATGGTGTTTCACCACATTCCCCAGGCTAGTCTCGAACTCCTGGACTCAAGCTATCCAACCACCTTGGCCTCCCATAGTGTTGGAATTACAGGTATGAGCCACCATGCCTGATCAATTATTACAAAAATTCTTTATCTTATCATTAATTGTGGCAAAATACACATAACATAAAATTGATCATGTTAACCATTTTAAGTGCACAGTGCAGTATTGAGGACATTCACATTGCTGTGCAACCGATACCACCATTTATCTCTAGAACTCTTTTCATCTTCCTAGACTGAAGCTTGGGGTCTATTAAACAACAATTCCTCATTCTCCCTCCTCCCTGCCCTTGCAACTACCATTCCTCTCTCTGCTTCTATGAATTTGACTCTTTTAGGTACCTTATACAAGTAGAATGATTAAACCAGTTGTCGTTTTGTGACTGGCTTATTTAACTTAGCACTAAGTTCCCCAGGCTTATCTATGTTGTAGCATGTGTCTGAATTTCCTTCTCTAAGACTGAATTTTATTCCATTGTTACCAGATTTTGCTTATGCACTCATCTGGAGATGGCACTTGGGTTGCATTCACCTCTTGGCTGTTGTGAGTTAAGCTGCTGTGAGTATGACTCTACAACCTTGATTAATTTTCTAAAGTTAAAACCAGCTTTGCATCCCAGGGATAAATCTCATTTGCTTGCAGTTTATGATTTTTTATGTATTACGTATTTTAAAATATTATTTGTATTAGTCCATATACATGCTGCTTATAAAGACCTACCAGAGACTGGGCAATTTACAAAAGAAAGAGGTTTAATGGACTTACAGTTCCACATGGCTGGGAAGGTGTTACAATCATGGCAGAAGGAAAGGAGGAACAAGTAACATGTTATCTGGATGACAGCAGGAAAAGAAAGAGAGCGTGTTCAGGGAAACTCCTGTTTTAAAACCATCAGACCCTGTGAGACTTACTGTCAAGACAATAGCATGAGAAAGACCTGCCCCCATGATTCAATTACCTCCCACCAGGATCCTCCCATAACTTGTGGGAATTGTGGGAGTTATAATTCAAGATGAGATTTGGGTGGGGACGCAGCCAAACCATCTGATTCCACCCTGACCCCTCCCAAATCTCATGTCCTCACATTTCAAAACCAAGCATGCCCTCACAACAGTCCTGCAAAGTCTCAGCATTAACTCAAAAGTCCGCAGTTCAAATCTGAGACAAGGCAAGTCCCTTCCACCTATGGGCCTGTAAAGTCAAAAACAAGTTAGTGACTTCCTAGGTACAATGAGGGTACAGATATTGGGTAAATACAGCCATTTCAACTTGGAGAAATTGGCCAAAATAATGGGACTACATACCCCATGCAAGTCCGAAATCCAGTGGGGCAGTCGAATCTTAAAACTCCAAAATGTTCTCCTTTGAATCGATGTCTCACATCCAGGTTATGCTGTTGCAAGAGGTGGGTTCCCATGGTATTGGGCAGCTCCGCCCCTGTGGCTTTGTAGGGTACAGCCTCCCTCCTGGCTGCTTTTACAGACTGGCATTGAGTGTCTGTGGCTTTTCCAGGTGCACGGTGCAAACTACTGGTGGACTTAACATTCTGGGGTGGAGGGATGGTAGCCCTTTTCTCACAGTTTCAATAGGCAGTCCTCCAGTCATTACTCTTTGTGGGGGCTTCAAACCCACATTTCCCTTCTGTACTGTCCTAGCAGAGGTTCTCTGTGAGGGTCCTGCCCCTGCAGGAAACTTCATCCTGGACATCCAGGCATATCCATACAGCCTCTAAAATCTAGGTGGAGGTTACCATACCTCAATTCTTGACTTCTGTGCACCCACAGGCTCAACCCCCCATGGAAGCTGCCAAGGCTTGGCACTTGCACTTTCTGAAGCCATGGCATGAAGTGTACTTTGGCTCCTTTTAGACACGGCTGAAACAGTTGGGATGCAAGGCACTGAGTCCCTAGGCTGCACACAGCAGGGGGCCCTGAGCCTGGCACATGAAACCATTGTTTCCTCCTAGGCCTCCAGGCCTATGGTGGGAGGAACTGCCATGAAGACCTCTGACATGCCCTGGAGACATTTTCCCCATGGTTTTGGAGATTAACATTCGGCTCCTCATTACTTATGGAAATTTCTGCAGCCAGCTTGAATATCTCCTTAGAAAATGGGATTTTCTTTTCTATCACATAGTCAGACTGCAAATTTTCCAAACTTTTATGCTCTGTTTCCCTTGTAAAACTGAATGCCTTTAGCAGCACCTATGTCACATCTTCAGTTCTTTGCTGCTTAGAAATTTCTCACACCAGATACCCTAAATCATCTCTCTAAGGTTCAAGTTACACGAATCCCTAGGTCAGGGGCAAAATGCTGCCAGTCTCTTTGCTAAAACATAACAAGAGTCACCTTTCCTCCAGTTCCCAACAAGTTCCTCATCTCCATCTGAAACCACCTCCGACTGGACTTTATTGTCCATATTGCTATCAGCATTTTGGGCAAAGCTATTCAACAAATCTCTAGGGAGTTGCAAACTTTCCCACATTTTTCTCTCTTCTTCTGAGCCCTCCAAACTGTTCCCATCTCTGTCTGTTACCCAGTTCCAAAGTCATTTCCACATTTTCAGGTATCTTTTCAGTAGCAACCCACTCTACTGGTACCAATTTACTTTATTAGTCTGTTTTCATGCTGCTGATAAACACATGCCTGAGACTGGGGAATTTACAAAAGAAAGAGGTTTAATTGACTTAGAGTTCCACATGGCTGGGGAGACCTCACAATCATGGCAGAAGGCAAGGAGGAGCAAGTCACATCTTACATGGATGGCAGCAGGCAAAGAAAGAGAGCGTGTGCAGGAAAACTTTGGTTTTTAAAACTACCAGATCTCGTGAGACTTACTCACCATCATGAGAACAGCCTGGGAAAGACCCACCCCCATGATTCAATTACCTCCCTCCAGGTTCCTCCCATGACATGTGGGAATTGTGGGAGTTCCAATTCAAGATGAGATTTGGGTGGGGACACAGCCAAACCATATCATTATTGAATTTGATTTGCTAAAATATTGTTTTAAATTTTTGTATCTAAGGTCATGAGGGTCTGTAGTTTTTCTGTCTTGTCACATCTTTATCTGGTTTTGGTATTGTGATAATGTTGGTCTCACAGAATGAATTAGGACATTTGATATGCTTCTGTTTTCTGGACTTGATTGTGAGAAATTGGTATTATTTCTTCCTTCAGTGTTTGGCAGAATTTATCAGTGAAGTCATCTGAACTTTACCTTTTGGTTTGTGGGAACATTTGAATTCAAAATTCAATTTGAATTTAAAAGGTACAGATTATGTCGTTTGTGTTATTAATTTATTTTTGTGTAAAGTCTGACGGCTTGTGTCTTCTAAGAAATTTGTCCATTTCATCTAAATTGTAGATTTTATTGGCATGAATTTGTTCATGTTCTCTTATCATTTTAACACCTGTAGAATCTATGGTGATACTACCTCTCCCATTCCGGGTATTGGTAATTTATATCTTCTGTCTTTTTTTTCTAATCAGCCTGGCTAGAAATTTGTCAGGTTAATTGGTCTGCCCAAAAAGTCATCTTTGGTGTCATTGGTTTTCTCCATTGTTTTTCTATTTTCTATTTCATTAATTTCTACACTGAAGTAAACCTCCAGGGAAGGTAGATCACTCACTGTCATGTTTGTTTTTCAAGGACAGTCATCTGCCAGTGCCCCAGTCACCAAGGGACAGGTCACTAAGCAATGTCTAGTACCAATTAACGCATCCTGGAGGGAGCCATCTTGTGCTCCTACAAGGATTATGCCCTGAGGTTGGCTGCTGATTCCCTCACTAAATGTTCCTCAGGGTGTTACCTGACACGCTGGGCTAATTCATGCAAATCTGTATGATGTAATTCAGCCCAATGCAACAAGAATTCCGTGAACTTCCTCTGTGCCAGGTATAGCATGGGTGCTGTGGAAGGAGGATGAAAATAGGAAGAAGACATAACCTCTGTCTTCAAGGGGTTTTCAGGATACTGTGGGTGACCAATACATATTCCTGAAAGAAGGCACCAGACCGATGGGATAAGCCCACAGCAGAGGCCTACAGCTCTGTTCAGAACGAGGAAGCAGAGCAGGCTGAGAGAGGCAGCTCAGCAGAGTGCTTAGGAAAGGATAGGGCCACGACTCCCCACTGCAGGCAACATATCTGAGGAAAGCCATTTACAATAGGTGACGGTCACATTCCATCAAATCTCTGGAAGGGTTCATGGAGGTGGGGTTGTCAATCTTATTTCAGCCTTTCAAAGGCCTCTCAGGGTTTGGAAATGGAAGCAACAATGCCTGTGCATTGCAGAGACGCAGGTGACCTCCCATTTCCTGCCAGTTAGGAAGTTAGTGCTGAGGGCCTTACTGTCTTTCCTTGGCACATGAGATGCCAGTTCCTTTCTGGGCATAGAGTTTTTTGTTGTCTGAGGATAACATCCAAATTTTGCTTTGAAACACTTTTCAAAAATATGAGCTTTATTCAAATTTACTTTCCTTTTTATCTTTCTGAATTGTTAAGGTCCAAAAGCATTGCTGAATAATTCTGCTTCTAAACACCCATTGCAACACAGGGCATGATCTATCCCCAAGGCAAAGAACATAAGGTACGTTTGTCTGGAAAACGTGCAAGTAGGTATCTCAGCAAATGCTACTCATGTGTTATTATGAGTAGTGCATTGGCAGTGATTGTGACTTTTTTTTTTTTTTTAATGAACAAATAACTACATGCCCTCTACTGGGGTCAGGTTTTGTGCCTTTACTTCTGCCACCTACTGTATCATAGCAGCTTAGAATCCCAGCTGCTCACTCTGGGGTGAAGTTCTCTTGTGGCTTTTGCAGGATGGAATGGCCTCCTTCCCCTATCTGTGTGTCTACTGCTGACCTGTGGCTTTGCCAAGGCAGGGAAGCTGCTGGTAGTGCCCATGGATGGGAGCCACTGGTTCACCATGCGGTCGGTGGTGGAGAAACTCATTCTCAGGGGGCATGAGGTGGTCGTAGTCATGCCAGGGGTGAGTTGGCAACTGAGAAGATCACTGAATTGCACAGTGAAGACTTATTCTACCTCGCACACCCTTGAGGATCTGGACCGGGAGTTCGTGGCTTTTGCCAATGCTCAATGGGAAGCAGAAGTACGAAGCTTATTTTCTCTATTAATGAGTTCATCTAAATGTTTGGAATTTAGTTTTTCACATTGCAGGAGTTTGTTTAATGACCAAAAATTAGTAGAATACTTAAAGGAGAGGTCTTTTGATGCAGTGTTTCTGGATCCTTTCGATCTTTGTGGCTTAATTGTTGTCAAATATTTCTCCCTTCCCTCTGTGGTCTTCACCAGAGGAATATTTTGTCATTATCTTGAAGAAGGTACACAGCGCCCTGCTTCTCTTTCCTACAGCCCTAGATATGTCTCAGAGTTTTCATATGCCATGACTTTTAAGGAGAGAGTATGGAACCACATCATGCACTTGGAGGAACATTTGTTTTGCCCCTATTTTTTAAAAAATGTCTTAGAAATAGCCTCTGAAATTCTCCAAACACCTGTCACGGAATATGATCTCTACAGCCACACATCAATTTGGCTGTTGCGAACGGACTTTGTTTTGGACTTTCCCAAACCCGTGACGTCCAACATGGTCTTCATTGGTGGTATCAACTGCCATCAGGGAAAGCCAGTGCCTAAGGTAAGTCATTGCTCCTTTAGCACATTAAAAGTATTCTGGCTTCAAATATTTAAAAGAATTCCTTACTGAACTGGGATTTGACATTTGTGTTTGTTGCATCTCAAATTTCTTTTCTGTGTAAAAAATTATTTTGTGCCATCCACATGCTTGTTGGTTAGCAACTTTTATGTAATGGCCTCGTTAATATGTATCTGTGTACAACTGGTTAATTGTTCATAATTTCCACTGCATTTTTAAAATTTTTATTTTATTTTTAGAAACATGGTTTTGCTATCGTGCCCTGGCTAGACTCAAACTCCTGGGCTCAAGTGATCCCCCTATGTAAGCCTTCCAAGCAATTATGACTTTTTTAGTATTTTTGGAAAAATACTTAAAAACACAATAAGAAATGAAACTTTCATTTTAGCTAATCCTGTAGTCCCTGCTGCAGTAAAATGCTCTTTGCGATTGTGTATGCATGTCTTTCCATTTATTGACATTACTTTATATATAAACATGTATGTAAATGTTTACACTTATTTTATTAAAATCAAATCTACTATCAGGCTGGACATGTTGTTCTTTACCATGAATTTTTACTTGCCAGTAAATCAGAGACAACTTTACAGATTTGACATGTTCTTTTAATAATTGCATAAAAGTCTTTACTTTGGATGCAACATAGTTGCAAGCTTTCCCAGGTGTTTTTCTGCTAAAGATTTGGCTAACTTCTTCAAAACAACAATAATAAGCCGATGATATCTTTCTTTGACCCTGAAGAAAGTATAAAGCAGAATGCTTTTAGCCACCCAAAACAGTGTTACCATGACGTTTGGTCTCGTCCTGTCTGCTTTTTATTTGACTGGATCACTTTCATCTCCTGGTAGCCATTTCTTTGATTGTGCTCTGTCTTCAGGGTCTTACTGGTAAAGCTGTGTTTCATCTCCGCTTACAATTCTTTGAAGAGATGCTTCAAGGTCTTGATCCCACTTGTTTATAATTTCCTGTGAAGGGTCTGTTCTTGTCTGCAGCTGATCTGGCTGCAACGGTTTTGGCAACCATCAAGTGGAAAATTTGTTCAACTGAAATTTTTGTCAGAATTGTGTCAACTGTCCTGATTGAAATTTCTATTGTGTTGGCTATTGTTTCTGCTGTTAATTGTCAGTCCTCTTCAGTTAGCGCATGAGCAAGATTAATTGTTTCCTTGCAAATTCATGTGTGGATGGTCTGCTGGTGTGGGCTTCATCTTCACCATCATCTTGTCCCTTCTCAAAAGGAATTACTCAGTTGTAAACTGCTAATTTTTTGGAGCATTTTCCCCATTAACTTTCTGTAAAGTATCAGTGATTTCACCATTTTTCCCTTATGTCTCAGCATAAATTTTAGGCTATTGCTTCAATTGTAGCAGAATTCATGTTGTTCTGATGGGGACTTCTTTCCAACTGATGTCTTATCCTTCTTAGTGCCTCAAACTAGATCCTACTCAGACAGGTTTTAACAACTTAGTGTAAGTTTGTTTTGGTGCAAAGAAATTTGAAATCCATGCATAAGTTTTCATAATATGCATTTTCATTAATTGTGTGATGATCCCTCATCTGTTACTTTTATAGGGATGGACCATGCATTTTTGTTTATTGTTCTGGCTTCTTACAGGGTTCAGTATAGTTTGTAACACAATTGTGTCTCTCATAGATTGGCAGATATTTGGTAAAGGATTGACTTTTCAGCCAACTCATGGGAAAGTGAAATAATGTAAAAAAACAGGAAGACTACAGTTTTAGGCCTTTCGAGTGAGGCATGGCTTTCAGCTCTTGGCAAGAACAGGTGAGGAGATGCAAGTTGTGGGACTCTAAGAGGCTAGGCTTTTCAAAGTGCTCCTCTCCCCTTCACCCTCCTTCAGTTACAGCACCAAGCACCACCCAGGTGTTGCCTGCAGCCTCACCCTCTACCCAGTTGTGGGATCCTGCCACTTCCTGAACCCACACTGAGTTCCTTGTGACTCACAGGGTCACCCAGAAGGCTGTAAAGATACAGAAAGATATATGTGATTTTGTATCACCTATCATATAAAGATAAATTTATAAAATAGGAAACATATTAACCATTTATCATTTTATGTATTTATGGTTTTATGTGTCTAAAAATATATTGTTTTATGTATGTATTAAAGGATAAGTATGTATAAGAGGTTTTAGAGACGTGGAAAATTTATATTTATATATATCTTTACAAATTTAAGAATAAAGGAAGGAAAATTCTCAAAGAGGAATTCAGATATCAAAGAGTGCCCTTTGACAAAGAGCCTTGGATACAACTTACCTGCAAAAGTGAATTGTCATTGAAAGACCTGTGGACACTGGATTTCTCTTTCCTTATTTTAGAAGGGCAGGCTGTGTCTTGGAAAAGCATACAGTTTGCTGAATCTTGCTGGACAACAGGAGTGGTAGTCTAAAGTGTCTGATGAGAAGGAAGCATCACTTGATGGTGGAGTGTGCATCTGTGCCCGTGTATGTGCATGTGTGTTTGTGTGTGTGCATGCACATGTGTCTGCATGCAGTGTCTCAGATCCTACATAGGGGTTTTTCCTGAAGGCCTCCAGTAGCAAAAACTCATTGAGTCTATCCAGGGGAGTTACATCCAATGCTGTAATTAAATACTTTAACGAAGATGGCAGATCATCATTCAAGAGAGTATCAAGATAGTTTTAATTAAAAAAAAAAAAAAAAAAAAAAACAGAAATCACTCCCAGGATTTTTAAGTTTTTGGTGAGTTCCAGCAGAATTGATGATGAGGTCCAGTAGGAAGGAATTCAGGATTACTCTGTACCATGCAGGGTGAGTGTAGCTCTGAAGAACTGGGGATGGGAAGTGACTTCATAACAAGCAGAGATCTGGGCTTCCCCCATAGCTCTAAGATCTGGTTCCATTCCGAGATTCACATTCAAAGTAAGCTGTTAGTAGGCAAGACCAAGTCCTCCCACCAAGATTATTCAATTCAACTTCTTTTTTTTTTTTTAATCAAAATTTTCAAACATATGGCAAGGAGAGACTATAGTGTAATGAACACCTATATATCCATCTTTGTGTTACATAACTTTCAATATTTTATTGTACTGATTCATGTACCTGCTTTTTTGTTTCTTTTAAAAAAAAAAACCTTCTGGCTATAATGTTTTAATGGAATGCTGTACATATCATTCTATCCCCAAATACTTCACTAAATATGAAAAGTAAGGAAACTTTGTTACATAGCCACAGTATCATCATTCCTCACACAATCAATAACTCTTTAATATTGTCTCACTCATAATCCATAATGAAATTTCCCCTAATTGTCTCAAAAATGTCTTTTACATGCAGATCAGTAGAATGGAGTTGAGAATCCAGAAATAAACCCATACATCCTTGGCCAATTGGTTTTTACTGTGGTGCCAAGACTGTTGAAATGGGAAAGAATAATCTCTTCAACAGAGGTCGCTGCGACAGCTGCATATCCACATGCAAGATAATGAAGTTGCACCCTTATATGCAAAAACTAACTTGAAATGGATCAAATAACTAAATATAAAAGCTAGAAATGTAATAGTTTAGAAGGTAACATTTGGGCAAATATTTATGACCTGGGTTTCTGAGATGTGACCCCAAAAGTATCAGAAACACCAACAAAAACAACACAGACATATTTGACATCAAAATAAAAAACTTTTGTGCATCAAGGGACACTATCACGAGAGTGAAAAGACAACCCACATGACTTCCCTCACTAAGATGTACAAACAAACATGTACATGCTTGATGTGGAGGCTCCTGGGAGGCGATCACAATCCTCAACGACCTGAAATCCCAAAATCTGGAATGTTAAGATCCTGAAAGATCAAGGTCCCACAAATATAATTCCAGAAAAAATAACTTTAAAAATTATTTAAAAGATATCTGTTTACATTTTAAATGGGAATTTATTTGAAAAACATATGAAAACAGGACAGAACACTTCATAGGCCACTTTACACCCTAAAATATGTAATAATAATAATACATATTTTTGCAAGTGTAAACCCTCAGGTGTACTAATGACTGTCACATAGCATAGGTATATCAGTTGTGATCAGATGATTCATAGAGTAATAGGTCAAGAAAATGATAAACGTGTATCATTGTGATTGGTAATTGTGTGCACTCAGCTTTACAGCTTTGATCATCTGACATACCTTGAAAAATGAATAGAGACTTTTCATGAGGTCAGTCAAAAATCTCTATGGGTCCCCACCACATATACAGTTACTCAAAAGTGCCCAAGTCTTGAGAAATTTTTTTGTTTGTTCGTTTTTTTGAGATGGAGTCTCAATTTGAAATGCAACAAAAGAAATGTCAAATCACAGTTCAGTAAGCAATCTTTTTTTAATTTCCAAAGCCAGATTATTCTTAATGTGCTAAAGGAGAGATAACTTACCATAGGCAATGGCTTTCCCTGCGGGCCCCCACCAGCTATCACAGTCCCCATCATCTTGCCTTCCCTGGCTCACAGGCTTTATTTTATGCCACTCTTCATCCCTCCTCTGTGCAGCTCCCCTGTTCCTTTTCCCTCCTTCTTCCTTTTCTCTGTTTCCTTCCCTACTAATTTCTTTCCCTCTGTCGCTTCCTCAGCGTGATCCCTGTTCCAGAGGTATAGGATGATATGGTTTGGCTGTTTCCCTACCCAAATCTCATCTCGACTTCTAGCTCCCATAATTCCCACGTGTTGTAGGAGGGACCCAGTGGGAGATAATTGAATCATGGGGGCAGTTTTCCCCACACTGTTCTCATGGTAATGAATTCATCTCATGAGATCTGAGGATTTTATGAGGGGTTTCCCCTTTTGCTTGGCTCTCATTCTCCTGCCTGCTGCCACATAGACATGCCTTTCGCATTTCGCTGTCCGCCTTGATTGTTAGGCCTCCCCAGCCATGTGGAACTGTGAGTCCATTAAACCTCTTTAAAAAAATTAATTTATTCAGTGTCATAACTCTTTATCAGCAGTGTGAAAACAGACTAATACAGTAAATTGATACCAGTAGAGTAGGGTGCTGCTGTAAAGATACCTGAAAATGTGGAAGCAACTTTGGTACTGGATAACAGGCAGAGGCTGGAAGAGTTTGGAGGGCTCAGAAGAAAACAGGAAAATGTGGGAAAGTTGGGAACTTTCTAGAGACTTGTTGAATGGCTTTGACCAAAATGCTGATAATGATATGGACAATGGGATGAGGAACTTGTTGTGACCTGGAGCAAAGGTGACTCTTGTTATGTTTTAGCAAAAACATTGGCAGCATTTTGCCCCTGCCCCAGAGATCAGTGGAACTTTGAACTCGAGGGAGATGACTTAAGGTATCTGGCAGAAGAAATTTCTGTTTTTTTTTTTTTTTTTTTTTTAGACGAAGTCTTGCTCTGTCCCCCAGGCTGGAGTGCAGTGGCGCAATCTTGGTTCACTGCAAGCTCCACCTCCCGGGTTCACGCCATTCTCCTGCCTCAGCCTCCTGAGTAGCTGGGACTACAGGCGCCCGCCACCACGCCCAGCTAATTTTTTTTTTTTTTGTATTTTTAGTAGAGATGGGGTTTCACCGTGTTAGCCAGGATGGTCTCAATCTCCTGACCTCGTGATCCGCCCGCCTTGGATTCCCAAAGTGCTGGGATTACAGGCTTGAGCCACCGTGCCCGGCCTTTTGTTTTTTTTTTTAAGATGGAGTGTCGTGCTCTGTCACCCAGGTTGGAGTGCAGTGGTGCAATCTTGGCTCACTGCAACCTCTGCCTCCCAGGTTCAAACAATTCTCCTGCCTCGGCCTCCTGAATAGCTGGAATTACAGGCATGTGCCACCATGCCCAGCTAACTTTTGTATTTTTAGTAGAGACAGGGTTTCACCATGTTGGTCAAGCTGGTCTCAAACTCCTGACCTCGTGATCTGCCCGCCTCAGCCTCCCAAAATGCTGGGATTACAGGCATGAGTCACTGCGCCTGGCCAGCAGAAGAAATTTCTAAGCAGCAAAGTATTCAAGAGGTGACTTGGGTGCTGTTAAAGGCATTCAGTTTTAAAAGGGAAACAGACATAAAGGTTCAGAAAGTTTGCAGTCAAGCAGGCTGCAGAAATTTGCATAAGTAATGAGGAGCCAAATGTTAATTCCTAAAACAATGGGGAAAATGTCTCCAGGGCATTTGTCCCATTGTCCCTGGGCTGGGCCCAGGACACCCCTGGTGTGTGCAGCCTAGGGGCTTGGTGCCCTGCGTCCCAGCCACTGGTACATCTCAGTCCCTGGCTTCAGCAGGTGCAAGTCCCTGGCAGCTTCCATGTGATGTTGAGCCTGTGGGTGCACAGAGGTTTGGTAAACTCTGCCTAGGTTTCAGAGGATGTATGGAAACACCTGAATATCCAGGCAGAAGTTTGCTGCAGGGGCAGCTCCCTCGTGGAGAACCTCTGCTAGGGCAGTGCAGAAGGGAAATGTGGGATTGAAGCCCCCACACAAAGTCCCCATTGGGGCAGTGCTTAGTGGAGCTGTGAGAAGAGGGCCACCATCTTGCAGACCCCAAAATTGGAGATCCAATGACTGCTTGCACCTGGAAAAGCCATAGATACTTAACATCAGCCTGTGAAAGCACCCGGGAGGGAGGCTGTACCCTGCAAAGCCACAGGGGCGGAGCTGCCCAAGACCATGAGAACCCACCTCTTGCATCAACATGACCTGGATGTGAGACATGGAGTCAAAGGAGATCATTTTGGAGCTTTAAGGTTTAATGACTGCCCTATTGGATTTCTGTCTTGCATGGGGCCTGTGGTCACTTTGTTTTGGCCAATTTCTCCCATTTAGAATGGGAGCATTTACCCAATGCCTGTACCCTCCTTGTATCCAGGAAATAACCGACTTGCTTTTGACTTTACAGGCTCATAGCAAAAGGGACTTGCCTTGTCTCGAATGAGACTTTGAACTGTGGCCTTTTGAGTTAATGCTGAAATGAGTTAAGACTTTAGGGGACTGTTGGGAAGGCATGATTTGTTTTGAAATATGAGAACATGAGATTTGGGAGGGCCAGAGGTGGAATGATGTGGTTTGGCTGTGTCCCCACCCAAATCTTATCTTTAATTTGAGCTCCCTAACTCCCATGTATTGTGGGAGGGACCGGTGGGAGGTAACTGAATCATGAGGGTGGTTTTCCTCATACTGTTCTCCTGGTAGTGAATAAGTCTCACAGGATCTGATGATTTTATAAGGGGTTTCCCCTTTCACTTGGCTCTCATTCTCTCTCTTGCCTGCTACCACGTAAGATACGCCTTTTGCCTTCTGCCAGGATTGTGAGGTCTCCCCAGCCACGTGGAGCTGTGAGTTCATTAAATCTCTTTTAAAAAAATAATTTACCCAGCCTCTAGTATGTCTTTATTAGCAGTGTGAAGATGAACTAATACAGGGGTCATCAAGAAAGGTCAGCTTCTTCATCAAGGTTGGAGACAGTGAGAACGACCTGAGTTCCAGTCCCTTCTGTGGGACCTCGCTTCTCCTCGCTGTCCCCACTTTACATCCATCTGCCCTGCCTGAAGACCCACCCTGGGGTCCTTAAGCTCCAGCATCAGACACCAAGGCCGTTTGCAGAGATCGTCCAGTCAGCCACCACCATGCATCTGGCCAATCCCTCACCATGGGTATGCACAGCAGCTCTGCTTCTCTCACTGAACCCTGACTGCTATAGGTTGGAAGTAAGGACTGTGGTACAGTGGCACCTTGTACACTTTTTTACTTGAAATGCAAGAGGCAGGAGACACAGCAGCAAGAGGAGAGCCTAGATCATGGCCTATTACAGTTTTTGTAGGAAAGACAGGCAGGGCAGGAGAAACAGTTTAGGACTGGCTGGTTTGGATAATTTCAGTGGGCTCTGAGCTATAAGGCTGGGCCCTTTGCTCTCTCTAATAATTGGCTGGCTTGGGGAGGGACTCCATTCTCAGCCAGAAAGGGATTTTAAGATGTGGAAACATCATAATATACAGAAAATTAGGAAATACATACAATACAGGAAGTATGCTCTTTTTTTTTTTCTCTCATGGATAAATACCTAGCAATAGAATAGCTGTGCTCTCTGAGAATATGTTTACCTTTTTAAGAAACTGCCAAACAATATTCTCAAGTAGCTGAACCAATGTGCCACCACCAGGATATGAAAGGACTAGCTCTTCCTGCTCATAAGCACTTGGTGTTTTAGTCTGTTTGTGTTACTATAAATGAATACCTGAGGCTGGGTAATGTATAAAGAAGAGATGTTTAGCCCTCAGTTCTGCAGGCTGTACAAGAAGCATGGAACCAATATCTGCATAAGACAACAGAGTTAGCCTATCCCTTCCTGGCTTAAACCCTGGTGCCCACTTCTCTTCCTTACTAATAAATGTCCTTTGTGGCCTTCTTTTTCTAGATAGGGCACTTTTGCTTGAATTAAAAACCAGTTTGGGCAGATATTCTTTCCCCTCGAAGCTTTTCTTCATGAATTCTAGGAACTCATCTGCTGCCTATTGCTTGGCAGAAGTTGCTTCTGTTATCTTCACATTTTTAAAGCCAAATCTCTTTCTGAAACTAGCAAACCATTCTTTGCTGCCATTAAATTCTCCCGCTTTATATCCTTCATCTTTATTTAGCTTTGTGTTGTCATATAATGACTCTGTTTTTCTCAGGTAATAGTAGAGAATATAGGTATGCCTTTCTCGTAACCATCCTGCACCCACATAAAAGCTGCATTTTTTATAGTAAAATTTTATTTAGATAATCATGATACAGAATTACTCTTTGACAACTTATCTATGGATGTAATGACTCTAGTTTCAGACTTTCTTCTGAAATATGTGAGCTTTTCCCAACAGTCTGGTCTCTTTTCCTACCTTAATTTTCTACTTTTGCTCTTGGATTTGTTGATTGGGCACAGAGGACTTCCCATGGGGCTGTAAAGGACTTATTCCTCCGTGTGGACTGTGCACACCATGGTGCTGTCATTACTGTTACCACCAGGAGACTCCTTAAACGCTTAGGATATATGATAGTTTTCACTTGGTAAAAAAATCTGCCAGTTTCTCAGAAAGACCTTTCTCACTATTAATCTTTAACCTATGGATGGAATCCTAGATCTTTTTATCCATTGACTCTTTGAATATCCTTGTTTCTACCTTGGCAGTGGAGTCCACTGATATTGAAAAGCTGCATTTTTAATATGAGATAAAAAGGTATTTTGGAAAAAGTGCGAGATTTGAAGCCTGCTGGCATCACTGCAATGATGGCTTAGTGAATTTTCTTTTCTTTTTTTAACAATGGTCCTTATCTGGTTTCATTTTTTTTTTTTTTTTCCAAATGATGGCCACCCACAGCTGCAGTCCTCAACCTACGGTATATATCAAGCAATTCAACTTTCATTATAATATAACGAATTTCTCTGCTTCATGGGAGCACTTGAGGCATCACTAGTGACACTTTGTATGGGCCCCTTGATATTATTTAGAGTTTCTGATATGCAGGAAACATGACAAACAATGCAGGAGAACTGTGAGATCAGTGTTTACTGTGATACACAATTTACTGGAGGGATGAACTGCACACACGGAGATGATCAGCCTTCCCTGGTGTACTGAGTGGATACTTGCAACATTTGAGCTCCTTGCAATAGCAACAGGAGGTGGCTATGAAATTATCACAGTGGTACAGTAGGGACAGTTAACTCTACGCAGTTATGACTTAATGCTGCAACCTTACCTTTGTTACTTTTCTCTTGACTGCAAATGGTGTCATGTATAGTCTGTGTTTGTGTGTATAAGTTTTGATAAATTTTAACTATTTAAAATATATTTGTGTCCATATTATGGTAGTAAATGATAAAATAAACTAGTTGCTATATATATTTTATGCATTCCTGACATACTCAACTGTTTCTTAATTTTTTCACTATTGTAGGCTATGTGGTTTATCTGCAAGTTTTTTCAATTTGTTGCAAATCTCCATAACATTTTCTAATATATTTATTGCAACAAATCTGCCTATAAATGGACCAACACTGTTGAAACTCTTGATGTTCATGAATAACTGTTTATAGAGATGAAATTAACTTTTACTTGTTGTATCCTGCAACCACGCTAAACTTACTTATTTGTTCTTGGAGGTTGTTGTAGAGTTTGTTGGAAATTCCCCATAGATGATCACGTTGTCTGTGAATGAGCTCTTTTTACTTTTTCTTTCAAATCTGGATATTTTAAATTTCTTTTTTTGTTTGACTGCATTGAATACAACAATGTTGAATAGAAGTAGTAGTTAGCCCCCATCCTTGGCATGTGTCTGATCTTAGGAGTGGAGCATTCAGTCTTTCACCATTAAGGATGATGTTAGCTGTGGGTTTTTCCAAGATGCCCCTCAATAGTTTGGAAACTTTCCCTCCTTTTCCTTCTTTTGCTGACAAATTTTTTTGTCGGATATGGATTTTGGGCTTTGTCAAACACTTGTTCTGCACCTATTGAGATCATTACATGGTTATACATTTTTAGTTTATTTATATGGTATGCTGCTTTTATTTATTTATTTATTTATTTATTTATTTATTTATTTATTTTGAGGTGGAGTCTCGCTCTGTCGCCCAGGCTGGAGTGCAGTGGCCAGATCTCGGCTCACTGCAGACTCCGCCTCCTGGGTTCACGCCATTCTCCTGCCTCAGCCTCCCAAGTAGCTGGGACTACAGGTGCCCGCCACCTCGTCCAGCTAGTTTTTTGTATTTTTTAGTAGAGACGGGGTTTCACTGTGTTAGCCAGGATGGTTTTGATCTCCTGACCTCGTGATCTGCCTGTCTCAGCCTCCCAAAGTGCTGGGATTACAGGCTTGAGCCACCGCGCCGGGCCTGATTTATTTTTAAAGATTATTTATCATTAATTGTGGTGAAATACACATAACATAACACTTATTGTGTTCACCACTTTAGGTGCACAGTTCAATATTTAGTACATTCACATTGCTGTGCAACCAACACCACCATTCATCTGCAGAACTCTCTTCATCTTCCCAAACTGAAGATTGGGACCCCTTAAACAATAATTGCCCTTTCCTCTCTCCTCCAAGCCCTTGGTGTAACCACCCAAGGGTTCTCCTTTCCTGCTGCCTAGACAGAGCTGATTTATCAAGACAGGGGAATTGCAACAGAGAAAGAGCAATTCACACAGAACTGGCTGTGCGGTAGACTGGAGTTTTATTATTATTATTCAAATCGGTCTCCCTGAGCAATTCAGAGAGCAGTTTTTAAGGACTACTTGATGGGTTGGGAGAAGCCAGTAAGCCAGGAGTGCTGATCGGTCAGAGATGAATCATAGGGAGTCGAAGCCATCTTCTTGCACTGAGTCAGTTCCTGGGTGGTGGCCACAAGATCAGATGAGCTACTTTATCTATATGGGTGCTGCCAGCTGATCCATCAAGTGCTAGGTCTGCAAAATATCTCAAGCATTGATCTTAGGAGCAGTTTAGGGAGGGTCAGAATCTTGCAACCTTCATCTGCATGAATCCTAAACCATAATATGTTTTTTTTTTTTTTTGAGACGGAGTCTTGCTCTGTCGCCCAGCCTGGAGTACAGTGGCATGATCTCGGCTCACTGCAAGCTCCTCCTCCCGGGTTCATGCCATTCTCCTGCCTCAGCCTCTTGAGTAGCTGGGACTACAGGCGCCCACCACCACACCCAGCTAATTTGTTTGTATTTTTAGTAAAGATGGGGTTTCACCATGTCTACTAGCCAGGATGGCCTCGATCTCCTGACCTCGTGATCCGCCCGCCTTGGCCTCCCAAAGTGCTGGGATTACAGGCGTGAGCCACCGTGCCCAGCCCTAAACCATAATTTCTAATCTTGTGGTTGATGTTAGTCCTACAAATTCAATCTAGTCCCCAGGCAAGAAGGAGCTCTGCTTTGGGAAAGGGCTGTTACTGTCTTTCTTTTAGAAAACTATAAACTAAGTTTCTCCCAAAGGTAGCTCAGCCTATGCCCAGGAATAACAAGCACAACTTGGAGGTTAGAAGTGAGATGGAGTCACTTAAATTAGATCTCTTTCACTGTCTCAGTCATAATTTTGCAAATGTGGTTTCGTTGGCAACCACCATTCCTCTTTTTGATTCTATTAATTTGTCTATTTTGGATACCTCATGGAAGTAGAATGATATGGCAGTTGTCATTTTGTGACTGGCTTACTTTACTTAGCACAAAGTTCTCAAGGTTTATTCATGGTGTAGCACGTGTCAGAATTTCCTCCCTCTTTAAGGCTGAATTTTACTCCTTTGTTACCGCATTTTGTTTATGCACTCATCTGCAGATGGGCAGTTGGGTTGAGTTCGCCTCTTGGCTGTTGTGAATTATGCAGCTATGAACATGGTGGTACAACCTTGATTACTTTTCTAAAGTGAAAACCAGCCTTGCATCCCAGGGATAAACCGTATGTACTTGTAGTTTATGATCTTTTTATGTATTACATACTTAAAATATTATTGAATTTGATTTGCTAAAATATTGTTTTAAATTTTTTTTTCTAAGTTCATGAGGTTCTGTAGTTTTTCTATCTTATCATATCTTTATCTGGTTTTGATATTTTGGTAATCCTAGTCTTTTAAAATGAATTAGAAAATTCCATAGGCTTTTGGTTTCTGGACTAGACTGTGAAGATTTGGTATTATTTCTTCCTTTATTGTTTGGTAGAATACATTAGGGAAGTCATCTGAACTTCACTTTTTTGGTGGGAAAGTTTAAATTTCAAATTCAAATTCAATTTAAAAGATATTGGTTACTTCTATTTGGGTTATTTATTTCTTCTAGTGAGAAGATTGAGAGCTTGTACCTTTAAAGAAATATGTTCATTTCATCTAAGTTGTAGACTTTATTGGCATAAATTTATTCATGATATTCTGTTATCATTTTAATATTTGTAGAATATATGGCGATACCATCTCTCTTATTACTGATATTAGTAATTTATTTCTTCTTTCTTTTTCTCTGATCAGTGTGCTAGATAGAGCTTTATCAAGACAATTGATCTTCTCAGAAAGCCAGCTTTGGTTTCTTTAATTTTGTCTATTGATTTTCTATTTTCTGTTTCATGGCTTTCTGCTCTGAAGTAAGCCTTCAGGGAAGATAAATTACTCACTGTCATTTTTATTTTTCAAGGGCAGTCATCTGCAAGTGCCTCAGTTGCCAAGCTAAAAGGTGACTGAGCAAATGTCTAGTACCAGTTAGGGTGTCCTGGAAGGAGACATTTTGTTCTCTGACAAGAACTATGCCCTGAGGTTTGCTGCAGAATCCCTCACTAAATGTTCCTCAGAGGGTAACCTGACAAGCACCGCTGAGCTCACCTGTGAAGGTGTTGAGAAAACCTGCAAGATGTTATTCAGCCCAATGCAGCAAGTATTCCCATGGACTTCCTCTGTGCGAGGCATAGTATGGGTGCTGTGGAAGGAGGATGAAAACACAAGACATAACCTCAACATCAAGTACTACTTAGGAGACTGGGGCAGACCAATACATATATTCCTGAGGGAGGCACCAGGCCAGTGGAATAAGCCCACAGCAGCCTACAGCTCTGTTCAGAACATGAAAGCAGAACAGGCAGAGAGAGGCAACTCAGCAGAGTACTTGGGCAAGCATAGGGCTTGCAGGCAACGTTATCTGAGGAAAGCCATTTACAATAGGCGACAATCACATTCCATAAAAATCCCTGGAAGGGTCCATGGAAGTAGAGTTGTCAATCTCATTTTAGCATTTCAGAAGCCAGGAATGGAAGATTAAAAGCAGCAATGTCTATGCATTGCAGAGATGCAGGTGAGTCACAATTTCCTGTCAGGTAGGAGGCCAATGCTAAGGACCTTGCTGTCTTTCCTTGGGCCATGAAATGCCAATTCCTTTCTGGGCAGAGGGCATTTGGTTGTCTCAAGCTAAAATCCACATTTTGCTTTGCATCTGGGCAATTTACAAAAGACAGAGGATTATTGGACTTACAGTTCCACATGGCTGGGGAGGCCTCACAATCATGGCAGAAGGGAAGGAGCAAGTCACATCTTACATGGATGGTAGCACCCAAAGACAGCTGTGTAGGGAAACTCCCCTCATAATACCGTCAGACCTCACGAGATTTATTTGCTATCAGGAGAACAGCATGGGAAAGACCTGACCCCATGATTCAATTACCTCCACCAGGTCCCTTTCACAACATACGGGAATTCAAGATGAGATTTGGGTGGGGACACAGCCAAACCATATCGGGGCAATTTCCAAAAACATTAGCTTTATTCAAATTTACTTTCCTTCTTACCTTTCTGAGTCATCAAAGTCTAAAAGCACTGCTTAATAATTTTGTTTCTAAACTCACATTGCAGTACAGGGCATGATCTGCCCTCAAGACAAAGACCATAAACTACTCTTTCCTGGAAAACATACAAGTTGGTATCTCAGCAAATGCTACTCATGTGTTCTCATCCTTATGAGTAAATCATTGGCAGTAAGTGTGATTTTTTTTTTTGGGGGGGTCAACAGGAAAATGCACGGCTTCCCTTGGGGGCAGGTTTTGCCTGTACTTCTCCTGCCTACAATATTATAGGAGCTTAGAATTCCAGCTGCTGGCTCACTCTCGGCTGAAGTTCTCTGATGGCTCCTGCTGGGTGGAACGGCCCCCTTCCCCTATGTGTATGTCTGCTGCTGACCCGTGGCTTTGCCGAGGCAGGGAAGCTGCTGGTAGTGCCCATGGATGGGAGCCACTGGTTCACCACCATGAGGTTGGTGGTAGAGAAACTCATCCTCAAGGGACATGAGGTGGTCGTAGTCAGGACAGAGGTGAGTTGGCAACTGGAAAGATCACTGAACTGCACAGTGAAGACTTACTCAACCTCATACACTCTGGAGGATCTGGACCAGAAGTTCATGGTTTTCACTCATTCTCACTGGAAAACACAAGCACAAAGTCTGTATCCTCTAGTGATGCATTCATCCCGTGGTATCTTGGACTTATTTTATTCAAATTGTAGAAGTTTGTTTAAGGACAAAAAATTAGTAGAATATGTAAAGGAGAGTTCTTTTGATGCGGTATTTCTGGATCCTTTTAATGCCTGTGGCTTAATTTTTGCCAAATATTTCTCCCTCCCCTCTGTTGTCTTCACCAGGGGAATATTTTGCCACTATCTTGAAGAAGGTGCACAGTGCCCTGCTCCTCTTTCCTATGTCCCCAGAGGTCTCTTAGGGTTCTCAGATGCCATGACTTTCAAGGAGAGAGTACGGAACCACATCATGCACTTTAAGGAACATTTATTTTGCCACCATTTTTTCAAAAGTGCCCTAGAAATAGCCTCTGAAATTCTCTGAACGCCCGTCACAGTATATGATCTTTACAGCCACACATCAATTTGGTTGTTGCGAACTGACTTTGTTTTGGACTATATGACTTTGGACCCGTGATGCCCAACATGATCTTCATTGGTGGTATCAACTGCCATCAGGGAAAGCCATTGCCTAAGGTAAGTCATCTAGTCATCTCTCCTTTAGCATAGTAAGAATAATCTAGCTTTGGATAATAAATAAAAAAGATTTTGTATTGTGTTAGGCCATTCTTGAACTGCTATAGAAAATACCTGAGACTGGATAATTTATAAAGAAAAGGGGTTCAATTGGCTTATGATTCTGCAGGCTGTACAAGCATGGTGCCAGCATGTGCTTGTACAGCCTGCAGAAACATGAGTCAAGTAAACCTTCTGCAGGAGGTCTCAGAGAGCTTTTACTTGTGGTAGAAGGCAAAGTAGAAGCAGACATGTCACATAGCAAAAGCAGAGAGAATGAGAAGATGTGCCACATAGTTAAGCAAACAAATCTTGTGAGTACTCACTATTACAAGGGCAGCATCAACTCATGAGAGATCTGCCCTCATGACCCAAACACCTCCCACCAGGCCCCACCTCCAACACTGGGGATTACATTTCAACATGAAACTTGGACAGGACGAATATCCAAACTGTATCATTTCTCCCCTGCCTATTCCCCCAAATCTTATGTTCTTCTCATATTGCAAAATACAGTAATGCCTTTCCAATAGTCCCCCAAAATCTAACTCATTATATTATTTGCTCAAAATTCCAAAGTCCAAAGTTTCATCAGAGACAAGGCAAGTCTCTTCCACCTATCAGCCTGTAACCAAAAACAGTTATTTACTTCCAAGTTACAGTGGGGGTACAGGCATTGGGTGCTCCCATTCCAAAAGGGAAAAATCAGCCAAAACAAAGGGGCTACAGGCCCCATGCAAGTTTGAAACCCAGCAGGGCAGTCGTTAAATCTTAAAACTCCAAAATATTCTCCTTTGACTCCATGTTTCACATCCAGGGCACACTGGTGCAAGGGGTGGAGAGGGGGCTCCCATAGTCTTGGGCGACTATGACCCTGTGACTTTGCAGGATTCAGGCCTCATAGCATCTCACAGGTTGTTGAGTGCCTGCAGCTTTTCCAGGAGCAAGGTGCAAGCTGCCGGAAGGTATACCATTCTGGAGTCTGGAGGTTGGTGGTCCTCTTTCTCGTAGCTCCACTAAGCAGTACCTTGTTGTGGACTCTGTGTGGGGGCTCCAACCCTACATTTCCACTCTGCCCTAGTAGAGATTTGTTGTGAGGGCTCCACTCCTGTAGCAGGCTTTTGCCTGAGCACCCAGGCTTTCCCTTGCATCCTCTGAAATCTAGGTGGAGGGTGCCAAGCCTCCTTCACTCTTGCATTCTGTTCACCCACAGGCTTAACACTACATGGAAGCCATCAAGGCTTATGACTTGCACCATCTGAAGCAGAAGCCCAAGCTGTATCTGGGGGCCTATGAGCTGAGGTTAGAACTGGAGTGACTGGGATGTGGGGAGCAGCGTCCTGAGGCTGCACAGGGTAGCAGGGCCCTGGGCCTGGCCCACAAAATCATTCAGTCCTCATAGACCTCAGGCTTGTGATGGGAGGGGCTGCCTTGGAGATCTCTGAAATTCATTTGAGGCATTAGCATTTGACTCCTTTTTAGTTATGCACATCTCTCTAACAAATGGTGGCTCTGTGGCCTGCCTGAATTGCTCTCCCGAAAAAGCTTTTTCTCTTTCTCTGCCACATGATTAAGCTGCACATTTTCCAAACTTTTATGCACTGCTTCCCCTTTAAATATAATTTCCAACTTGAAGTCATTTCTTTGTTCCTGCATCTAAGTGTAGGTTGTTACAAGAAGCTAGGCCACATCTTGAATGCTTTGCTGCTTAGAAATTTCTTCTGACGGATACCCTAGGTCATCACTCTCAAGTTCAAAGTTCCATAGGTCCCTAGGGCATGGATGCAGTACAGCCAAGTTCTTTGTTAAGGCATAACAAGGGTGACCTTTACTCCAGTTTTCAATAACTTTTTCATTTTCACATGAGACCTCATCAACCTCGTGCTCATAGCCCATATTTTTATCAGCGTTTTGGTCACAATCATTTAACCAGTCTCTAAGAAGGTCCAAACTTTCCCTTCATCTTCCTGTCTTCTTCAGAGTCCTCCAAACTCTTCATATGTCTGCCTGTTACCAAGTTCCAAAGTCACTTCCACATTTTCAGTATCTTTATAGTAATGTCCCACTCTCAGTACCAATTTTCTATTGGTACTATTTTCTGTTGGTACCAATTTTCTATTCTTCATTGTGTGGCCATAAAGAAATGCTTGAGACAGGTAACTGATAAATAAAAGAGGTTTAATTGACACAAGGTTTTGCAGGCTATACAAGCATGGTGCTGGCATCTGTTCATATTCTGGGGAAGCCTCAGGGAGTGTTTACTCATGGCAGAAGGTGAAGCAGGAACATGTCACATGACAAAAGCAGGAGCAAGAGAGAGTTGATGAGGGTGGTCCGCACACTTAAATAACCATATCTTGTGAATACTCACTGACTACTGCAAGGACAGCACCAAGCCACGAGGGATCCACCCCTATGATCCAAACACCTCCCACCAGGCCCCACCTCCAACATTGGGTATTATATTTCAACATGAGATTTGAGTGAGGACAAATATCCAAACTATAACACTTACTGAACTGTGATTTAACATTTTCGTTTGTCACATTTGGAAATTTTTTCCAGTTATGTGAATCAGTTTGTGCCACTTCATGTACCTCTCAGTTAGCAATTTTTTATTTGTAGGTCATATCCAGGTTGCATTTAAACATACTCTTTTTGGGAAAATACCAAAAGCACAGTGAGAAATGAAACTTCCCTTTATTGCTAATTCTATAGGAAAATGCTCTTAGCAGTTTTGTGTGCATCATTTTGATTTTTTGAAATTATTTTATGTATATGCATATATCTAATGTATTTCTCACACCTATTTTGTTAAAATACAATCTAGTAACAGGCTGAACATATTGTTCTTTACTTTGCATTTTTAATTTGCCAATAAATTACAGACATCTTTAGAGGCCAATACCAACTGATTTGACAAGTTCTTTTAGTAATTGCATAAAAGTCTTTACTTTGAATTCAATGTAGTTTTTTCAACCAATTAACGTTGATAGAGATTTAGGTGTTTTCCAAATTTGTCTTTGTGCACATTAGTGTGCAAACACTCTTTAATACTTTCTTTACATTACTATATTTCCATATTCTTAGCCTCTGATGAGTTCTTCATCATGTGGATCCCCAGCGGCTTTACTTCTCTCGTTGAACCCTGACTGCTGTAGACTGGAAATAGTGGCTGTGGCAAAGTAGTGCATTGTACACTTTTTGACTTGAAATATAGTGAGGCAGAAAGAATAGGAGTGAGGCTAGAGGCTAGACCATAGCTCTACTGGAGTTTCTGCAGGAAAGGCAAGGCAGGGCATGGGAAACAGTTTAGCACTGGTTGGTTTGAATAATTTCAGTGGGCTCTGAGCTCTAAGGGCGGGCCCTTTGCTGTCTCTAATAGTTGACTGGCCTGGGGAGGTGCACTGCATCCCTACCAGATAGGGATTTTTAAGATGTGAAAATTTCATAATATACAGAAAATTTAAAAATGCACACAATACAGGAAATATTTTATTCTTATGGATAAATACCCAATAGTGGAATAGCTTGATCTATGGTAGGTGTATGTTTACCTTTTTGAGAATTTGCTAAACAATATTTACAAGTGGCCAGACCAAGGTGCCCTCCCACCACCAGCATAGGAGAGGTCCAGCTCTTCACACTCACCAACACTTGATGTCTTAGTACATTTGCACTGTGATAAAGGAATACCCAAGGTTGGTTAATTTATAAAGAAAACATGTTTATTTGGCTTGTGGTTCATTCCGGTGGCACAAGAAGCATGGCACCAGCTTCCGCATCAGGTAAGAGACTCAGGCTACTTCCACTCATGGCAGAAGGTGAGGGTGGAGGGTGCTGATCACATGGAGAGAGAGAAGCAAGAGAAGAAGGAGGCAGGTGCCAGGCTCTTTTTAATAATCAGTTCTTGCTGAAACTAATAGATGGAAAGTTCACTCATTACTGGGAGGGGGCACTAGGTCATTCATCAGGGATCCATCCAAACACCTCCCACTAAGCCTCACTTCCAACATTAGAGGTCAAATTTCAACACTTGATTTTGGAGGGACAGATAACTCAACTGTATCATTGGATATGGTCAGTCTTTTTCATTGCAGCTATTTTAATGGGATGTGGATTAAACTGCAGTTTTAGTTTGATTACCCTAATCATTAATTATGTTGAATGTCCTTACATGTGCCTGTCTGCCATCTGTGTACCTTCTTTGGTAACTGTCTTTTGAAATCTTTCATTAAAAAACATAGATGTCTTTTTTAAAATAGACTTTTTATTTTACAATAAATTTAGATTTAAAGCAAGGGTGCAAAACATAGCACTGAGAATTCCCATGTATCCTTTGCCAGTTTCCCCTATTGCTAAATCTTGGATTACTATGCATATTTATCCCAACTCATTAACCAACACTGACACATTATGATGAAGTAAAGTCTATGTTTTCTTCAAATGTCATTAATTTTCACCTAATACCCTTGTTCTTTTCTGGGATCCCATCCAGGATTCCACATGACATTTACTCATCACATTTGTTTCATCTCCTCTAGCCTGTGACAGTTTTTCAGACTTTCCTTGGTTTTGATAGCAATTTGTTTTCTGGCACTGCTTCTTCTACAGCTTCTTTAGTACCTGGTACTGATTCAAAAGCACTCATCTCCTTCAAGTCATCTTCTGCTGATTCCTCTGGTGTGGTGTCTATTCGTTCATAATTTTTTCACAGATCCATATCTTGAAAGAACATATCCCCCATCTTTTGTTGCTGAATTAGAGATGTTGGGTTTGCAGGCAGGTAGACCACTTTGACACCTTCAGTGTTGACTCGTGGGTTCTGGGTGGCTCAGGGCATTGTCCAAAATCAAAAGAACTTTCAAAGACAGTCTCTTACTGGCAAGATATTCCTGACTTCAGGGACAAATCAATGTAGAACCACTCCACGAAAAGTGTTCGTGTCAAGGCCTTCTTGTACAACTGAAAAACTGGTAGGGGGTATTGATCTTTTCCCTTCAAGGTATGGGGGCTAGCAGGTTTGTAGATGGGGGCAGTCATATTTGTAAACCCAATGGCATTTACACAAAGCAGTAGAATTAGTTTATCCCTTCCTGCCCTGAATCCTTGTGTTTGCCTCTCTTCCTCAGATTAGGGTTATGGTTAGTAGCCTGCAGAACAATGTTGAATAGAAGCGGTAACAGCGCCCCCCCATCCTTGGCATGAGCCGAGGAGTGAGCATTCAGTCTTTCACTGTTAAGGATGATGTTAGCTGTGGGTTCCTCCAAGATGCCCTTCATTAGTTTAAGATACTTGCCTTTTTTTCCTAGTTTGTTGATAATTTTTTTTTTTTAATCAGAAATGGATTTTGGATTTTTGTCAAATACTTTTTCCATACCTATTGAGATAATTATATGCTTAGACTTTTTTAGTTTATTTATATGGTATGTTACTTTAAATGATTTATAAAAATTATTTTTTTATCACTAATTGTGTTAAAATACACATAGCATAAAATGTATCATCTTCACCACTTTAGGTACACAGTTCAGTATTGAGTACATTTACATTGCTGTGCAACCAATACCACCATTCATCTCCAGAACTCTCTTCATCTTCCCAAACTGAAACTTTGGACCCCTTAAAAAATAATTCTCCATTCCCCCCATCTTTCAGCCCTTGTCAACAAGCATTCCACTCTTTTATTCTATGAATTTGACTATTTTAGATACTTCATATAAGTAGAATCATACAACATTTGCTGTTTTGTGACTAGCTTAGTTCACTCTGCACTATGTCCTTAAGGTTCATTCACGTTAGCATACGTCAGAATTTTCTTCCTTTCTAAGGCTAAATAATATTGCATTCTGTATATATACATCACATTTTTGCTTGGGTTGTTTCCACTTATAGGCTGTTGTGGGTTACATTGCTATGAACATGGTGATACGACCTTGATTAATTTTCTAATGTCAAACCAGCCTTGCATTCCTAGGATAAACCGCATTTGGTCATGATGTATAATCTTTTTATGTAGTAACTGTTTTAAAATATTACAGAATTTGACTTGCCAATATTTTGTTTAAAATTTTTGCATCTAAGCTCATGAGGGTCTGTAATTTTTTTTCTCCTCATAATGTCTTTATCTGGTTTTGGTACTGTGATAATGCTGGTCCCATAAAATGAATTAGGAAATCCCCTAGGCTTCAGTTTTTGGGACTAGTTTGTGAATAATTGGTATTATTTGTTTCTTCAATGTTTGCTGGATTCATCAGTGACATCATTTGAGATTCACTTTGTTTTATGTGTGAAGGTTTGAATAACAAATCAAAATTCAATTTAAAAGATATGGGTTAGTTCTATTTGTGTTGTTTATTCTTGTGAATAGTCTAGCAGTTTGTGTCTTTAACAAAATGTGTCAATTTCATCTAAGTTGTAGATTTTTTTGGCATAAATTTGTTCATGATATTCTCTTAGCATTTTAATATCTATAGAATCTATGGTGATACCACCTCTCTCATTCCTGATATTAATAATTTATTTCTTCTTTTTTTCCAGATCAGGGTGTCTAGAGCTTTACCAAATTAATTGATCTCAACAAACCAGCTTTGGTTTCATTAATTTTGCCTATTTTTAAAGTGTATTTTCCATTTCATTGATTTCTACTCAGAAGTAAGCCCCAAGGGAAGGTAGATCACTCACCGTCATGTTTGTTTTTCAAAGACAGTCATCTGCAAGTGCCCCAGTCACCGAAAGAAAAGGTGATTAAGCAAATGTCTAGTACCAGTTAGGGTGTCCCGAAAATTATACCAGTTGTCTGCAGAGTCTCTCATTCAATGTTCTTTAAGGTGTTACCTGACACACACTGCTTAGCTCATCCATGAAGGTATCAAGAAAACCTGCAGAATATAATTCTGTGCAATGCAACAAATATTCCGGTTGATCTTCTTTGTGCAAGGCTGTATTTGTCTGTTTGGATTGCTATAAAGGACACCTGAGGCTAGGTAATTTATAAAGAAAAGAGGTTTAGTTGGCTCATAGTTTTGCAGTCTTTACATGAAACATGGTGCTAGCATCTGCTTCAGGTGAGGCCTCAGGAAGCTTACAATCATGATAGAAGGTGATGGGGAGCTGGCATGTCACATGGCAAGAGCAGGAGCAAGAGTGAGACAGGGAAGATGGCACATACTTTATTTTTAGTTTTTATTTTTATTTCTGGGGTACATGTGAAAGATGTGCAGGTTTGTTACATAGGTAAACATGTGCCCTGGTGGCACATACATTTTTTTTTTTCCTGCTCTTAAGCTTTTTTTTTTTTTTTTAAATACTTTAAGTTCTGGGATACATGTGCAGAACATTGTTACATAGGTATACATGTGCCATGGTGGTTTGCTGCACCCATCAACCCGACATTAGGTATTTCTCCTAAGCTATCCCTCCCCTAGACCCCCAACCCCTGACAGGCCCTGGTGTGTGATGTTCCCCTCCCTGTGTCCATGTGTTCTCATTGTTCAACTCTCACTTATGTGTGAGAACATGCGGTGTTTGGTTTTGTGTTCCTGTGTTAGTTTGCTGAGAATGATGGTTTCCAGCTTCATCCATGTCCCTGCAGAGGACATGAACTCATCCTTTTTAATGGCTGCATGGTATTCCATGGTGTATATGTGCCACATTTTCTTTATCCAGTCTATCATTGGTGGGCATTTGGGATGGTTCCAAGTCTTTGTTGTGGTGAATAGTGTTGCAATAAACATAGTTGTGCATGTGTCCTTAAAGTAGAATAATTTGATATCCTTTTGGTATATACCTAGTAATGGCATTGCTGGGTTAAGTGGTATTTCTGGTTCTAGATCCTTGAGAAATCACAACACTGTCTTCCACAATGGTTGAACTAATTTACACTCCCACCAACAGTGTAAAAGCGTTCCTATTTCTTCATATCCTCTCCAGCATCTGTTCTTTCCTGAGTTTTAATGATCGCCATTCTAACTGGCATGAGATGGTATCTTATTGTGGATTTGATTTGCATTTCTGTGATGACCAGTGATGATGAGGTGTTTTTAATGTGTTTGTGGTTGTATAAATGTCTTCTTTTGTGAAGTGTCTGTTCATATCCTCTGCCCACTTTTTGATGGGGTTTTTTCTTGTAAATTTGTTTAAGTTCCATGTAGATTCTGGATATTAGCCCTTTGTCAGATGGATAGATTGCAAAATTTTTCTCCCATTGTGTAGGTTGCCTGTTCAGTCTGATGATAGTTTCTTTTGCTGTGCAGAAGCTCTTTAGTTTAATTAGATCCCATTTCTTAATTTTGGCTTTTGTTGCCATTGCTTTTGCTGTTTAGTTATGAAGTATTTGCCCATGCCTATGTCCTGAATGGTACTGCCTAGATTTTCTTCTAGGGTTTTCATGGTTTTAGGTCTTATGTTTAAGTCTTTAATCCATCTTGAGTTAATTTTTGTGTAAGGTGTAAGGAAGGGGTCCAGATTCAGTTTTCTACATATGGTTAGCTAGTTTTCCCAACACCATTTATACAATAGGGAATCTTTTCCCCTTTTCTTGTTTTTGTCAGGTTTATGAAAGTTGCGATGGTTGTAGATGTGTGGCATAATTTCTGAGGCCTCTGTTCTGTTCCATTGATCTATATATCTGTTTGGGTACCAGTACCATGCTGTTTTGGGTACTCTGGACCTGTAGTATAGTTTGAAGTCAGGTAGTGTGATGCCTCTAGCTTTGTTCTTTTTGCTTAGGATTGTCTTGGCTATACCGACTCTTTTTTAGTTCCATATGAAATTTAAAGTAGTTTTTTCTAATTCTGTGAAGAAAGTCAATGGTAGCTTCATGGGGATAGCATTGAATGTATAAATTACCTTGGACAGTATGACCATCTTCACGATATTAATTCTTCCTATCCATGAGCATGGAATGTTTTTCCATTTGTTTGTGTCCTCTCTTGTTTCCTTGAGCAGTGGTTTGTAGTTCTCCTTGAAGAGGTCCTTCCCATACCTTGTAAGTTGTATTCCTAGGTATTTTATTCTGTTTGTAGCAATTGTGAATGGGAGTTTACTAATGATTGGGCTCTCTGTTTTTCTACTATTGGTGTATAGGAATGCTTGTGATTTTTGCACATTGATTTTTGTATCCTGAGACTTTTCTGAAGTTGCTTATCAGCTTAAGGAGATTTTGGACTGAGATGATAGGATTTTCTAAATATACAATCATGTCTTCTGCAAACAGAGACAATTTGGCTTCCTCTCTTCCTATTTGAATACCCTATATTTCTTCCTCTTACCTGACTGCCTTGGCCAGAACTTCCAATACTATGTTGAATAGGAGTGGTGAGAGAGGGCATCCTTGTCTTGTGTCAGTTTTCAAAGGGAATGCTTCCAGCTTTTGCCCATTCTGTATGATATTGGCTGTGAGTTTGTCATAAATAACTCTTATTATTTTGAGATGTGTTCCATCAATACCTAATTTATTGAGAGGTTTGAGCAGGAAGGGCTGGTGAATTTTGTTGAAGGTCTTTTCTGCATCTATTGAGATAATCATGTGGTTTTTGTCATTGGTTCTGTTTATGTGATGGATTATGTTTATTGATTTGTGTATGTTGGACCAGCCTCACATCCCAGGGATGAAGCCAACTTCATCATGGTGGATGAGCTTTTTGATGTGCTCCTGGATTTGGTCTGGCAGTATTTTATTGAGGATGTTCACCATCGATGCTAATCAGGGATATTTGCCTGAAATTTTTTGTGGTTGTTGTTTTGTCTCTGCCAGGTTTTGGTATCAGGATGATGCTGGCCTCATAAAATGAGTTAGGGAGGATTCCCTCTTTTTCTATTGATTGGAATAGTTTCAGAAGGAATGGTACCAGCTCCTTTTTGTACCTCTGGTAGAATTCCACTGTGAATCCATCTGGTCCTGGGCTTTTTTTGGTTGGTAGGCAATTAATTACTGCCTCAATTTCAGAACCTGTTATTGGTCTATTCAGGGATTCGACTTCTTCCTGGTTTACCTTGGGAGGGTGTATGTGTCCAGGAATTTATCCATTTCTCCTAGAATTTCTAGTTTATTTGTATAGATGTGTTTATAGTATTCTCTGGTGGTAGTTTATTTCTGTGGGATCAGCAATGATCTCCCTTTTATCGTTTTTTATTGTGTCTATTGATTCTTCTCTCTTTTCTTCTTTATTATCTGGCTAGTGGTCTATTTATTTTTTTAATCTTTTCAAAAAACAAACTCCTGGATTCAAAGATTTTTTGAAGAGTATTTTGTGTCTCTATCTCCTTCAGTTCTGCTCTGATCTTAGTTATTTCTTGTCTTCTGCTGGCTTTTGAATTTATTTGCTCTTGCTTCTCTGGTTCTTTTAATTGTGTTGTTAGGGTTTTGATTTTAGATCTTTCCTACTATCTCCTGTGGGCATTTTAGTGCTACAAATTTCCCTCTAAACACTGTTTTAGCTGTGTCCCAAAGATTCTGGTATGTTGTGTCTTTGTTCTCATTGGTTTCAAAGAACTTATTTATTTCTGCCTTAATTTCAGTATTTACCCAGTAGTTATTCAGGAGCAAGTTGTTCAGTTTCCATGTAGTTGTGTGATTATGAGTGAGTTTCTTAATCCTGGGTTCTAATTTGATTGTACTGTGGTCTGAGAGACTGTTTATGATTTTCATTCTTTTTCATTTTCTGAGGAGTGTTTTACTTCCAATTATGTGGTCGATTTTAGAATAAGTGCGATGTGGGGCCAAGAAGAATGTATATTCTGTGGATTTGGGGTGGATAATTCTGTAGATGTCTATTAGGTCTGCTTGATCCAGAGCTGATTTCAGGTCCTGAATATCCTTGCTACTTTTCTGTCTCATTGGTCTGTCTAATATTGACAGTGGGGTGTTAAAGTCTCCTATTATTATTGTATGGGAGCCTAAGTCTCTTTGTAGGTCTGTAAAAAGTTGCTTTATGAATCTAGGTGCTCTTGTATTGGGTGCATATATATTTAGGATGGGTAGCTGTTCTTGTTGCATTGATCTCTTTACCATTATGTAATGCCCTTCCTTATCCTTTTTGATCTTTATTGGTTTAAAGTCTGTTTTATCAGAGACTAGGATTGCAACCCCTGCTTTTTTTTTTCTTTCCATTTGCTTGGTAAATATTCCTCCATCCCTATATTTTGAGCTGATGAGTGTCTTGCATGTGAGATGTGTCTCCTGAGTACAGCACACTGATAGGTCTTGACTGTTTATCCAATTTGCCAGTGTGTGTCTTTTAACTGGGGCATTTAGCCCATTTACTTTAAAGGTTAATATTATTATGTGTGATTTTGATCCTGTCATTATGATGCTAGCTGGTTATATTGTCCATTAGTTGATGCAGTTTCTTTACAGTGTCAATTGTCCTTTAAATTGGGTGTGTTTTTGCAGTGACTGTTACCCATTTTTACTTTCCATATTTAGTGCTTCCTTCAGGAGCTCTTGTAAGGCAGGCCTGGTGGTGACAAAATCTTCCAGCATTTGCTTGTCTGTAAAGGATTTTATTTCTCCTTCGCTTATGAAGCTTAGTTTGGCTAGATATGAAATTCTGGGTTGAAAATTCTTTTCTTTAGGAATGTTGAATGTTGGCTCCCACTGTCTTCTGGCTTGTGGGGTTTCTGCAGAGATATCTGCTTTTAGTCTGATGAGCTTCCCTTTGTGGGTAACCAGACCTTTCTCTGGCTGCCCTTCATATTTTTTCCTTCATTTTAACCTTGATGAATCTGACAATTCTGTGTCTTGGGGTTGCTCTTCTCGAGGAGTATCTTTGTGGTGTTCTCTGTGTTTCCTGAATTTGAATGTTGGCCAGTCTTGCTAGGTTGGGGAAGTTCTCCTGGATAATATCCTAAAGAGTGTTTTTGGTACATACTTTTAAATAACCAGATCTCGTGAGAAATCACTCACTATTGGGAGGACAGTGCCAAGCCATTCATGAGGGATCCACGCCCATGATCCAAACACCTCCCACCATGCTTTACCTTCAACACTGGGGATTATATTTGACCATGATATATGGAGGGGACAGACATACAAACTGTATCAAAGGCATAGCATGGGTTCTGTGAAAGGAGGGTGAAAACACAAAGATGACATCGCCACTGATCTCAGGGAGTGCTCAGTAGACTGAGGGAGACAAGTACATATTTTCCTGAAGGAGGGCACTGGAGTGATGCCGTGTTTAGAATGTGGAAGTAGAGCAGTCACAGAGAGGCAGCCCAGCAGAGTGCTTGCTCAAGGACTGGGCCAGCAACTCCTCACTGCATGTGATGTATCTGAGGAAAGTCATTAAAATAGTTAATGGTCACTTTCCATCAAGTCCCTGGTGTGGTCCATGGAGGCAGGATTGTCAGTTTCATTTTGGCATTTCAGAGGCTTCTTAGGGTTTGGATACGGAAGAAGACAACCAGCAATGATTATGTATTGCAGAGATGTGCGTGAGCCCCGATTTCTTGCCAGTTGGGAGGTCAGTGCTGAGGGCCTCGCTCTCTTTCCTTGACACATAGGATGCCAATTTCATTCTGGACAGAGAGTATTTGGTTGGTTAAAGTTAAAATCTGAATTTTGTTTTGGAATAAATTCCAAAAATATTAGCTTTATTCAAATTGACTTTCAGTTTATCTTTCTGAATTTTCAAGGTCCAAAAGCATTGCTTAGTAATTCTATTTCTAAACTCACATTGCAGCACTGGGCATAATCTGTCCAAGGTAGAGACCATAAGATAGTCTTATCTGGAAAACATACAAGTAGGTATCTCAACAAATGATATTCATGTATTCTTGTTCCTATGAGTAAATCATTGGCAGTGAGTGTGATTTTTTTTTTTTTTTTTTATGGAAGGATAAACACACACCCTCTATTGAGGTCAGGTTTTGTGCTTGTACTTCTTCCGCCTACTGTATCATAGCAGCTTAGAATCCCAGCTGCTGGCTCGGGCTGCAGTTCTCCGATGGCTCGCACAGGATGGACCAGCCCTGTTCCCCTATGTGTTTCTCTGCTGCTGACCTGTGGATTTGCTGAGGCAGGGAAGCTGCTAGTAGTACCCATGGATGGGAGCCACTGGTTCACCATGCAGTCGGTGTTGGAGAAACTTATCCTCAGGGGGCATGAGGTGGTCGTAGTCATGCCAGAGGTGAGTTGGCAACAGGGAAGATCACTGAATTGCACAGTGAAGACTTATTCAACCTCATACACTCTGGAGGATCTGGACCGGGAGTTCATGGCTTTCGCCCATGCTCAATGGAAAGCACCATTACGAAATTTCTTTTCTCTATTTCTGAGTTCATCCAATGGTTTTTTTGACTTAGTTTTTTCACATTGCAGGAGTTTGTTTAATGACCAAAAATTGGTAGAATACTTAAAGGAGAGTTCTTTTGATGCGGTGTTTCTGGATCCTTTTGATGCCTGTGGCTTAATTGTTGCCAAATATTTCTCCCTCCCCTCTGTGGTCTTTGCCAGGGGAATAGCTTGCCACTATCTTGAAGAAGGTGCGCAGTGCCCTGCTCCTCCTTCCTATGTACCCAGAATTCTCTTAGGGTTCTCAGATGCCATGACTTTCAAGGAGAGAGTATGGAACCATGTCATGCACTTGGAGGAACATTTATTTTGCAAGTATTTTTTCAAAAATGCCCTAGAAATAGCCTCTGAAATTCTCCAAACACCTGTCACGGAATATGATCTCTACAGCCACACATCAATTTGGCTGTTGCGAACGGACTTTGTTTTGGACTCTCCCAAACCCGTGATGCCCAACATGGTCTTCATTGGTGGTATCAACTGCCATCAGGGAAAGCCAGTGCCTATGGTAAGTCATCTCTCCTTTAGCACATTAAGAATAATTTGGCTTGTAAATTAAAAAAAGATTCCTTACTGAACTGTGATTTGACATTTTCGTTTGTTGCATTTCAAATTTCTTTCCAGTTTAACAAATTATTTTGTGCCAGTTCATGTACTTGTCAGTTATCAAATTTTATAAAACTGCCCTTCTTGAAAGTGTGTATATATAATTTAAAAATTATACATCATATTCAGCCTACATTTTTGAGTACTATGTTTAGAAAAGTACCAACAACCGCAGTAAGAAATGGAACTTCCCTTTTTTGCTAATTCTATGTGACCCCTGAGAGCAAATGCTCTTAGCAGTTTTGCATACATTCTTTTCATTAAAAAAGTGTTTTAGTTGTGTATATATAATTTAAAAATTATAGGTCCTATTCAGCCTACATTTTTGAGTACCATGTTTAGAAAAGCACCAAAAACCACAGTAAGAAATGAAACTTCCCTTTTTTGCTAATTTTTGTGACCCCTAGACGAAATGCTCTTAGCAGTTTTGTGTACATTCTTTTCATTAAAAAAAAAAAAAAATGCTGGGCGCGGTGGCTCAAGCCTGTAATCCCAGCACTTTGGGAGGCCGAGACGGGTGGATCACGAGGTCAGGAGATCGAGACCATCCTGGCTAACACGGCGAAACCCCATCTCTACTAAGAAATACAAAAAACTAGCCGGGCGAGGTGGCGGGCGCCAGTAGTCCCAGCTACTCAGGAGGCTGAGGCTGGAGAATGGTGTGAACCTGGGAGGGAGAGCTTGCAGTGAGCTGAGATCCGGCCAGTGCACTCCAGCCTGGGCGACAGAGCGAGACTCCGTCTCAACAAAAAAAAAAGGCATTTTAGTTATACGCAATATCTAATGTAAATTCTTCTACCTATTTTGTTAAAATAAAATCTTGTATTAGGTTAGACATATATTTCTTTACCTTGCATTTTTCATTTGCCAATAAATAATAGATTCCTTTATAGACAAATACAGACAGATTTGACAAGTTTGTTTAGTAGTCTTTACTTTGGATGCAATGTAGTTTTTTTAACCAATTAGTATTGATATATCTTTAGGCATATTCCATTTTTTGCTTTTATGAATAAGGCCATGTAAACACTCTTTAATAATTTCCATATGTGAATATATTTCTATATTCTTGCTTTTATCTTAGTAGACTAGAGTCTTACATGTAGGGTTATAGGGTTTTCCTGAATTGAGAAGGATTGGCATCTTTTTACCATTAAGTCGTCCTGTTCAGGAATATGTAAGTCTCACTATTTATTCAGATCTTGTTTTATATACATAAATAAAATTTTTCACTATATAAGCATTTTATGTTTGTTATTAACATTTATTCCTTGGCATTTTATTATTTTTGAAACTATTTTTTTACAGGGCAAATTTTCCATTTCTACATTTAGCTGACTATTGGGGTTTTTGTACTTGTATCTTGTATCCAGACACATTACTAACTTTTCTTACTATTTTTTAGTATGCATTAGATGTACAATATACCCTACCATCTCCAAGTAATTCCCTTCTCTGATATTTATACTGCTTCTTTTGCTTTGCTGGAGCATATACTTCCAAAACATTATTGAGTAATATTGTTAGAGTAGCCAGTTTAAATAGGAATTCGGTCACTTTTGACTGAAAAATCCTTGAAAAATACCAGAATAAAATTCTGGCAAATGCGCAGTTGCTAAATCCAGATGAATCACTTGGTGTCTCATCTCATTATATTATTTTATTAGAGATGGAGTATACATTTTTGTCTATTGCTGTGGCTGCTTACAAGGTTCAGTAGACTTTGTAACAATCATATCTGTTATTGGCAGATGTTTGGTAAAAGAGTGACCTTTCAGCCTAGTCATGGGAAAGTGAAATAATGCTCTTTCTAAAAAGCAGGAAGACTACAGTTGTAGGCCTTTCAAAATTAGGCATGACTTTCAGTTCTTGGCCAGACCGGGCGAGGAGATGCAAGTTGAAGGACTCTTAAGAGGCTGGACTTATCAAAGCACTTTTCTCTTTATCCTCCATTAATTACAGTACCAAGCACCATCCATGTGTTGCCTACACACCACATCTTCTGCTGAGGGTGAGGCTCTGCCACTTCCTGAACCCACACTGAGTTCATTATGGCTCACAGGGTCACCCAGAGGCCTTTAGAGATATAAAATCCTATATATGATTTTATATCACCTGTGATAGGGAGATATACATAAAAAATGAAACATTAAACTCTATATGGTTTCATTTATTTTGATTATAAATCTTTTATGAGATATGAAATAAATGTGTTTATATATCTATTAAAGAATATACATGTATGAAAGTTTTTATACTTGCAGAGGGTTATGTATATTTATGTATATATTTATGATTATATCTATAAATCCAGCAGAATTCTCACAGAGGAATTCAGATCTGAAAGAGGGCTTTCTGTCAAAAGCCTTGGATGTGGCCCAACCACAAAAGTAAAAGTCAACTGTCATTGAAAGAAGGATGGACACTGCATATTGCTCCTTCCTTGTTTCAGAGGCCACGATATGTCTGGGAGAAGCATGCAGTTGGTTACATCTTGTTGGGAAACAGGATTCAGAGTCTGAGTCTCATCTGTCTGATGAGAAGGGAGCATTACTTAATGATGGAGTACGTGTTTGCGCATGTACGTGTTTGTGTATATGCAGGTGTGTTTGTGTGCGGTGTCCCAGACCCTGCACAGGGGATTTTCTTGAAGGTCTCCTGTAACAAAATCTCCTTGAGCCTATCTGGGAGAATTACATCCAGGGATGTAATTAAATACTTTAACAAGGATGGCAGATGACCCCGTCTCCAACGTCAGGGATCAGATTTCAATGTGAGATTTGGAGGGGACAGACTTCTAAACTATATAATTTGGTATGGTTGTTCTTTTACATTTCAGCGTTCTAATGTGTGTGTGTTGATTAATGATGTGTAAACAATTCAGCAGAACATTGAAATAGTTTTAATAAGAAAAAGAAGAAGTCACTCCTAGTCTCTTTGAATTTTTGGTTAGTTCCAACAGAATTGATCACTGGTTTTAGGTGAAAAGAATTCAGGCTTCGTCTATACCATCCATGGTAGGTTCAGCTCTGCAGACCTGGGGATGGGATATGGTTACAGAGCAAGAAAAGATCTGCGCTTCCCGCATTGCTCTAAGTTTCTGGCTCCAGTTCAAGATCCAAATTCAAAGTTACCTTTGGTGGACAAGACTAAGGCCTCCCACTAAAATTGTTTACTTCAAGTTTTTATTTTCAAAGTGTTCCAGCACACACAAAGGAGAGACTTAGTGTCATGACCACCCGTATATCAATCTTAGGTTAAATAATTTTCACTATTTTGCTGAACTGATTCATCTGTCCCTTTTTTCCTGTCTTTAAAGAAAACTTTTTTAAAAGACAGATTTATGTCAATCTGTTTATTATGCTTTAAGTTCTAGGGTACATGTGCACAATGTGCAGGTTTGTTACATAGGTATACATGTGCCACGTTGGTTTGCTGCACCCATCAACTTGTCTTTTACATTAGGTATTTCTCCTAATGCTATCCCTTCCCCAGGCCCCCACCCCCTGACAGGCCCTGGACTGTGATGTTCCCTGTGTCCATGTGTTCTCATTGTTCAACTCCTACTTATGAGTGAGAATATACGCTGTTTGGTTTTCTGTCCTTGTGATAGTTCGCTGATAATGATAGTTTCCAGCTTCATCCATGTCCCTGCAAAGGACATGAACTCATCCTTTTTTATGGCTGCATAGTATTCCATGGTGTGTATGTGCCACATCTTCTTTATCCAGTCTATCATTGATGGACATTTGGGTTGGTTCCAAGTCTTTGCTATTGTGAATAGTGCTGCAATAAACATATGTGTGCATGTGTCTTTATAGTACCATGATTTATAATCCTTTGGGTATATACACAGTAATGGGATCACTGGGTCAAATGGTATTTCTAGTTCTAGATCCTTGAGGAATTGCCACACTGTCTTCCACAATGGTTGAACTAATTTACACTCCCACCAACAGGGTAAAAGCGTACCTATTTCTCCACATCCCCTCCAGCATCTGTTGTTTCCTGACTTTTTAATGATCGCCATTCTAACTGGCATGAGATGGTATCTCATTGTGGTTTTGATTTGCATTTCTGTGATGACCAGTGATGATGAGCATTTTTTCATATGTCTGTTTGCTGCATAAATGTGTTCTTTTGAGAAGTGTCTGTTCATATCCTTTGCCCACTTTTGAATGGGTTGTTTTTTTTCTTGTAAATTTGTTTGACTTCTTTGTAGATTCTGGATATTAGCCCTTTGCCAGGTGGATTGATTGCAAAAATGTTCTCCCATTTTGTAGGTTGCCTGTTCAGTCTGATGATAGTTTCTTTTTTTTTTTTTTTTAGCCTCTTCTATTGCTGTTATTTATAAGGTTTATGTATAAAAAGCATTTTTTTTATCATACTTTAAGTTCTAGGGTACATGTGCATAACGTGCAGGTTTGTTACATATGTATACTTGTGCCATGTTGGTGTGCTGCACCCATCAACTCGTCAGCACCCATCAACTCGTCATTTACATCAGGTATAACTCCCAATGCCATCCCTCCCCCCTTCCCCCCTCCCCATGATAGGCCCCAGTGTGTGATGTTCCCCTTCCCGAATCCAAGTGATCTCATTGTTCAGTTCCCACCTATGAGTGAGAACATGTGGTGTTTGGTTTTCTGTTCTTGTGATAGTTTGCTGAGAATGATGGTTTCCAGCTGCATCCATGTCCCTACAAAGGACACGAACTCATCCTTTTTTATGGCTATATAGTATTCCATGGTGCATATGTGCCACATTTTCTTAATCCAGTCTGTCACTGATGGACATTTGGGTTGATTCCAAGTCTTTGCTATTGTGAATAGTGCCGCAATAAACATACGTGTGCATGTGTCTTTATAGCAGCATGCTTTGTAATCCTTTGGGTATATCCCCAGTAATGGGATGGCTGGGTCATATGGTACTTCTAGTTCTAGATCCTTGAGGAATCGCCATACTGTTTTCCATAATGGTTGAACTAGTTTACATTCCCACCAACAGTGTAAAAGTGTTCCTATTTCTCCACATCCTCTCCAGCACCTGTTGTTTCCTGACTTTTTAATGATTGCCATTCTAACTGGTGTGAGGTGGTATCTCATTGTGGTTTTGATTTGCATTTCTCTGATGGCCAGTGATGATGAGCATTTTTTCATGTGTCTGTTGGCTGTATGAATGTCTTCTTTTGAGAAATGTCTGTTCATATCCTTTGCCTACTTTTTGATGGGGTTGTTTTTTTCTTGTAAATTTTTTGAGTTCTTTGTAGGTTCTGGATATCAGCCCTTTGTCAGATGAGTAGATTGCAAAAATTTTCTCCCATTCTGTAGGTTGCCTGTTCACTCTGATGGTAGTTTCTTTTGCCGTGCAGAAGCTCTTTAGTTTAATGAGATCCCATTTGTCAATTTTGGCTTTTGTTGCCATTGCTTTTGGTGTTTTAGACATGAAGTCCTTGCCCATGCCTATGTCCTGAATGGTATT
>NC_045444.1:120047886-120052229 GCF_002776525.5 Piliocolobus tephrosceles
TTGTTGCAAAAGACTCTAAGCTTCATTTTTCTTTTTGATCAAACCACATGATGATTTTTTCATTGTTGGTTTTCTCCCTTATGCAATGTAGTTATTCAATTATAAAATATGTGTTTATTAGGTTTGTAAAAATGTTGAAAAGTGGGATGGTATTTAAATAGTGACTGTTGCCCTTTTCTTCCAGTTTTTCTTTTTTCTTTCTTTTTTATTATTATACTTTAAGTTCTACGGTACATGGGCACAACGTGCAAGTTTGATACATAGATATACATGTGCCATGTTGGTTTGCTGCACCTATCAACTCGTCATTCACATTAGATATTTTTCCTGATGCTATCCCTTCCCCAGTTCCCCACCCCCAAACAGGCCCCAGTGTGTGATGTTCCCTGGCCTGTGTCCAGTGTTCTCATTGTTCAATTCCCACCTATGAGTGAGAACATGCAGTGTTTGGTTTTCTGTCCATGTGATAGTTTGCTGAGAATGATGGTTTACAGCTTCATCCATGTCCCTGCAAAGGACATGAACTCATCCTTTTTGGTGGCTACATAGTATTCCATAGTGTATATGTGCCACATTTTCTTAATCCAGTCTATCATTGATGGACATTTGGGTTGGTTCCAGGTCTTTGCTATTGTGAATAGTGCCACAATAAACATACATGTGTGTGTGTCTTTAGAGTAGCATCATTATAGTCCTTTGGGTATATACCCAGTAATGGTATTGCTGGGTCAAGTGGTATTTCTAGTTCTAGATCCTTGAGGAATCGCCACACTGTCTTCCACAATGGTTGAACTAATTTACACTCCCACCAACAGGGTAAAAGCGTTCCTATTTCTCCACATCCTCTCCAGCATCTGTTGTTTCCTGACTTTTAAAATGATCACCATTCTAACTAGCGTGAGATGATATCACATTGTGGTTTTGATTTGCATTTCTCTGATGACCAGGGATGATGAGCATTTATTCATGTGTCTTTTGACTGCTTAAATGTCTTCTTTTGCGAAGTGTCCGTTCATATCCTTTGCCCACTTTTTGATGTTTTTTTTTTCTCTTATAAATGTGTTTGAGTTATTTGTAGGTTCTGGATATTAGCCCTTTGTCAGATGGGTAGATTGTAAAATTTTTCTACCATTCTGTAAGTTGCCTGTTCACTCTGATAGTAGTTTCTTTTGCTGTGGAGAAGCTCTTTAGTTTAATTAGATCCCATTTGTCTATTTTGGGTATTGTTGCCATTGCTTTTGGTGTTTTAGTCATGAAGTCCTTGCCCATGCCTACGTCCTGAATGATATTGCCTAGGTTTTCTTCCAGGGTTTTTATGGTTTTAGGTCTAACATTTGAGTCTTTAATCCATCTGGAATTAATTTTTGTATAAGGTGTAAGGAAGGGATCCACTTCCAGCTTTTTACATGTGGCTAGCCAGTTTTCCCAGCACCATTTATTAAATAGGGAATCCTTTCCCCATTTCTTGTTTTTGTCAGGTTTGTCAAAGATCAGATGGTTGTAGATGTGTGGTGTTATTTCTGAGCCCACTGTTCTCTTCCATTGGTCTATATATCTTTTTTGGTACCAGTACCATGCTGTTTTGGTTACTGTAGCCTTGTAGTATAGTTTGAAGTCAGGTAGCGTGATGCCTCCAGTTTTGTTCTTTTGGCTTAGGATTGTCTTGGCAATGCAGGCTCTTTTTTGATTCCATACGAACTTTAAACTAGTTTCTTCCAATTTTGTGAAGGAAGTCATTGGTAGCTTGATGGGGATGGCATTGAATCTATGAATTACCTTGGGCAGTATGGCCATTTTCACGAAATTGATTCTTCCTATCCATGAGCATGGAATGTTCTTCCATGTGTTTGTGTCCTCTTTTATTTCATTGAGCAGTGGTTTGTAGTTCTCCTTGAAGAGGTCCTTCACATCCCTTTTAAGTTGCATTCCTAGGTATTTCATTCTCTTTGTAGCAACTGTGAATGGGAGTTCACTCATGATTTGGCTCTCTGTTTGTCTGTTATTGGTGTATAGGAATGCTTGTGATTTTTGCACATTGATTTTGTATCCTGAGACTTTGCTGAAGTTGCTTATCAACTTGAGATTTTGGGCTGAGATAATGGGGTTTTCTAAATATACAATCATGTCATCTGCAAACAGTGACAATTTGATTTCCTCTTTTCCTAATTGAATACTCTCTATTTATTTCTCTTGCCTGATTCCCCTGGCCAGAACTTCCAACAGTATGTTGAATAGGAGTGGTGATAGAGGGCATCCTTGTGCTGGTTTTCAAAGGGAGTGCTTCCAGTTTTTGCCCATTCAGTATGATATTGGCTGCGGGTTTGTCATAAATAGCTCTTATTATTTTGAGATACATTCCATCAATACCTAGTCTATTGCAAGTTTTTAGCTCGCAGGGATATTGAATTTTGTCGAAGGCCTTTTCTGCATCTATTGAAATAATCATGTGGTTTTGTCATTGGTTCTGTTTATGTGATGGATTACGTTTATTGATTTGCGTATGTTGAACCAGCCTTGTATCTGAGGGATGAGGCCAACTTGATCATGGTGGATAAGCTTTTCAATGTGCTGCTGGATTTTGTTTGCCAGTATTTTATTGAGGATTTTTGCATCGATGTTTATCAGGGATATTGGTCTAAAATTCTCTTTTTTTTGTTGTTGTGTCTCTACCAACCTTTGGTATCAGGATGATGCTGGCCTCATAAAATGACTTAGGGAGGATTCCCTCTTTTTCTATTGATTGGAATAGTTTCAGAAGGAATGGTACCAGCTCCTGTTTGTACTTCTGGTAGAATTCGGCTGTGAATCCATCTGGTCCTGGACTTTTTTTCGTTGGTAGGCTATTAATTATTGCCTCAATTTCAGAGCCTGTTATCAGTCTATTCAGAGGTTCAACTTCTTCCTGTTTTAGTCTTGCAAGGGTGTATGTGTCCAGGAATTTATCCATTTCTTATAGATTTTCTAGTTTATTTGCATTAAGGTGTTTATAGTATTCTCTGATGGTAGTTTGTATTTCCGTGGGATCAGTGGTGATATCCCCTTTATCATTTTTATTGCGTCTGTTTTATTCTTCCCTCTTTTCTTCTTTATTAGTCTTACTAGTGGTCTATCAATTTTGTTGATCTTTTCAAAAAACCAGCTCCTGGATTCGTTGATTTTTTTTGAAGGGTTTTTTTGTGTCTCTATCTCTTTCAGTTCTGCTCTGATCTTAGTTATTTCTTCCCTTCTGCTAGATTTTGAATTTGTTTGCTCTTGCTTCTGTAATTCTTTTGTTTGTTTGTTTTTTGAGATGGAGTCTCGCTCTGTCTCCCAGGCTGGAGTGCAGTGGCCGGATCTCAGCTCACTGCAAGCTCCGCCTCCCGGGTTCACACCATTCTCCTGCCTCAGCCTCCCGAGTAGCTGGGACTACAGGCACCCGCCACCGCACCCGGCTAGTTTTTGTATTTTTTAGTAGAGACGGAGTTTCACTGTGGTAGCCAGGATGGTCTTGATCTCCTGACCTCGGGATCCGCCCGTCTCAGCCTCCCAAAGTGCTGGGATTACAGGCTTGAGCCACCGCCTCCAGCCCTGTAATTCTTTTAATTGTGATGTTAGCGTGTCAGTTTTAGATCTTTCCTGCTTTCTCCTGTGGGCATTTAATGCTATAAATTTCCCTCTACACACTGCTTTAAATGTGTCCCAGAGATTCTGGTTGTGTCTTTATTCTCATTGGTTTCAGGGAACATCTTTATTTCTGCCTTTACTTCGTTATTTACCCAGTAGTCATTCAGGAGCAGGTTGTTCAGTTTCCATGTAGTTGTGCGATTTTGAGTGAGTTTCTTAATCTAGAGTTCTAATTTGATTCCACTGTGGTCTGAGAGACAGTTTGTTGTGATTTCTGTTCTTTTACATTTGCTGAGGAATGCTTTACTTCAAATTATATGGTCAATTTTAGGATAAGTGCAGTGTGGTGCTGCGAAGAATGTATATTCTGTTGACTTGGGGTGGAGAGTTCTGTAGATGTCTATTAGTCTGCTTGGTGCAGAGCTGAGTTCAAGTCCTGGATATCCTTGTTAACCTTCTGTCTCATTGATCTGTCTAATATTGGCAGTGGGGTGTTAAAGTGTCCCATTATTATTGTGTGGGAGTCTAAGTCTCTTTGTAGGTCTCTAAGAACTTGCTTTATGAATCTGGGTGCTCCTGTATTGGGTGCATATATATTTAGGATGGTAAGCTCTTCTTGTTCAATTGCTCCCTTTACCATATGTAATGGCCTTCTTTGTCTGTTTTGATTTTTGTTGGTTTAAAGTCTGTTTCATCAGAGACTAGGATTGCAACTCCTGCCTTTTTTTTTTTTTTTTTTT
>NC_045444.1:120052329-120286744 GCF_002776525.5 Piliocolobus tephrosceles
TTTTTTTTTTTTTTTTTTTTTTTTTTTTTTTTTTTGCTTTCTATTTGCTTGGTAGATCTTCCTCCATCCCTTTATTTTGAGTCTGTGTGTGTCCCTGCACGTGAGATGGGCCTCCTGAATACAGCACACTGATGAGCCTTGACTCTTTATCCAATTTGTCAGTCTGTGTCTTTTAATTGGGGTATTTAGCCCATTTACATTTAAGGTAAATATTGTTATGTGTTAATTTGATCCTGTCATTATGATGTTAGCTGGTTATTTTACCCGTTAATTGATGCAGTTTCTTCACAGCATCAATCGTCTTTACAATTTGGCATGTTTTTGCAGTGGCTGGTACCAGTTGTTTCTTTCCATGTTTAGTGCTTCCTTCAGGAGCTCTTGTAAGGCAGGCCTGGTGGTGACAAAATCTCTCAGCATTTGCTTGTCCGTAAAGGATTTTATTTCTCCTTCACTTATGAAGTTTAGTTTGACCAAATGTGAAATTCCAGGTTGAAAATTCTTTTCTTTAAGAATGTTGAATATTGGCCCCCACTGTCTTCTAGCTTGTAGGGTTTCTGCAGAGAGATCTGCTGTTAGTCTGATGGGCTTCCCTTTGTGGGTTACCAGACCTTTCTCTCTGGCTGCCCTTAACATTTTTTCCTTCATTTCAACCTTGGTGAATTTGACAATTATGGGTCTTGGGGTTGTTCTTCTTGAGAAGTATCTTTGCAGTGTTCTCTGTATTTCCTGAATTTGAATGTTGACCTGCCTTTCTCTAACCTAGTCTTCCTGCTTTATTTCATTAATTTGATCTTCAGTCACTGATACCCTTTATTCCACTTGATCTAATTGGCTACTGAAGCTTGTGCATGCATCACGAAGTTCTCATGCCATGGTTTTCAGCTCCTTCAGGCCATTTAAGGTCTTCTCTACACTGTTTATTCTAGTTTGCCATTCTTCTAACCTTTTTTCAAGGTTTTTAGCTTCCTTGTGATAGGTTCAAACATGCTCCTTTAGCTTGGAGAAGTTTGTTATTACAAAACTTCTGAAGCCTACTTCTGTCAACTTGTCAAAGTAATTCTCCATCCAGCTTTATTCCATTGCTGGCAATGAGCTGCAATCCTTTGGAGGAGAAGAGGCACTATGGTTTTTAGAATTTTCAACTTTTCTGCTCTAGTTTCTCCCCATCTTTGTGGTTTTATCTACCTTTGGTCTTTGATGTTGGTTAACTACAGATGGGGTTTTGGTGTAGGTGTCCTTTTTGTTGATGTTTATGCTATTCCTTTCTTTGTTAGTTTTCCTTCTAACAGTCAGGTCCCTCAGCTGCAGGTCTGTTGGAGTTTGCTGGAGGTCTGCTGCAGACACTGTTTGTGTGGGTATCACCAGCTAAGGCTGCAGAACAGCAAATACTGCAGAACAGCAAATATTGATGACTGATCCTTCCTCTGGAAGCTTTGTACCAAAGGGGCACCTCCCTATCCTGTCAGCTCCTACTGGGAGGTATTTCCCAACCAGGCTACACAGGGGTCAGGTAACCACTTGAGGCAGTCTGTCCATTCTCAGAGCTCAAATGCCATACTGGGAGAACCACTGCTCTCTTCAGAGCTGTCAGACAGGAATGTTTAAGTCTGCAGAAGTTGTCTGCTGCCTTTTGTTCAGATATGCCCTGCCCACAGAGGTGGAGTCTATAGAGGCAGTAGGCCTTGCTGAGCTGTGGTGGGCTCCGCTCAGTTTGAGTTTCCCGGCTGCTTTGTTTACCTACTTGAGCCTCAGCAATGGCAGACAACCCTCCCCCAGCCAGGCTGCTGCCTTGCAGTTCAATCTCAGACTGCTGCACTAGCAGTAAGCAAGACTCCATGGGCGTGGGAGCCACTGAGCCAGGCAAGGGAGAGAATCTCCTTGTCTGCTGGTTAATAAGACCTTGAGAAAAGCACAGTATTTGGGCAGCAGTGTCCCATTTTTCCAGGTACAGTCTGTCACAGCTTCCCTTGTCTAGGAAGGGGAAATCCCTCACCCTCTTGCACTTCCTAGGTGAGGTGATGCCCCGCCCTGCTTCAGCGCACCCTCAGTGGGCTACACCCACTATACAACCAGTCCTATTGAGATGAACCAGGTACCTCAGTTAGAAATCACCTGTCTTCTGCGTCGATCATGCTGGGAGCTGCAGACCAGAACTGTTCCTATTCGGCCATTGGTGATGAAGTTTCCATTCTCCTCTGCGATACCTCCTTTTTTTCCCCCTTTTCTCTTACAGTTTTTCAATTTGAACATATTCTCTAGAGTTAACTATATTGCTCAGATCGTCACTGTCATCTCAGTGGAGCAGAACAAATTGGGAACTGTGGCACAGATCACTCTTGCTATGCCCCTTAGAGAATTCCACATTAACAAGGCTAATTTTCGAGTGTGGTAAAGAACAGGCTAATGTATTTAATAGTGAATCCATTGATTGTTTCCTAGCATGAGGTCACACCAGATTTAACATGGTTTGGCTCTGTGTCCCCCACCAAATCTCAACTTGAATTGTAATCCCCATAATCCCCACGTGTTGAGGATGGGACCTGATGGGAAATGATTGGATCATGGGGGCAGTTTTCCACCTGCTGCCCTCATCATAGTGAGTTCTTATGAGATCTGATGGTTTTATAAGGAGCCCTTATCCCTTCACTTGCAAGCTCTTCCTCTCTCTCTCTTGCTTGCCACTATATAAGACATAACTTTGCATCTCTCTCACCTTCTGCCAGGATTATAAGTTTCTTGAGGCCCCCACAGCAACATGGAACTGTGAGTCAATTAAAGCTCTTTCCTTTATAAATGACCCAGTCTTGGGTTTGTCTTTATAGCAGTGTGAGAATGGACTAATACAGTAAATTGGTGCCATGGGGAGTGGGGTACTGCTATAAAGATACTTGAAAATGTACAAGTGACTTTGGAACTGGGTAACAGGCAGGGGTTGGAACAGTTTGGAGAGCTCAGAAGAAGACAGGAAGATGTGGGAAAGTTTGGAACTTCCTAGAGGCTTGTTGAATGGTTTCGACCAAAATGCTGATAATGTTGTGGACAATGAAGTCCAGGCTGAGTCTCAGATGGAGATGAGGAACTTATTGGGAACTGGAGCAAAGGTCACTCTTGCTATGCTTTAGCAAAGAGACTGGTGGCATTTTTGCCCCTGCCCTAGAGATCTGTGGAACTATGAACTTGAGAAGAGATGACGTGAAATTGGAATTTAGGTTTAAAAGGGAAGCAGAGCATAAAAGTTTGGAAAATTTGCTCCAGGGCATGTCAGAGACCTTTGCAGCAGACCCTCCCATCACAGGCCTGGAGGCCTAGGAAGGAAAAATGGTTTTGTGGGCTGGGTCCAGGCCCCCCGTGCTGTGTGCAGCCTCAGGACTTGGTGCCCTTTGTCCCAGTGACTCCAGCCATGGCTAAAAGGGGCCATGGTACAGCTCAGGCTATTGATTCAGAGGGTGCAAGCCTCAAGTCTTGGCAGCTTCCATGTGGTGTTGGGCCTGCAGGCACACAGAAGATAAAAATTTAGGTTTAGGAACCACCGCATAAATTGTAGAGGGTGTATGGAAATGCTTGGATGTCCAGGCAGAAGTTTGCTGCATGGGTTGAGCCCTTATGGGGAAGCTCTGCTAGGGCAGGGTGGTAAAGAAATGTGAGGTTGGAGCCCCCACACAGAGTCTCCACTGGGGCACTGCCTAGTGGAGTTGTGAGAAGAAGGCCACCATCCTCCAGAACCCCAAATAGTAGACCCAACAGCTTGCACTATGTGCCTGGAAAAGCCACAGACATTCAATGCCAGTCTCTGAAGACAGCATAGAGGGGGGCTTTACCCTGCAAAGCCACAGAGTTTGAGCTGCCTGAGACTGTGGGAGCCCATTTCTGTCATCACCTTAACCTAGATGTGAGACATGAAGTCAAAGGAGATCATTTTGGAGGTTTAAGATTTAATGACTGCCCTGCCTGGTTTTGGACTTGCATGGGGCCTATAGCCCCCCTGCTTTTTTTTTTGGCCAGTTTCTCCCATTTGGAATGGGAACATTTACCCAATTTCTGTATCCCCATTGTGTCTTGGAAGTTACGAACTTGTTTTTGATTTTACAGGCTCATAGGGGAAGGGACTTGACTTGTCTCAGATGAGACCTTGGACTATGGACTTTTGAGTTAGTGCTGAAATGAGTTAAGACTTTGGAGGATTGTTGGGAAGGCACAATTGGTTTTGAAATGTGAAAAGACATGAGATTTGGGAGGGACCAGGGGCAGAATGATATGGTTTGACTCTGTTTCCACCCAAATCTCATCTCAAATTGTAATCTCCATAATCCTCATGTGTTAAGGGTGGGACCTGGTGGGAGCCGATTGGATCATGTGGGCAGTTTTCCCCATGCTGTTCTTGTCATGCTGAGTGAGTTCTCATGAGAGCTGATGGTTTTATAAGGGGCTCTTCCTCCTTCACTCACAAGCTCTTCCTCTCTCTCTCTCGCCTGCTGCCATGTGAGACATGCCTTTGCTTATCTCTCACCTTCTGTCATGATTGTAAGTTTCCTGAGGCCTCCCCAGCCATGTGGGACTGTGAGTCAATTAAACCTCTTTCTTTTATAAATTACCCAGTCTTGAGTATGTCTTTATAGCAGTGTGAGAACAGACTAATACAAGATTGGTGGTGATTGATGTTATACTGAAAGAGTTTAAAGGAGAGTGTGAGAAAAGGAAATGAATCTTCATTTATTGAGAAAGTTGATGAGAAAGTGGAATTAGAAATTCCTAGAAAGGTAAGCTCTTGTGTGAATGATTTCCCAAGATGGGAAAGTCTCTCTACCTGTTTGGAGACAGAAAGTGGAATCAAAGGGGAAGATGATGATGGACAGAAAGGATCATTCCCTCTTCCAGATGCTTTCCAGTGTATGATGTAAGCCAAATTAAAACCAGCTGTGTTGAGCTCCAGCCAGAAAAAATGTCTGGCATTTTGGCTTTTTGGACCCTACTGAAATGGTTATAGGTCTCCAGATCTCTTGGGGCTCACAGGGTCATGCCTTTCCTTGCCTGGTGTGCTTGGTGAGAAGGTACCAGTGTTTCCATGGAGGATATTCATTTTAGGGATCTCCAGATGGTCATCTTTGCACCAGAGGAAATGCCCCCTTTTTCCACTTTGAAAACCTTATCAAACTCTTTTATAAAAGATGAATACCCACATACAGGCCTCTAGCACTCTTCTGTTTTTGAGCTGAGATATTTTAAAAAGAGGTTTTTCAATTCTGAAAAATCTTTAAACAATATGCCCTTGCTGGGAAAAAACAGTGGGTGAATATCATTCCCATCTCTACAAAAAGATATATTTTTTTTATTAGCTAGGTGTGATAGCATGTCTGTAGTCCTAGCTACTGGGAATGCTGAGGAGGAAGGATCACTCGAGGTCAGGAATTCGTGGTTACAGTGAGCTATCATCTTGCCTAAGCAACAGCTACAGAGTGAGATCATGTCTTTAAAACAAACAAACAAACAAACAAACAAACTTTACACTTCTGTAAAAGCAACACTTTCCATTTATGACAGCACTAATCCAGGATATATCAAAACTGAACTTGTGTTTTCTTTCAGCTGTTAAAACTAGCCAGAATTGTTATAGATCCACTACCTCTGGGTGACACTGGTGTGCCACTCTTTGCTGACCACTGAACAATGAGATTTATGTAACCAATTCTGTAGGTACACACCAATTCATTCTACTCTACCCAGAGTGGTGATTTCCAACACACAAAACCACCATGAAACTGCCCATGCCTTCCTACCACTTCAAAACTCTTTTCATCCCTGAACTGCTCCAAAAGCAAACCTAACCCCAGCAAACTACTCAGTGAGTATCTTCAGACATGTAACTTCCCTCGTCTGGCTTAGTAAAAAATGAACTCATTTTTCAAAAGCCCTGACAGTCTACCTTATTCTGATACTTCTTGTATGGTTATTGCATAAAGCAACTACCCAGACACCTCGTAGCATGCTGATTTCAGAGTTCAGTGTGAGACCCTGTGTGCCCCTGTGGGATGGTGCCAGCTCACTGCCCTGTTCCTGCTGTTTATTTCTTGGGTGCCATTCCATGCAGACTGGACTCTAAGGGTTCTAGAGCATATCCAAACCCATTATCACAGTCTTTGTTGGTTAATGATGTGTTCAGGCCATGATTTTTCTGTAAAAAATTAAGAGCATGCTGCTCTTAATTTTTTTCAGCCTGTCTAGTTCAGTTGTCCTTTTGCTCTCATGCCTTATGCAAACCTTTCCTCAGAGTTGACCCTATAAGATGGGACCCTTTGTGATGGACTACCCCAAGGCAACATGCCCCTAAACGTCTTCATTTGGGGCATAACCTGTGCCAACAGAAAGGTACTTTCCCAGTTGTGTGTATGGTGACTCACCCAAACAATATTACAGATACATTTGACTTTCCTCAATCTAATTTGGCATGCCTCAAGCATAGCAATAAGATAGTTCTGTGTGGCCTTATGGAAATGCTTTTTTCACATTTCCAGGACCTACTGCCGAGACCAGCTCGGTCGTGGAGACCCTGACCCAGCAGTGCTAGAGGAATTAAAGACACACACACACAGAAATATAGAGTGTGGAGTGGGAAATCAGGGGACTCACAGCCTTCAGAGCTCAGAGCCCTGAACAGAGATTTACCCACATATTTATTGACAGCAAGCCAGTGATAAGCATCATTTCTATAGATTATAGATTAACTAAAAGTATTCCTTATGGGAAACAAAGGAATGGGCCGAAACAAAGGGATGGGCTCTAGCTAGTTATCTGCAGCAGGAACATGTTCTTAAGGCACAGATGGCTCATGCTATTGTTTGTGGTTTACGAATGCCTGAAGCAGTTTTCCTCCCTGGGTGGGCCAGGTGTTCCTTGCCCTCATTCCAGTAAACCCACAACCTTCAGCGTGGGCATCATGACCATCATGAACATGTCACAGTGCTGCAGAGATTTTGTTTATGGCCAGTTTGGGGGCCAGCTTCTGGCCAGATTTGGGGGCCTATCCCCAGCAACCTACCACAGTTGGAGAACCACGTTAGGGCTAAAGACAGTTCTAGTATACCATTAACCAACCGTGTAACCACAAGGTCTGTCCTCAGCCTTCAGAGGGAACATGCTTCTTACACTGATTTCAGCTCAGTGATATGGGATTCAAATGTCTGACCTCCAAAATATTAAGAGAAGAAACACATGTTGTTTTAAGCCACCAAGTTTGTGGTAATTTGTTACAGCAGTGATAGGAAACTAATGGATCCACTTTGCCAGGTTTACCTGCTTTTAAAAAGTCTGGGTTTAACCGCATGTTCTCACTCAGGTGGGAACTGAACAATGAGATCACTTGGACTCGGGAAGGGGAACATCACACATCGGGGCCTATCATGGGGAGGGGGGAGGGGGAAGGGATTGCATTGGGAGTTATACCTGATATAAATGACGAATTGATGGGTGCTGATGAGTTGATAGGTGCAGCACACCAACATGGCACAAGTATACATATGTAACAAACCTGCATGTTATGCACATATACCCTAGAACTTAAAGTATAATAATAATAAAAAAAAGGTCTGGGTTTAACCTTTTATCTAGATAATGGTCAACCTTTCCTACATCACCAGCATTTATGTGCAACTAAAAGCCATCATTAAATTAATTCAGAAGTATTAATATATTCATAGATTTCACTACTACAAACAAAAAAATTGAAGTCAAATGGTTTAGAGCAAACCACCTGGTTCACATTTTCCCAACGGAAAAAGGTAAGGCTCAAAGTGCTGAGCTGAACATTCTATCCTAGCACTAGGAAATAAACATTGTCAGCCTCAGGCTTAAGTTTAATAAATAGCAAAGTGCATACAGATATTTACGACGATTGAAAGACAAGACGTACTATCCGTGTAGTCCCAACAATAATAATAGGCGTTGGCATAAAGCGTTTATAAATTCTTGGGTACAGTTTTTCTGAAAGTAAACTTCACTTTCAATTCTAAAAAAAGTCCGCTATTCCTCCAGATGTGCTCTAAGTCAAATGTGGACTGCGATTACCCGGTGTCAATGCGGAGCAACTGCTCTATGCCATTCATTATGAAGGACTTTAACTCAACTGTCCATCTTCCTCCACTTGCACCCTTTCTTGGCCATTCTCAATGATTCTCTTGGTGGTGGTTTTTTTGCCATCAACTATTTCAGTGGAAGTCAACATGGACTTGAAGCTGCCTGTCCCATCACTACCATAGGACATGCAGAAGGAAGAAAGGCCCCCACTTCCCAGGGAGCCAAAGGAACTAAATCCTGTATCAAAAGAAGAAAATCCACCCCCAAAAGCTGGAAATTCACTGAAGGTAGAGAAAAGCGGTGCAGACCCTCTGCTTCTGCTTCCCCGGGAGTTCCTCCGACCACCAAAAATATTTTCCAGCGGGTTTCCGAAGAAGTCAAAGGAGAATGGGTCCTGGCCACCGAAGAACTCCCTGAAGACCTCGGCCGGGTCGCGGAAGCTGAAGATGTACTCGAAGGGGTCCTCGAAAGGCCTGCCGACTGCGCAGCCACGCTCCGCCCCCGCCTCGTCATAGCGGTCGTAGACGTCGCGTTTCTTGGCGTCCGACAACACCTCGTAGGCCTCGGCCACCTGCTTGAATCTCCTTTCTGCTTCCTCCTTGTTCTCGGGGTTTTTGTCGGGGTGCCACTTGAGCGCCAGCTTGCGGTAAGCCTTCTTGATGGCCTCGGTCGAGGCCTGCCGGGGCACGCCCAGCACCTCATAGTAGTCCACCATGCTGGACGGCCAGAACGGCCCGCGGGGCACTGGCGCAGTGAGCGGGACAGCTGCCAGCCCCGGGCGGGGGCCCGAGTGGTTGGAGACCTGGGTCGCTTGGAGGGACGCCCCTTATGACGCAGCCACATCTCATTGGTCGAGGCCCATGAGCGCCTCGCATCCCAGGATGCAGTGCTCCTGGGACTGGTCCTGCTCTCTGTGAGGCTCTGTGATGCTCCACGACCAGGCCCCACCCACTCCGGCCCCCGCCCATCCGCTGTCTCCAAATAGGGTGGGAATAAGGTTGCCGGAAAGAAAAGGGGTTGACTTTAGCTGCCTGAAGAACTGTTTTTCTTAAAGTCGGCTTTATATCAGTCTTTTTCCTCGGCCACAGGAGGGAAGAGGGTGGTGGGAGTGAGTTTAGTCTGATCGGGGCTGAAGACATCCTGTTGTTTAGGACTGCAGTTCTCTAACGTTCTAGCCCTGGTACCCGTTTGCTGTAGTTCATGTGGATTATACCTATCATGTATGTACTGCGTTAGAGATTAAAACAGAATTTAAAAGACATATTCATTGGGCAATTTAATAAGAAACCCATGACACACTATCAAATCTTATTTTTATTTAACTTTTTTCAGACAAAATGTAGTGAGAAGAGTGGCATTGTTTCACATTTTTTGCATCTCGCTTTAGTACTTGGCTTAATAGATGGATTCTCATGTCAGCGTCTGCATTCAATCTATTGTGATGTTACACATCACCCATGTAGCTTCTGGAAAACTCCACTGTACACTTGTGAGAGAATGACAGTGAAAAAATCAAGTAGCATTATTATGGAAATAGTTTTGACTTTGCAAAATTCTCCTGAAAAATTCTTGGGGATCCCTAGGATTTCTGGCTCATTCTTTGAGACCTGCTAGTCTAGTACAGTAGTCCCTGGTATTCTGAAGGGATTAGTTTAGGACAACCCTCCTCCTCATACCAAAATCTAGATGCTCAAGCTCCTTTTATAAAATGGCACAGTATTTGTACATAACCTACCCATATCCTCCTTTAAACCTGTAATCATCTCTTGATTACTTTTACATAATAAATGTAAATGCTATGTAAAAAGTTGTTTTACAGTATTGGTTTTTTATTTGTATTGTTTGTATTATTTTTTCTCTTCCCCCCAAATATTTTCAATCTGCTGTTGACTGAATATGCAGATGTGAAGCCCAAGTATATGGAGGGTCAACTGTGTGTGTTATTCACTTTTCTTGACTGCTAAAACAAATACCAGAGAGATCCTCTCAGACAAAAGGAAATACAGCACTAGTTACTATATCGAAGCCATACACTGCCCTGCTATAAACTTGGGATGCAGTGATTATTTCCACTAGAACTGCTATGTCATGACCATGAATTTTGAGGGGTATTTTTTTGAGATCTGAGTTCTCTTCTCCGCCTTATTCTCTTTTTGACATTGGATTCTTTGCTTTGATAAATTGTGAGGCATTACACTAGTAAAGGTCACTCAGTTCTAAAGGGAAAATGATTAACCGAAGAACATTCTAAGAGTTCATAAAGGGTATTAGGGCTAATGAGGGTGTGTTATCTCACCAGAACAAACTTCTGAGTTTATATAACTTCTAGTGACATAATCTGAATCCTGGACTTGGCACTTAGTAAGCACGCAATGAACAGTCATAGAAAGGTGGCTGAGGGTAGAGTTCAGTGTGAACAAAGCAATTTGGGAACATCAAAGCAAGTTTGGGGGACAACAAGTGATCCAGAATGGCCGGAGGATAAGAGGCAGAGGGAGGGGGCAAGCAGAAGAGCTAGAGAGGAGGAATGAGCTTGGACAGGGGGACTGGGGTCTATCCCAGAGTTTTGAGAGCAAGGCAGAGGAGTCTGAATTTTCTTCTGTGTCCAGGAAGCTGTTGATCAAGGTTCTAGAAGTGGTGGCGACGTAGGGTTTTTCAGTTGGCAGCCGATGCAGTGATTCAGAAGGGACAGCTGGGGGTTGGGGAACTGGGGGACTGGGGCCCTGAAACAGGACCATGGCAGCTGGGTCTGAGAGACAGTGGTAGAAACATCCAGATTCAGCACTTACTTGCTATCTTGGATACAGGGTCTAGAACGAAAAAAGAAGGAAAGTCACCTGTATACAGAAGCATGTCCAGAGTGCTTACTGTCTCCAAAACCATGTACTGGCACCTGAGTGACGGCATGATTCCAAAGCCAAAATCTTGCCTGTAAGGAATAGATGCATAGGATATAGCTATAGTCTAATAGCAAGGACAGATATGCAAACTGCTAAAAGATGTAAGGCAGAGCAGAACAAAATGCTGTGGGGATTCAAGGAAGGTGGCTTTGTTTCCCTGGAGGGTCCTGTAGATAATCTACAGGGCAATGGACATGTTTATGTTGCTCCTTTAGTAACAAGCCCCATCATTCTGATTTGAGGAAAGGAGTTGGGAGTGTGTCAAGTGGTGATCTATTAACTTAGGTCTTCAGCTTAAAAAGAAAGTACCTTCCAAAGGGTTACAGAAACACTTTCCATGGACATGTCACTCTTTAGTAGCCCTCAAAGTAAGACCATCACATTGCTGCCCTGCTGTGTGATTTCTCAGCCCCCAGAGCACCATGTCCTGTAATTGCCTGGTCATGAATTTGTCTCCATCCACCTGACCCCTCCTTTCAGGCAAGGACCATTTCTAACTTGGCTTTCTGGCCCTAGTTCCTAGCATAGTGACTGGCATACAGTAGGGCTCACACCTTCCATAAATATTTGGTGGATGAAGAAATTAGCAATGGGTTCTACTTTGGTTCCAGAACAGAGATTTATTGGATTGCTTAGTAGTGGTTCTCTGTTGTTATTCACGAGAGTGAATGTGGATTGCCTACTGTTGCCTACCACTGTTGGTGACCTCTCAGACCTCAGCTGCAGCCTGATAAACGTGGTTAACAGAGAAGTAGGAGGCTGTGACGTTAAATGGGTTACCACAGGCTTTTTTTGAGAATTGGATGAGAAACAAGAGCTTGAACTTGGATGTTCCCCAGAGCGAGTGCAGGGTCAGATGAGTTTTTCAAGATAGGAGTGATCGGTCTTTCCCAAGGTGGGGCCCATAATGAAAGGCAATGATAGATTAATGGGTACTAAGTAACTGGCGGAGGGCACTCTGTCTTCTAATTACATGTTGGTTTGCTATGTGGCTCAGTGACAAGGTAATTAAGATGAAGAAAACAAATGTAGGAGGCACAGCATGGGGTGGACAGTCAGCTGTTGATGGCTTCTGCTCAGATGGCCACAGGATCCCAAGTTCCCCTGCCACGGCTGGCCAGAGGACTGCTGCTCCTCCTCAGTGTCCAGCCCTGGGCTGAGAGTGGGAAGGTGCTGGTGGTGCCCGCTGATGGCAGCCACTGGCTTAGCATGCGGGAGGCCGTGCGGGAGCTCCATGCCAGAGGCCACCGGGCGGTGGTCCTCACCCCGGAAGTGAAAATGCACATCAAAGAAGAGAACTTTTTCACCCTGACAGCCTATGCCATTCCATGGATCCAGGATGAATTTGATCGCTTTTTGCTGGGCCGCACTCAATGGTTCTTTGAAACAGAACATCTTCTGAAGACATTTTCTGGAAATACGGCAATTATGAACAATATGTCTTTGGTCTTTCATAGGTCTTGTGTGGAGGTACCGCATAATGAAGCCCTAATGAGGCACCTGAACGCTACTTCCTTTGATGTGGTTTTAACAGACCCCATTTCTGTCTGCGGGATGGTGCTGGCTAAGTACCTGTCAATTCCCGTTGTGTTTTTTGTTCAGGAACATTCCATGTGACTTAGACTTTAAGGGCACACAGTGTCCAAATCCTTCCTCCTGTATTCTTAAGTTATTAACAGCCAATTCACACTACATGACATTCCTGCAAAGAGTCAAGAACATGCTGTGCCCTCTGGCCCTGTCCTACATTTGCCATGCTGTTTCTGCTCTTTATGCAAGCCTTGCCTCTGAGCTTTTTCAGAGACAAGTGTCAGCGGCGAATCTTCTCAGTCATGCATCCATGTGGCTGCTCCGAGGGGACTTTGTGATGGGCTACCCCAGGCTGATCATGCTTAACATGGTCTTCATTGGGGGCATCAACTGTGCCAACAGGATGCCACTATCTCAGGTCTGTATTGGTGCCTTCATCCCATCAGTGTTCCAGACAAAACACTTTTTTAAAACATGTTTACCTACAATTGCATTTACTTTATGCTGAATTTATTCTGGTGCCATAGGTATTTTTTTCCTTTATTTTCTTCTAGGATATCTTTTTCTCCTATGCAACCTCATCCTCAGGTTTAGGAACAATTTGTTCCTTATCAGTAAAAATCATCTTGATATGGCAGTGGGGGGTCACGTAAGGGTTAATCTGATAATGAGCTCTGCAAGACCCATGGCTCATTTGGATGCTTTGTTTACTTGTGTATGCTTAATGATGGGAGAATCTACACCTAAACCCTTACATTCAGCATTATTCTTTGCATTGTGAAGCATGTGCATCTAAAATCCAGCACCCTATTTGGGCCACCGACCCTGTGTCCAGCCCCACTGTTCGGTCCTGGGCACTCTTGCCAGCCTCTCCATTGCAACATCGAAATGGTACACACTGCTTCCATAAAGTGACAACTTTCAGACACTTGGTGGCTCTTTGTATATGCATATACTTGATGGCCTGGGGAGTTTCATGAATGTCCTTTAAGTGAACAGGAAAACTGAAACCCCTTGATTTGCATGATTTTGTGGTGTTTCTGGGTCAAGTGAATAAAGAAGAATTTTCACAGATCACCTTAGGCCTCTTAGAGGAAGAACTATCATAGTCGTTACTAGAGTTTAAAAGACTCCTGCAGAACAAGGTGTTTCACCTGGAGACCTTTGCAGTGTTCATGCCAATTTACTAAGTGCATGAGAGATCATTTACACCAAAATCTTTATCATGTGTTATCTGTGATAGGCATGCCGTTATCATTTTTATTACGTCAATCTCCTTTGTTATTTTGTCACCCTTACTTGCTTGGTTTGGTTGACCCTTAGATTTGAAATTTTTCTGCAAATATACAAGACCATAGTTGAAATCTTATGTTTTTTCTCCCTCTCTTTCTCCTTGATTTAAAGTTTATGGTAGGTTGAATTATTTGACTGGTCTTCTCAAAGAAATAATTGTGGAATTTGTATATTCTTTTTACGGTTTCATTTTCTGTCTCATTAATTGCAGCTTATTTTTGCCTTGATGATTTCATCCTTGTTTCTTTTGGCTGATTTTGTAGCTGCTTTTCTAACTTCGTTAGAGGAATGTTACATTTCTTTACATTTGATTTTTCTTAATGAAGCATTGAGGGCTCTAAGTAAAACTTTTTCTGTGTCCCTCAGGTTTTGGTAAAAATTGCTGTTCTTTTCACTGCTTTTAGAGAATTTGAATATCAGTTTTAAAATTTCTCCTTTGATGCAATGACTGTCTATAAGTCTGTTTCCTAATTCTGATAGAATATTTTTTGTAGTCATCTCCCTCTTATTTTTTCTAGTTATTTTGCATTATAATAAGAAAACGTTTCTTATGAAGACACTACTTAAGAAATTCTTAATAGCTTACTTGATGGTCTAATACAGAATTGTCCAATAGAAATATAATGTAAGCCACATACATAATTTAAACTTTTCTAGTGGGCGTGTTAGAAACCAGCAAAAAATAAACCACTGAAATTAATTTTAAAATGCATTTTATTAAACCAGATTTATCCCAAATCTTATTCTTTCAACATGTATTCAATATGAGATTATGACTTAGCTATCTTTCATAGATTTTTTTTCCTGTTAAGTCTTCAAACTCTAGCATATATCTGACACTTACAGCATATCTCCATTTGGAATAGCCACATTTCAAGTGCTCAGTTGTCCTATGCAGTTAGTGACAACAATATGGTCAATGTTTATAAATGTTCCATGGACACAACTAAAATTCTGTCTTTTCAATTTTTCTCTTCTTTTCTTTTTCTTTCTTTCTTTTTTTTTTTTTTTTCTTTGGAGAATGAGTCTCGCTCTGTTTCCCAGGCTGGAGGGCAGTGGTGGGATCTCGGCTCATTGCAACCTCCACCTCCTGGGTTGAACTGATTCTCCTGCCCCAGTCTCCCAAGTGGCTGGGACTAGAGGTGCATGCCACCATGCCCAGCTAATTTTTTTTTTGCATTTTTCTGGAGATGGAGTTTCATCATGTTGGCCAGGTTGGTCTCAAATGCCTGACCTCAAGTGATTCACTAGCCTTGGCTTTCCAAAGTGCTGGGATTACAGGTGTGAGCCATCACCGCACTGGGCAATTTTTCTATCTTTTAAAATCCCTCTACTAAACCTTCCCAATTCTGGGAAGGATGTCTTTTTAAAAATCCCCTTACATAACAAGTTCTGCTCCAGTTATATTTTGGTTCTTGAATAGTTTTTGCTTTATACATAGTGATTAGATTGGTGCATGTAGGTTTGAGACTTGTATTGTCTTCACATAGTTTGCTGTTATCATTAGATGATAATTCTTAAAATACATTTTATCTGATATCAGTATTGCTACCCCTACATTATTTTTAAAATTCCCCATCTCTTTTAATTTGAAAATAATTTGTGTGCAGGTGGGTGGCTCACACCTGTAATTTCAGCCCTTTGGGAGACTGAGGCAAGAGGATTGTTTGAGCCCAGGAGTCTGAGAGCAGCCTGGGCAACATGCTGAGACTCCATCTCTACAAAAAATCAAAACATTATCTAGTTGTGATGGTGCAGGCCTGTAGTCCCAGCTACTCGGGAGGCTGAGGCAGGAGGATCACTTGATACCAGGAGATGGAGACTGCAGTGTGCCATGTGTTCACACCACCTAACTCCAGCCTGGGTGACAGAGCCAGGCCCTGTCTCAAAAAAATGGAAATTTCTTTGGCATGTGAAAATCGTGTTTTAAAATTTTAGAAAACAGTTTTTTAAACTCCAATATGAAAAGTTAGGTGCAATGGAATGCACCTGTGGTCCCAGCTACTTGGGAGGCTCAGGTGGGAGAATCATTGAGCTCAGGAGTTTCAGCTCCTATGGTTTTTAAATTTATTTATTTAAAATACAAAAAAACCCAGAATGGTTTCAATCTGATAGTTTCTTTGATGTCAGCATTCTAATTCTGTCTGTTCTTAATTTTATTCTTTCCATTGAGTGTAAGCTCAATCGTTTAACAGAAATTTCCTTTTTCCTTCTTAATTTTGGAATTCCATGGCACTTTTCCATTTCCATGGAGACACAGTGCAGCATCTTCAAGTCTCCCACTCTTGCACCTGTCTCTTTCACTTGTAAGAGCCCTTGTGATTACATTGTCCCACCCAGACATCCAGGATGATCTCCCCAACTCAAAACCCTTAATTTAATCGTATCTGTGAAGTCTCTTCCACCTGTAATGGAATATATTCCCAGATTTGAGGAACTACAATGTAGATACTTTCGTGGGGCTGTAATTCTGACTACCACAGACACTAAGCTTAAAGTGAAACCCACATCTTATTCAAAGCTAGGAGATTTTCCTCTATATGGCCATTTAAATTTAATTTTTGTTCCTGTACTCCATAGAGTTCTATTCTCCAGCCTTCAGAGCTATCAGCTTACCATTCAATTATCTCCTTTTCTCCTTTTCTTCCTTTTTTTTCATCTATAAAAAAAAAATACCTTTCAAAGAGCAAAAGTTCTAGATTTTGATGAGGTACATTCTAGCAAAGTTTTTATTGTTTGTACTTTTTGTACCCTAATGAAACTTTGTCCACCCCAAGATGTGAAGATTAGTTTCTATGTTCTCTTAACATGAAAGAGTTCCAATTCGTATGTTTAGGTCTGTGAGATTGGCAGAGGCGAACAAGACCACACAGGTCAGGCTTTCGGGATGCCTTTTTCTGTCTCTGGACTTTGCTGGGGTGACCTCACTGACACCCATGGCTTCAACCACCACATATTCAGATGGCTCCAAGTCTATCTGTGCAGCCCAGACCCCTCCTCATCTCCAGACCCTGGAAGCTGGTGCCTTGGGCAGCTGCTCCTGTTTCCCAGGAACCAGGAGCTCCTCCCTCCCTGTAGTTCTACTCTCCTCAGCACCCCCAGGTCTCTGGAGTACCACCATCTTCCAAGGTACATGGGCCTCCCCAGTGTCTAGGTGTTCCAGATGTGTCACTTGAAATCAGATGACTTCGCTGTCTAAATAAAACACCACTACTTGGAGGTAGAACACGGGAGCCCATAAATGTGGCAAGAGCAACCTCCCAGGTGTGTTCCACCCCTCACCTTGGGCTCATCAGGAGGGTGCTTAGAGGGAAAGAATTTTAAATGGGTTGGAAGTATAATTCAGAGGCTGAGATGTTGCACTTACAGCTAAGAATCCCTTTCTAGCCCTTTATATCCTCACAATTCCCCAGGAATTGTTCTCCCCTGGAGAGTTCCCAAAGCCCTTGAAGACCTTCCTTCTCTGTGCCATCCTACTTGTGCTGCCCTTGAGCTGGGTGTGCCCCTGGTGGATGCTTCCATTGGCTGCCTGTCCCATAGTTTCTGTCCAAAGGTGGAATCTATTATCAATGTGGATCTCTAATGGGGGTAACTTCCTCCCTAAGGGAAGCCTCAGCCTTAACAGAAATGGCAGACATGGCCAGGCAAGAAGACACAGAGACAGTGAGATAGAAAGTGTACACAGACCAGAGAACCTGCCCACATCATCCTGGGGTGACCAGTACAAGGAGGCATGAGCAATCTTGTGAGCACATATAGTGGTGACTTTCTGGAGCAGGACGAACCTCGTGGACTTGAGACCCTTGTGAGTGCTCAGGGTCTCTCTCTCTTAGAAGGGCACACATTTAATTCTCCATCTGAAATTTGAACTTGGGTCCCCACAAATTATGCAGCCCATGCTGTTCTGGAGGAACCATTCTTATCAGAACTTGGTGCTGGATTGACTTGGAGAAAAGCCTGACCATAATCTTCAGGATGAAGTAAAGGCCTGGATGAATGGACACTTTAGTCTTTAAGCAGACTTGCAGAAGACTGGAGCCTTCAGCATTCAGAGGAGGAATTCACACTGTGCAAGATCTGAGGCCAGGTTCTAGCTCCCCTGGTCCCTTGGTGAGCAGGGAGCTCCCTGAACCCACCGTGGGTCCTTCCTAGGGTTATCTTGCCCATATGTGCTTTAGACAGCAGGACCTCTTATTCCATGGGATAGATGGAGAATCCTCAGCAAGGTCTTCCCAAGAATCCAATAACCACATCTTGAGCTCAGCCTCCCTGCAGCTTTTTTTCATATTGACAGCCACTTCAGAGAGAGTCCTCTTTGACCCTTACAAGAAACATCCTGGTGTGAAAAATGGCCAAAACCAGATAGCCAGCCTACACACTCTCTGTTTAGAGAAAGCTGGCTTAGCAATGTTGTATGTTTTTTGGATGTGCTGTGTTACTCATACATGAGAAGAAAGAGTTTGAAGCGTTAGCAAATAGGGTCACATCCAGCAGAGAGCATATGGTTGGGGACTAGGGCAGTGGTGACTCCTAGACCTCAGCTGCAGCCTGATAAACGTGGTTCATAGGTAAGTAGGAGGCAGTGACACGAAATGGGTGTTCACAGCCTTGTGTTGGGAATTGGATGAGAAACAAGAGCGTAAACTTGGATGTTCCCCAGAGCAAGCACAGGGTCAGATGAGTTTTTCAAGATAGGAGTGATCGGTCTTTCCCAAAGTGGGGCCCATAATGAAAGACAATGATTGGTTTATCGGTAATAATTAACTGGAGGAGGGTACTCTGTCTTCCAATTACATGTTGATTTGGTAGGTGGCTCAGTGACAAGGTAATTAAGATGAAGAAAACAAATGTAGGAGGCACAGCGTGGGGTGGACAGTCAGCTGTTGGCGGCTTCTGCTGAGATGGCCACAGGACCCCAGGTTCCCCTGCTGTGGCTGGCTACAGGACTGCTGCTCCTCCTCAGTGTCCAGCCCTGGGCTGAGAGTGGAAAAGTGCTGGTGGTACCCATTGATGGCAGCCACTGGCTCAGCATGCGGGAGGCCGTGCGGGAGCTCCATGCCAGAGGCCACCAGGCGGTGGTCCTCACCCCGGAGGTGAAAATGCACATCAAAGAAGAGAACTTTTTCACCCTGACAACCTATGCCATTCCGTGGACCCAGGATGAATTTGATCGCCTTATGCTGGGCCATACTCAACTGTATTTTGAAACAGAACATTTTCTGAAGACATTTTCTAAAAGTATGGCAATTTTGAAAAATATATCTTTGGTCTTTCATAGGTCTTGTACGGAGATACTGTATAATGAGACCCTGATGAGGCACCTGAATGCTACTTCCTTTGATGTGGTTTTAACAGACCCCATTTACCTCTGTGGGGCAGTGCTGGCTAAGTACCTGTCAATTCCTTCCGTGTTTTTTTTAAGGAACATTCCATGCGATTTAGACTTTGAGGGCACACAGTGTCCAAATCCTTACTCCTATATTCCTAAGTTATTAACAGCCAATTCAGACCACATGACATTCCTGCAAAGGGTCAAGAATATGCTCTATCCTCTGGCCCTGTCCTACATTTGCCATGCTCTTTCTGCTCCTTATGCAAGCCTTGCCTCTGAGCTTTTTCAGAGAGAGGTGTCAGTGGTGGATCTTCTCAGCCATGCATCTGTGTGGCTGCTCCGAGGGGACTTTGTGGTGGACTACCCCAGGCCAATCATGCCCAACATGGTCTTCATTGGGGGCATCAACTGTGCCAACAGGAAGCTACTATCTCAGGTTGGTGTTCGTGCCTTCATCCAATCAATGTTCCAAGCAAAACACTTTTTAAAAAAATGTATTTACTTACCATTGCTTCTATATCTACTTCTCTTTCCAGTGCTCTTATTTCTGCTTGTTGTCGTAATAGTCTTCCATGAGATAAACTGTTAAGGGGTCGCTAGTAGGGTATTTCAGGTTTTAAATGGTCAATGAGAGGAAGAAGAGGCAGACACGAATGTTTGTCAAAGGATGGGCAAGGACTGGTGTGACTCATGGAGACTGTTCGTTTGTAAAGGCACCATAGTCATGGTTGTGCATGCCCTTCATTCGGCAGGAGCAGGGACACTCTACACTGAGAATTGACCCATCCTGGATTTTTTGTTTGCATAATTTTCAGGGGAAAGATGATGCAACAGCAAATTAGAATAGTTAACGTGATAATTTTTAGTGGTCCCGTCTTGCAAAAGATAGAGAGGTGACCACAGGAGACCTAAGCACTCACAGGAAGTAGAAGTGTCAAAGAGGTTGACTCAGTTCAGTGGAAGTAGGGCAATGAAGGTGGGATGTCTGTCTGTGATTATGGAATTACACACGGAATTCAGTTTCCAGAGAGGGATCTGTGCTGACAAAAGATTTTCTGTTCAGGATTTGGGGTCTGGTGCATGATGTGGGGACATCTCAGATTTTGGAAGGAATAGTGATGGTTGCAGGTCAAATAGGTCTTCTACTTGGAATGCTGAAATTATCAAGAAATTGTGGAAGGGACTAGGGGGGAGATAAATTGTGAGTGTATAAGCCCAGTAACCTGGGGACAGTGATGAATGGACATGTGTCCAAGAAGGGAAGCATTTCTCAGGAGAGGCTGATCACATCACCAAACCCACCCTATCCCACTCCAAGTTTCTATAGTGGGATCTACTCCTTTACCAAACATTTCAAAGGCAGCTTTCATTATTCCAGAATATTTGGGGTTCATTGATATGAATTCAGCCTTTTTATGTCATATTCACCGAATGCATATGAACTTCCATAACTTTAGATCCTTTTGTATTTTCATTTCTGTAATTCTTTTTATTAACATAGGTATTATTGCAAAATACTCTAAGTTTCATTTTTTAAATCAAACCACATGATTTTTTTTTACTGGTGATTTTCCCACTTATGCAGTGTAGTTATTCAATTATAAAATATGGGTTTATTAGATTTGTAAAAATGTTGAAAAATGGGATGGCATTTAAATAGTGACTCTTGCCCTTTTCTTCCAGTTTTTCAATGTGAACATATTCTCCAGTGTTAACTACATTGTTCAAAACTTCACTGTTATTTCAGTGGAGCAGAACAAATTGGGAACTATGGCACAGATCACTCTTGCTATGCCCCTTAGAGAATTCCACATTAACAAGGCTAATTTTTGAGTATGGTAAAGAACAGGTGAATGTATGCAATAGTGAGGCCACTGACTCTTTCCCAGCATGAGGTCACACCAGATTTAACATGGTTTGGCTCTGTGTCCCCCACCAAATCTCAACTTGAATTGTAATCCCCATAATCCCCACGTGTTGAGGATGGGACCTAGTGGGAGATGATTGGATCATGGGGGCAGTTTTCCACCTGCTGCCCTCATCATAGTGAGTTCTTATGAGATCTAATGGTTTTATAAGGAGCCCTTATCCCTTCACTTGTAAGCTCTTCCTCTCTCTCTCTTGCTTGCCACTATATAAGACATGCCTTTGCCTCTCTCTCACTTTCTGCCAGGATTATAAGTTTCCTGAGGTCCCCACAGCAATGTGGAATTGTGAGTCAATTAAAGCTCTTTCCTTTATAAATGACCCAGTCTTGGGTATGTCTTTATAGCAGTGTGAGAATGGACCAATACAGTAAATTGGTGCCATGGAGAGTGGGGTACTGCTATAAAGATACTTGAAAATGTGCAAGTGACTTTGGAACTGAGTAACAGGCAGAGGTTGGAACAGTTTGGAGAGCTCAGAAGAAGACAGGAAGATGTGGGAAAGTTAGGAACTTCCTAAGCTTGTTGAATGGTTTTGACTAAAATGTTGATAATGTTGTGGACAATGAAGTTGAGGCTGAGTCTCAGATGGAGATGAGGAACTTGTTGAGAACTGGAGCAAAGGTCACTCTTACTATGCTTTAGCAAAGAGACTGGTGGCATTTTTGCCCCTGCCCTAGAGATCTGTGGAACTATGAACTTGAGAGAGATGATGTGAAATTGGAATTTAGGTTTAAAAGGGAAGCAGAGCATAAAAGTTTGGAAAATTTGCAGACTGACCATGTGGTAGAAAAGAAAAACCCATTTTCTGGGGAGAAATTCAAGCCAGCTGCAGAAATACTGGCTAAAGAAATTTCCATAAATAAGGAGGAGCCAAATATTAATCGCCAAGACAATGTGGAAAATGGCTCCAGGGCATGTCAGAGACCTTTGCAGCAGACCCTCCCATCACAGGCCTGGAGGCCTAGGAAGGAAAAATGGTTTTGTGGGCTGGGTCAAGGCCCCCCCGTGCTGTGTGCAGCCTCAGGACTTGGTGCCCTGTGTCCCAGTGACTCTAGCCATGGCTAAAAGGGGCCAAGGTATAGCTCAGGCTGTTGCTTCAGAGGGTGCAAGCCTCAAGTCTTGGCAGCTTCCATGTGGTGTTGGGCCTGTGGGTACACAGAAGATAAAAATTTAGGTTTGGGAACCTCCACATAAATTTCAGAGGATGTATGGAAACGCCTGGAAGTCCAGGCAGAAGTTTGCTGCATGGGTGGAGCCCTTATGGAGAACCTCTGCTAGGGCAGGATGGTAAAGAAATGTGAGGTTGGAGCCCCCACACAGAGTCTCCACTGGGGCACTGCCTAGTGGAGTTGTGAGAAGGCCACCATCCTCCAGAACCCCAAATAGTAGACCCAACAGCTTGCACTATGTGCCTGGAAAAGCCACAGACATTCAATGCCAGTCTCTGAAGACAGCATAGAGGGGGGCTTTACCCTGCAAAGCCACAGGGTTTGAGCTGCCTGAGACTGTGGGAGCCCATTTCTGTCATCACCTTAACCTAGATGTGAGACATGAAGTCAAAGGAGATCATTTTGGAGGTTTAAGATTTAATGACTGCCCTGCCTGGTTTTGGACTTGCATGGGGCCTGTAGCCCCCTTTTTTTGGCCAATTTCTCCCATTTGGAATGGGAACATTTACCCAATTTCTGTATCCCCATTGTGTCTTGGAAGTTACGAACTTGTCTTTGATTTTACAGGCTCATAGGGGGAAGGGACTTGACTTATCTCAGATGAGACCTTGGACTATGGACTTTTGAGTTAGTGCTGAAATGAGTTAAGACTTTGGAGGATTGTTGGGAAGGCACAGTTGGTTTTGAAATGTGAAAAGACATGAGATTTGGGAGGGGCCAGGGGGGCAGAATGATATGGTTTGACTCTGCGTTTCCACCCAAATCTCATCTCAAATTGTAATCTCCATAATCCCCATGTGTTAAGAGTGGGACCTGGTGGGAGCTGATTGGATCATGTGTGCAGTTTCCCCCATGCTGTTCTCATCCTACTGAGTGAGTTCTCATGAGAGCTGATGGTTTTATAAGGGGCTCTTCCCCATTCATTCACAAGCTCTTCCTCTCTGTTTCTCTCTTGCTTGCTGCCATGTGACACATGCCTTTGCTTTTCTCTCACCTTCTGTCATGATTGTAAGTTTCCTGAGGCCTCCCCAGCAATGTGGAACTGTGAGTCATTTAAACCTCTTTCTTTTATAAATTACCCAGTCTTGAGTATGTCTTTACAGCAGTGTGAGAACAGACTAATACAAGATTGGTGGTGATGATTTTACACTGAAAGGGTTTAAAGGAGAGTGTGAGAAAAGGAAATGAATCTGGATTTATTGAGAACATTGATGAGAAAGTGGAATTAGAAATTCCTAGAAAGGTAAGCTGTTATGTGAATGATTTCCCAAGATAGGGAAGTCTCTCTACCTGTTTGGAGACAGAAAATGGAATAAGAGGGGAAGAAGATGATGGACAGAAAGGATCATTCCCTCTTCCAGATGCTCTCCAGTGTGTGATGTAAGCTGAACTAAAACCAGCTGTGTTGAGCTCTAGACAGAAAAGATACCTGGCATTTTGGTTTTTTGGACCCTACTGAGTTGGTCACAGGACTCCAGGTCTCTTGGGGCTCATAGAGTCATTCATGCCTTTCCTTGCCCGCTGTGCTTGGTGAGAAGGAACTAGTGATTCCACGGAGGGAATTCATTTTAGGGGTCTCAAGATGGTCATCTTTGCACCAGAGGAAATACCCCTTTTTCCATTCTGAAAAGCTGATTTATCAAACCCTTTTATAAGAGATGAGTACACACATACAGGCCTCTAGCAGTTATGTTTTTGAGATGAGACATTTTAAAAGGAGATTTTTGAATTCTACAAATTCTTTAAATAAAATGCCCTTGCTGGGACAACAGAGTGGGTCAACATCATTTCCATCTCTACAAGAAGATTTTTTTTTAATTAGCTAGGCGTGGTAGCTGTAGTCTTAGTTACTGGGAATGCTGAGGAGGAAGGATCACTTGAGCCCAGGAATTCGTGGTTACAATGAGGTGTAATCTTGCTTAGGCAACAGCCACAGAGCAATACCCCATCTCTGAAACAAACAAACAAACAAACAAACAAACAAACAATAATCAAACAAGCTTTACAATTCTGTAATTTACAAGAATTACAATTCTGTAATTCTAATTGTACAATTACAATTAAAGTGTAATTCTTTACACTTCCCATTTATGACATCAGTAATCCAGGATATATCAAAATTTGAACGTTGTGTTTGCTTTCAACTGTTAAAACTAGCCAGAGTTGTTACAGGGACCCACTACCTCTGAGTGACACTGGTATGCCACTCTTTGCTGACCCGAACAATGGGATTTATGTAACCAATTGTGTAGATACAATCCCACTCATTCTACCTTACCCAGAGTGGTGATTTTCAACACACAAAACTACCATGAAACTATTTCCATGCCTTCCTACTATCTCTCAAAACTCTTTTCATCCCTGAACTGCTCCAAAAGCAAACCCACCCCCAGCAAACTACTCAGTGAGTATCTTCACACATGTAAGTTCCCTTGTCTTGTTCTCTAAAATATGAACTCATTTTTCAAAAGCCCTGACAGGCTGTCTTATTCTGATACTTATTGGGTAATTATTATATAAGAAGCAACTACCCAGGCACCTTGTAGCATGTTGATTTCAGAGTTCAGTGTGAGACGCCATGTGCCCCTGTGGGATGGTGCCAGCTAACTGCCATGTTCCTGCTGTTTATTGCTTGGGTGCCATTCCATGCAGATTGGACTCTGAGGGTTCTAGAGCATATCCAAACCCATTATCACAGTCTTTGTTGGTTAATGATGTGTTCAGGCCATGATTTTTCTGTAAAAAATTACCAGCATGCTGCTCTTGATTTTTTTCAGCCTGTCTAGTTCAGTTGCCCTTTTGCTCTCATGTCTTATGCAAACCTTTCCTCAGAGTTGACCCTATAAAGTGGGACCCTTTGTGATGGACTACCCCAAGACAACATGCCCCAAATGGTCTTCATTTGGGGAATAACCCGTGCCAACAGAAAAGTACTTTCTCAGTTGTGTATATGGTGACTCACCCAAACAATATTACAGATACACTTGGCTTTCATCAACCTAATTTGGTATGTCCCAAGCACAGCAATAGGATAGTCCTGTGTGGCCTTCTGGAAATGCTTTTTTTACATTTCCAGGACCTACCATAGTTGGAGAACCACGTTAGGGCTAAAGACAGTCCTAGTACACCATTGACCAACCATGTAACCCCAAGCTCTGTCCTTAGCCTTCAGAGGGAACATGCTTCTTACACTGATTTCAGCTCAGTGATACGGGATTCAAATGTCTGACCTCCAAAATATTAAGAGAAAAAACGTGTGTTGTTTTAAGCCACCAAGTTTGGGTAATTTGTTACAGCCATGATAGGAAACTAATGCAGCCACCTTACCAGGTTTACCTGCTTTTATAAAGCCTGGGTTTAACCTTTTATCTAAATAATGGTCAACTCTTCCTACATCACCAGCATTTATGTGCAATTAAAAGCCATCATTAAATTAGGCCAGAGTATTAATATATTCATAATTTCACCACCACACAGTAAAACACTGAAGTCAAATGATTTAGAGCAAACCACCTGGCTCACACTTTCCCAACAGAAAAAGTTAAGGCTTAAAGTGCTGAGCTGAACATTCTGTCCTAGCACTAGGAAATAATCATTGTCAGCCTCAGGCTTAAGTTTAATAAATAGCAAAGCACATACAGATATTTACAATGATCGAAAGACAAACAGAGGTCCTATCCATAGTAGTCCCAACGGTAAAGACAGGCATTGGCATAAAATGTTTATAAATTCTTGGGTACAGTTTTTCTGAAAGCAAAGTTCATTTTCAATCCTAAAAAAAGTCCACTATTCCTCCAGATGTGCTTTAATTCAAATGTGGACTGGGATTACTCGGTGTCAATGCGGAGCAACTGCTCTATGCTATTTATTATGAAGGACTTTAACTGAACTCTCCATCTTCCTCCACTTGCACCCTTTCTTGGCCATTCTCAATAATTCTGTTGGTGGTGGTTTTTTTGCCATCAACTATTTCAGTGGAAGTCAACATGGACTTGAAGCTGCCTGTCCCATCACTACCATAGGACATGCAGAAGGAAGAAAGGCCCCCACTTCCCAGGGAGCCAAAGGAACTAAATCCTGTATCAAAAGAAGAAAATCCACCCCCAAAAGCTGGAAATTCACTGAAGGCAGAGAAAAGGGGTGCAGACCCTCTGCTTCTGCTTCCCCGGGAGTTCCTCCGACCACCAAAAATATTTTCCAGCGGGTTTCCGAAGAAGTCAAAGGAGAATGGGTCCTGGCCACGGAAGAACTCCCTGAAGACCTCGGCCGGGTCGCGGAAGCTGAAGATGTACTCGAAGGGGTCCTCGAAAGGCCTGCCGACTGCGCAGCCACGCTCCGCCCCCGCCTCGCCATAGCGGTCGTAGACGTCGCGTTTCTTGGCGTCCGACAACACCTCGTAGGCCTCGGCCACCTGCTGGAATCTCCTTTCTGCTTCCTCCTTGTTCTCGGGGTTTTTGTCGGGGTGCCACTTGAGCGCCAGCTTGCGGTAAGCCTTCTTGATGGCCTCGGTCGAGGCCTGCCGGGGCACGCCCAGCACCTCATAGTAGTCCACCATGCTGGACGGCCAGAACGGCCCGCGGGGCACTGGCACAGCGAGAGGGACAGCTGCCAGCCCCGGGCAGGGGCCCGAGTGGTTGGAGACCTGGGTCGCTTGGAGGGACGCCCCTTATGACGCAGCCACATCTCATTGGTCGAGGCCCATGAGCGCCTCGCATCCCAGGATGCAGTGCTCCTGGGACTGGTCCTGCTCTCTGTGAGGCTCTGTGATGCTCCACGACCAGGCCCCACCCACTCCGGCCCCCGCCCATCCGCTGTCTCCAAATAGGGTGGGAATAAGGTTGCCGGAAAGAAAAGGGGTTGACTTTAGCTGCCTGAAGAACTGTTTTTCTTAAAGTCGGCTTTATATCAGTCTTTTTCCTCGGCCACAGGAGGGAAGAGGATGGTGGGAGTGAGTTTAGTCTGATCGGGGCTGAAGACATCCTGTTGTTTAGGACTGCAGTTCTCTAACGTTCCAGCCCTGGTACCCGTTTGCTTTTGTTCACATGGATTATACCTATCATATATGTACTGCATTAGAGATTAAAACAGAATTTAAAAGACATATTCATTGGGCAATTTAATAAGAAACCCATGACACACTATCAAATCTTATTTTTATTTAACTTTTTTCAGACAAAATGTAGTGAGAAGAGTGGCATTGTTTCACATTTTTTGCATCTCGCTTTAGTACTTGGCTTAATAGATGGATTCTCATGTCAGCGTCTGCATTCAATCTATTGTGATGTTACACATCACCCATGTAGCTTCTGGAAAACGCCACTGTACACTTGTGAAAGAATGACAGTGAAAAAATCAAGTAGCATTATTATGGAAATAGTTTTGACTTTGCAAAATTCTCCTGAAAAATTCTTGGGGATCCCTAGGATTTCTGGCTCATTCTTTGAGACCTGCTAGTCTAGTACAGTAGTCCCTGGTATTCTGAAGGGATTAGTTTAGGACAACCCTCCTCCTCATACCAAAATCTAGATGCTCAAGCTCCTTTTATAAAATGGCACAGTATTTGTACATAACCTACCCATATCCTCCTTTAAACCTGTAATCATCTCTTGATTACTTTTACCTAATAAATGTAAATGCTATGTGAAAAGCTGTTTTACAGTATTGGTTTTTTATTTGTATTATTTGTATTTTTTTTTCATTTCTCTTCCCCCCAAATATTTTCAATCTGCTGTTGACTGAATCTGCAGATGTGAAGCCCAAGTATATGGAGGGTCAACTGTGTGTGTAATCCACTTTTCTTGACTGCTAAAACAAATACCAGGGAGATCCTCTCAGACAAAAGGAAATACAGCACTAGTTACTGTATGAAAGCCATTAAGACTTGCAGGCCATGTTTATAGCACTAGGGTGCTGTAAACTTGGGATGCAGTGATTATTTCCACTAGAACTGCTATGTCATGACCATAAATTTTGAGGGGCTATTTTTTTGAGATCTGAGATCTCTTCACCTCCTCCTTATTCTCTTTTTGATACTGGATTCTTTGCTTTGATAAATTGTGAGGCATTACACTAGTAAAGGTCACTCAGTTCTAAAGGGAAAATGATTAACCGAAGAACATTCTAAGAGTTCATAAAGGGTATTAGGGCTAATGAGGGTGTGTTATCTCACCAGAACAAACTTCTGAGTTTATATAACCTCTAGTGACATAACTGAAACCTGGACTTGGCACTTGGTAAGCACGCAATGAACAGTCATAGAAAGGTGGCTGAGGGTAGAGTTCAATGTGAACAAAGCAATTTGGGAACATCAAAGCAAGTTTGGGGAACAACAAGTGATCCAGAATGGCTGGAGGGTAAGAGGCAGAGGGAGGGGGCAAGCAGAAGAGCTAGAGAGGAGGAATGAGCTTGGACAGGGGGACTGGGGTCTATCCCAGAGTTTTGAGAGCAAGGCAGAGGAGTCTGAATTTTCTTCTGTGTCCAGGAAGCTGTTGATCAAGGTTCTAGAAGTGGTGGTGATGTGGGGTTTTTCAGTTGGCAGCCGATGGAGTGATTCAGAAGGGACAGCTGGGGGTTGGGGAACTGGGGGACTGGGGCCCTGAAACAGGACCATGGCAGCTGGGTCTGAGAGACAGTGGTAGAAACATCCAGATTCAGCACTTACTTGCTATCTTGGATACAGGGTCTAGAACGACAAAAGAAGGAAAGTCACCTGTATACAGAAGCATGTCCAGAGTGCTTACTGTCTCCAAAACCATGTACTGGCACCTGAGTGACGGCATGATTCTAAAGCCAAAATCTTACCTGTAAGGAATAGATGCATAGGATATAGCTATAGTTTAATAGCAAGGACAGATATGCAAACTGCTAAAAGATGTTAAGGCAGAGCAGAACAAAATGCTGTGGGGATTCAAGGAAGGTGGCTTTGTTTCCCTGGAGGGTCCTGTAGATAATCTACAGGGCAATGGACATGTTTATGTTGCTCCTTTAGTAACAAGCCCCATCATTCTGATTTGAGGAAAGGAGTTGGGAGTGTATCAAGTGGTGATCTATTAACTTAGGTCTTCAGCTTAAAAAGAAAGTACCTTCAAAAGGGTTACAGAAACACTTTCCATGGACATGTCACTAGTAGCCCTCAAAGTAAGACCATCACATTGCTGCCCTGCTGTGTGATTTCTCAGCCCCCAGAGCACCATGTCCTGTAATTGCCTGGTCATGAATTTGTCTCCGTCCACCTGACCCCTCCTTTCAGGCAAGGGCCATTTCTAACTTTGCTTTCTGGCCCTAGTTCCTAGCATAGTGACTGGCAGACAGTAGGGCTCACACCTTCCATAAATATTTGGTAGATGAGGGAATTAGCAATGGATTCTGCTTTGGTTCCAGAGCAGAGATTAATTGGATTGCTTAGCAATGGTTCTCTGTTGTAATTCATGAGGGTGAATGTGGGTTGCCTACTATTCAGATTAGTAAGTATTTCTTGGTCAGGGGCAGATCTGTGGCCCCAAACCATCCAGGTACACAGCAGCAGCAGCCTCAAAAAGCTTGGAAGCTCTGCGTGATGCAGGAAAGTCATAAAATCATTACAGTGGTGACTTATGTGTTTATAGCCTCTTTTCTCCCTTTAATCCACAAATGCACTCACATGGCATTGGGACTTTGGAAGAATTATCACCCTTAAGGTTTAAATTGAACTGTGAATTTCAGAATTTCTGATAAGGCCCAACAAAGAGTGAAGGCATTGCTATGTCTATTCTGCTTGCCCAGAATCTTGGTCTTAAAAAATGAAGAGTGCTTGGGTGTGGGGAAGAGCTTTAGTGTGCATGTGCATGCCAAAGTACCTACTCTAAGGAGCAGAATGAGAGGGTACCCTAAGTACCTGTTAATATGTCCCACAGGACACCAAAACTCTGGTTAGCTGTTTCTCTATGATCCTCTAAGAACATCCCCAAGTATGGCTGGCCTGTGCTGTGTATGGTTAAAATGTTGGGATCTGTGCAATTATGTTGGGATTGTATGGTACAGCAGTATATCCCCAAAGAAAAGAGTGTAATACTTCCAGTTCTGGCTGTACAATACTTGCCCCAGAGTCCGTGGTCAATAAAATACAAATCTGAGTTATTGTTTTTGCTCATCTTTCCCTTTTGCCATCCACTCAGTCATCAGAATTTCCCCAAATGCCTTATTTCCCCCTGGATCTTGGGCCAGTGGAATGAGTACAATTTAACTTAATTGAATTTGCTTATCTATTTGGTTTCCTGTTGTGAACAAAAGTTCTCTGAAAAGGAATTTGGAAGAAAGAGACTTTGTTCCAGTGAACAGTTTGCAAACCAGGGAGTTACAGCCTCTGGTATACGATGAAGGCGAGTTCCACAGAACACAAGGAAGGCAGGTTTCATGGCAAAAAGTTCCTTCTGAGGTTCCCAATCAGGTCCATTTATGCAAATGAAGGATAGAAACTTGCTTAGTTCTTATTAGTCAATGCAGCTGCATTCTGATTCTTTGATGAAGCTGAGCCCTGAGTGGCTGAGGTGGGTGAGCTCTAATTGATTGATTCAGGTGAGTGCTGAAAATCTCAACTATAAAAAGGTACAGGTTTTCAGGATACTCAGAGTAACTGTGTGACCTGTAGTAAGCAAAGGACCAGTTGGCTCTATTTTAAATCCAGGCCAACTTAGCCACTCAAGATCTATCTTATAGGACTGGCTCTTTCAGGTTCACACTAATACAGACCTGTCCTTGGGGAAGACTTTTGTGCATATGCACTCCAGCGGATTTCCCTTTCTGGTTGTTCTCTACCCCAGCATGCCCCTCCACCGCTGCCCACCCACCCACCTATTCATTTCCTTCTTAGCCTGGTTCATGATTTCTAAGTCCCTGCTCATCTGTTTAAATTGTGAGTCTGGCTCACCTGATGGCACGTGAGTTCTGAGGAGGCAGGAGACTTGTGTGGTGGGCTCCGCTGCAGCCTCAAGACCCCACACTGTGCTGGACTCAATAAATATTTGTTGGATGAAGGAATGAAACACATGATACAGGTGAGCAGGCAGTACCGGGGGAGCTGTGGAAAGAGCACTCCTAGGTTTCCATGGCGAAAGTGGGGGGACAGTTGTGTTCTTTTCTTTCTAAAAGGCTTTCTAAAAAGCTTTCTGTTTAATTTCTGGAAAAGAAGCCTAACTTGTCACTACACAGTCATCCTTATTCCTCTCTGGTAACACTTCTTGGTCCGTGGAATACTAATTTAATGGATCCAGAGGTGCTGGAGGTACTTTGCTGTGTTCACTCAAGAATGTGATTTGAGTATGAAATTCCAGCCAGTTCAACTGTTGTTGCTTATTAAGAAACCTAATAAAGCTCCACCTTCTTTATCTCTGAAAGTGAACTTCCTGCTACCTTTGTGGACTGACAACTTTTCATAGTCATGTGACACAATCAAACATTAACTTGTTGCATCGATTACTTTTTACTATATATATAAGTAGGAGAGGGCGAAGCTCTGGTAGGAGCAAAGGTGCCATGGCTGTGGAGTCCCAGGGCAGACACCCACTTGTCCTGGGCCTGCTGCTGTGTGTGCTGGGCCCGGTGGTGTGCCATGCTGGGAAGGTGCTGTTGATCCCAGTGGATGGCAGCCACTGGCTGGGCATGCTTGGGGCCACCCAACAGCTGCAGCAGAGGGGACATGAAATAGTTGTCCTAGCACCTGATGCCTCATTGTACATCAGAGAGGGAGCATTTTACACCTTGAAGACGTACCCTGTGCCATTCCAAAGGGAGGATGTGAAAGAGTCTTTTGTTAGTCTTGGGCATACTGTTTTTGAGAATGATTCTTTCCTGCGGCGTGTGATCAAAACATACAAGAAAATAAAAAAGGACTCTGCTATGCTTTTGTCTGGCTGTTCCCACTTACTGAACAACAAGGAGCTCATGGCCTCCCTGGCGGAAAGCAACTTTGATGTCATGCTGACAGACCCTTTCATTCCTTGTGGCCCCATCGTGGCCCAGTACCTGTCTCTGCCCACTGTATTCTTCTTGAATGCATTGCCATGCAGCCTGGAATTTGAGGCTACCCAGTGCCCCAACCCATTCTCCTACGTGCCCAGGCCTCTGTCCGCTAATTCAGATCACATGACCTTCCTGCAGCGGGTGAAGAACATGCTCATTGCCTATTCACAGAACTTTCTGTGCGACGTGGTTTATTCCCCATATGCAACCCTTGCCTCGGAATTCCTGCAGAGAGAGGTGACTGTCCAGGACCTATTGAGCTCTGCATCTGTCTGGCTGCTTAGAATTGACTTTGTGAAGGATTACCCTAGGCCCATCATGCCCAATATGGCTTTCATTGGTGGAATCAACTGCCTTCACCAAAGCCCACTATCCCAGGTGTGTATTGGAGTGGGACTTTTACTTGCATATATTCTTTCAGATATATTACTTTGGATCGATTAACTAGCCCCAGATATATGCTCAGCAAGCATTCTGAGATAGTTTAAAATGCCCTCTTTTGTTAATTTTTGATTCCTAGGCCTGAGTCTGTCTTTGGCATCATCTTCTGGATTATTTCTTGGTGTCCGAGATTTCGAGAAAGCATTCCTTGGACATTTTACTCTGTGTGCTCCAGTGGATAGTAATCAATTAGAAACAACAAGCTGTTAAATGCCATAAGCACAGAATGCTGGGTTTGGGACACCTTGCAGAAAACTCAGTTGAAGCCTGCACCTTGCCCTGGATTCAGTCAGGCAGCCAACGTTCAGGACTGATAAAATCATTCTTTGATGATAGATCCTGCAATGAAAGTTGCCTTTGTGATCCTCGTTAAAGCTCCAGTTTCTAAATATTCTGATAAGAAGCTAGATCCTGCAGTCCCCTCTCTTCTAATGAGTCAATCACCAGACAGGTTCTGACATGATACAGAAAGGTTGTGGGTTTCATTCTCAAGCTGTTAGGTTTATTTTTCCCCATACAGCGTTTGAAGTATGCAAAAAGTAGTATTTACATCCTCATCTAAATCTCAGCAGAATATAGAGAAGAACAGGAGAGGCCCCTTCAGATGGAGGGTTAGGGAAGGACTCTCTGAGGAGGTGACATTTCAGTGAGCATTCATTCATTTATCCTTCAAAGATTGACTGAGGATCTACTGGCAGCCCAGGCACTTCCCAGGTGCTGAGTCTGGCTCCCATTAAGGGGACTGATATCACCCTTGGAGAGCACTGGACCTTATTTCCACTATACCTCCAACATGATCTGTATTTTATTTTATTTTTTTAAATTTCCTGTGCATTTTCCTTCATAGCACATCAAATATGGCCGTCATTTCTCTTAAATAATTGTTGATTGTCCGCTTCACGTCATGAGCCCCGTGGGGACATGTGTGACTTTGCATTAATCACATCCACTGTATGCTGCATCCTCAACACCTGCCAATGGGTCTGCATGTATTTGGTGCTCCATAAATATCAGTGCCTAAGGCACAGAATAGGCACCCATCAAATATGTGTTAAGTAGTAAATGAGTGAGAAGAAAGGTGCCAACTGAGGTCTAGTCACTGGGTAGAGAGTAATCCACAATAGCTCTTTTTAGTTCTTTGTACTCCAGCTACTACATATCTATCTATCTGTCTGTCTATCTATCTATCTATCTATCTATCTATCTATCTATCTATCTATCTATCATCTATCTATCTATCCATCCACAAACATATATCATTTTTTGGTTGCCTTTTCTACAAAATAGAGTAACAGTGTATCCCCACTGCCCGCTTACCAATATGTCATGGGTATTACTCCAGTTTTAAATGCTATTACTTTTTAAACTATGAAATAGTATTTCGTGGTACTTGTGTACCACAGTGTATTCTGCTATGGATCTAGTCTAGTTCACCACAGAGGAACGCTACAACTTGTATTCCCGGAGTTTTGTTGTTATGACTTCAAACACTTCCTTTAAAAAGATAAGATATTTTGTAGTTTAAAAAACATTTGTTCTGTTTCTTTCTCATTCATCTTTTCTTAAGTATTTTACAGGGTTTTTTTTTTTGTGTGTGTGTGTGTGTGAATGTGTGTGTGTGTGTGTGTGTGTGTGTGTTTTTCCATTTCTATCTCTAGCTAATTATCTACTCACTACTCAGCTGTCTCATCAAAATATTGATTTTCATAATAAAAAACACAGGCAGTCATTTGCTGATAAAGAAATTTTAGTTTCTTCTCTTCTAAATTCCATGCCAAATATCAGGGTTATTGCATTTATTAGAATCTGTAAAAACAGTTGAATAATTCTGGCAATAGGAACGATTCCTGTCTTGCTGCTATTTTAGTGGAAATTGATTATCATTTCATTATTTTGCATTATGTTAGCCATTGTTTTCTGGCAAATTGTCTTTATTGATTTAGATAATTTCCTTCTTTACGTGAGGATGTTTGTAGGAGAGGCACCAAACTTTATCAGCTGCCTTTCTGGCATTTACTGATATAACCATAAATGTCTAAGTGGTGAATTGTATTGATTACATATTGTTTGTTGCCTTGTTTGGTGCAGTAAGGCTTAGGTGTGAAAATATCTTGTAAATTGTACCTTTTAGTAACCTTCTTTGTCTTGTTGAATGTTTTAATCTGAAATTCCACTTTTTGCATATTAATATTACCACTTCTGGATTATTTTTGTTTACATTTCCCTAGTACATCTTTAGTACTCCTTTGTCTTCAAGCTTTCTTCCTTTTTAAGCAACATGAAACTGGGGTTTTTAATCCAGTCAGGCAGTTGCTTTAATAACTGCATTTTGCCCGTTTGCATCTAACAATTAATAGATTTGATTGTAACTCTCTCTGTTTACTTTATGTTTAGTTGACTCTGACATTCTCCCTTTTCCAGATTTTTACTGCTTGGTCAAGTTACTATTTTTATTTTCTCTTTCTTCCTTTGTTAACTAAAAATGCCACTCTGCACTACCATTCCGCTTGTGTTGATGGTCTTATTCTCAATACTCTTGATAAAACTCCTGAACTTTAAGAATAAAGATAAAACTTTTATTGCACAAAGAAGTCCATAGAGAAAGCACAACCTGGCATTGGCGTGTCTTTGGTGTGTCTGAAGGAAAAGAGATAGTGGAACAACATTGGGAGAAAAGGAATGAAACTCAAGAATTCCAAGATGTTGCTCCCCTGCCAGGGTGAGATGGCAGTGGTTCACAGACAATCACAATGTTGGATCTGAGAAAAATAACTGAATGGAAGATGAGTGAGGACAGAGGCTTTGAGATGGCCAGGAGAGGAAAGCTTGGGAGCAGGGAAGGTTGAGATACATGTGGGTTACTGGGAATGCATGATGGTGAAGTCACAGGTGCCCCATATGCTGTGTAAGTGCTAAAGAAGAATTCTGGAAAAACGAAATGCATTTGGGAAGGGAAAATCCAATTAAAAGCCTAAACTAAAAATACAAAATTCTAGTAAAGTTTAGGAGTTATGTTAAATGTCTGATTTTGGCTGGGGAAGTCTCATCAGAGCAGGGAAGTTCTCTCATTCAGGGGGATCTCACCTTTTTTTTGAAGGGAATCAATGGTGGGGGATTAGAGTGTTATTTTCAGTTAGTATGTTGCTTCACTCTTTGGTCATTCCAGTAACTGTGAAGTCAGGGCGAAGTTTAAGGGAAGCTTTGCCAAGTAGGGGATGGACTTCACCTTTATTGAGCCTCATAATAGCTGGCTGAGGTAGGAGTTGGCCATGGTGACAACTTCTCTGCAGTTTGCCCTGTGTGAATCTCTAGATGAACTTTTGTGCCATTTAAACTTTCGTGATCTCCTGCTATTTAACTTCGGACGTTTATGGACTTTTGTGTGGGTTCAATTATGTGTGAATCACATCCTGCTGATTGCTGAGTGGGCGTGGGAGGGTGTGCCTGGAGGAGAACTTAGACTCGGCCCTTTCCAGATGAGCTTCAGTGTAAGAGTGGGTTTCGTAAAGAGCAACGGTCTTAGGAAATTTGAGTAAGCCATTTACCATTGCTCAGAAGAAAGAGCTTGAAGAGCACTTGGAAATGAGCTGTCTCTCCCCAAGAAAGAGGGAGAGAGAAGGGAAAGATGTGGGGCAGACCCTAGGGAGGAAGGAGTTCAGAAAAACCATCCTCAGGGTGTTCTTGCTACAAACCAAAAATGCAGCATGGTGGTGGGGAGGATGACTCTGTCCTCCCTGACCTTTTAGATGACCCCCAGGGAAAAGGCCAAGACAAGCCCCTTAAAAGCCAGAGGACTCATGAGGGCCTGGGGCTGGTGAGAGTGGCGGGGAGAGGGGGCTCACCTTGGGGGAAGGATGGTCAGTGTCTGGGGCTTTCCTGGTCATGTTCCAAATCAGGCTTGGCAGGAGTCCTACTGTACAAATCGCGTTTGCTGAGCCCTGTCAGAGGTCTCCTGTGACTCACATCTAGGGTGACTGGTGTCCTGGCTTTCTCAGGACTGTTCAGGTTTTAGCACTGAAAGTCACATGTCCCAGGGAATCCCTGAATTCTGGGCAAGCCCTGCCACATCACACAATTTTACTAGTGCCCTGAGTATTCTTTAGAAACATAGAACCATAGACTCAGCAATCCCATTACTGGATATATACCCAAAGAAATATAAATCATTCTACTATAAAGACATTTGCACATATTTGATTATCGCAGCACTATTCATAATAACAAAGTCATGGAACCAACCCAGATGCCCATCAATGATAGATTGGATAAAGAAAATGTGGTACGTATACACCGTAGAATACTATGCAACCATGAAAAGGAACAAGATCATGTTCTTTGCAAGGACAAAGCTGCAAGCCATCATCCTCAGCAAACTAACACAGGAACAGAAAATCAAACACTGCATGTTCTCACTCATAAGTGGGAGTTGAACAATGAGAATGCATGGACACAGGGAGGCGAACAACACATGCCAGAGCCTCTTGGGGGCTGAGGGGGTGAGGGGAGGAACTTAAGAGGACAGCATAGGTGCAGCCAACCACCATGGCATATGTATCCCAGAACTTAAAGTAAATAATAATAATAATAAAGAAACCCATAAAGCCATTTGAGAGACTTTTGGGGGATTCATTGGACCATTGAAATCTACAGTGGGAAAATAATTGCCATGCTGATGAAACAGGAAAACTTTCCTTGTCCCCCTGACAGGGCGTGTGGCGGTAGGAGGGGTTCACTTTCTCAGTGCCCCGCCGCTCAAACCTCTAGGGGAGCATACAGACGGGCAGGTTGTGGGGCTCTGGCCTCACAGGCAGTGTCTAGAGGTGGATGTTTACAGCTCCTGAAGCCCCGGTGGGCATGTGTTACAGTGTTCTTTTAGTTTTGCCCTCTGTAGGCGGCCTGTGTTAACCAGCTCAATTACACCCTCTACCTTGTCGCAAGGACAGGGGGCTTTCTGTGTCCTGGGGCCTTGCCTTGGTGTAGCAGAAGAATCGAATCACACCTGGCTTGGAGAATGAGTGCAAGGATTTATTGAGTGGAGGTAGTTTTCAGCAGATGGAGGAAGCCAGAAGGGGATGGAATGGGAAGGTTTTCCCCTGGAGTCGGACCGCTCGGTGGCCTGGGCTCTCCTCCGACTGCCCCAGCCAAACTCCACATTGTTCTGCTGGTCGGTGGCCTCCAGTGCCTGTTGGTTTCTTCTCGACGTCCAGCCGTCCTTGTGTCCCTCCGCTGATGTGCTCCTCCCGATGTCCAGCCACGTGTGCGTCTGCCTGCTAGGGTCTTGGGGTTTTTATAGGCACATGATGGGGGCGTGGCAGGCCAGGGTGGTTTTGGGAAATGTAACATTTAGGCAGGAAAACAAAAATACCTGTTCTCACCTAGGTCTGTGGGCACAGGTCCGGGGGTGGAGCCCTCACCAGGGACCACACCCTCTTTTACCCAGAATTTCCCTTCCCTACTTCCATATCATTTAAAGGGATCATGCCCTTCCCAGCTTTTCCCTTCTGTATCACTGATGCCTTGCTCTGTGCCCTCGAAGTGGAATTGTCACGGTGTGTATGTATAGGTGTGTGCATGTGTGTGCATGTACCTGTGCTTTTCTTTGGGAAAATTAGCACATTAACTGAATTTTGCATCTCAAGGATAATTCTGTAAGCAAGAACGCTTCCTCCTTTAGAAGGAAGTAAAGGAGAGGAAAATGCTATAAAACTTACGTATTAATAACTTTTTACTCTATCTCAAACACACATGCCTTTAATCATATTCTTAAGAGGAAGATATCTAATTCATAACTTACCATATGTAGTTGTCCAAGAATATGAGAAAAAATTAACTGAAAATTTTTCTTCTGGCTCTAGGAATTTGAAGCCTACATTAATGCTTCTGGAGAACATGGAATTGTGGTCTTCTCTTTGGGATCAATGGTCGCAGAAATTCCAGAGGAGAAAGCTATGGCAATTGCTGATGCTTTGGGCAAAATCCCTCAGACGGTAAGCAGATTCTAACTACGGCCTCATATCTATTTTCACAGGAGCTCTAACCCCAGACTTCCAGCTTCCAGATTAATTCTCTGAGTTGGAACTTTAAATTTGGCTTTTCCCTGCCACTTCCCAACTGTTAATCCAAAGGGTTTTTTGTTGTTGTGGTGGTTGTCACTGTTTTCAATTTGACTCTCAAATACTCTGTTAAACTATCATCCACCACGCTCGGAAGTCTCATTTTCTCTAAGAGACTCAAAAGTATATTAGGGAGAATTTATTTAAAAATAAAATAAATGGGATATTGTTTCTTCATATTAAATAGGAGTATTTCTCCAAAAAGCTGTTGGTTAGGACATTGAATTTATGTCTTATATTTTTGCTCTTATAGTTCTGCATCCACTTGTTTTATTAAGCAAACTTTCCCTTGAAGTGCAGGAAAGTGAAAAAAATCCTAAGTGCACAGCTTGATAAATTGTCACAAATTCATGTAGTACATACTCCCTTGTAACTAAACCTCCAAAACAAGATGCTGAAAGTTGCCAGTCCTCAGAAGCCTTCATAGGTGCTGAGCCTCCCACTCTGTTAAAGGTTATGTTCCTTCAGAGGACCCCCCTTTTCTAGTTAGTAGAGCAGATTTGTTTTCTAATCATATTATGTTCTTTCTTTGCATTCTGTTCTTTTTGCCCCTCGAAGGTCCTGTGGCGGTACACCGGAACCCCACCATCGAATCTTGCGAACAATACGATACTTGTTAAGTGGCTACCCCAAAACGATCTTCTTGGTATGTTGGGAGGATTGGATGTGTAGGTCAAACCAGGGTCAAATTAAGAAAATGGCTTAAGCACAGCTATTCTAAAGGATTGTTGAGCTTAAAAATATTATGGCCAACATATCCTACCTTGCTTTTTATCTACTGGGGTATCTCAACTCACATTTTCTTCTGCAAATTTCTGCAAGGGAATGTGAGTAACACTGAATCTTTGGAGTGTTTTCAGAACCTAGATGTGTCTGACTGTGAAACTTAGAGACGTAACTGCTGACATCCTCCTTACTTTGCACCTCAGGTCACCCAATGACCCGTGCCTTTATCACCCATGCTGGTTCCCATGGTATTTATGAAGGCATATGCAATGGTGTTCCCATGGTGATGATGCCCTTGTTTGGTGATCAGATGGACAATGCAAAGCGTATGGAGACTAAGGGAGCTGGAGTGACCCTGAATGTTCTTGAAATGACTTCTGAAGATTTAGAAAATGCCCTAAAAGCAGTCATCAATGACAAAAGGTAAGAGAGAAGATACAGAAGAATACTGTACTTTGGCCATGGCATTCATGATAAAATTGTTTCAAATATGGAAGTATTTATGTAGCATTTAATAGCATTGTTTTAAATATAAAAACAAATACATAAAAATCTGGATTTTTTTTTTTTTTTTTAGACGGAGTCTCGCTCTGTCGCCTAGGCTGGAGTGCAGTGGTACGATCTTGGCTCACTGCAACCTCCACTTCCCATGTTCAAGCAATTCTCCTGCCTCAGCCTCCTGAGTAGCTGGGATTACAGGTGCCCACCACCACGCCCGGCTAATTTTTGTGTTTTTTAGTAGAGATGGGGTTTCACCATGTTGGCCAGGCTGGTCTAGAGCTCCTGACTTCAGGTGATCCACCTGCCTCGGCCTCCCAAAGTGCTGGAATTACAGGCATGAGCCACCGCATCTGACTTGAATTTATAAATAACATAATTTAGAGGTTATTATTCACTTTATAAAAGGATTTTTTAGTTCCTATATAATTTATCATAGAATTTATTTAGAGTTTTATTTCCCCCGGTAGATTTAAAACTCCAATTATATAAAAAAGTTGCCATAATAGACATCTGATCCATAAGTTTTCTGCACAGAAAGAAATGCTCCATTATAAGAAGCATAGTATCTATAAGAGAAAAACAACTCAAATGCTTACAAGTACAGCTTTTTGCAGCACTGGAACCTCTGAGAAATTTTGTTCATGGAGTTTATGAATGAAGGAGCCATAAGATATCACAGACAAAGGCTTAGAGTAAAAACAAAGGAAAATTTGTTCACATGTGGCCCTGAAAACAATTCAAAGGACAAATGATTTCTGGATTAAAGTTAGCATATTACTGTCATTCTCACTGGTAATAGGCTTATCAGGACCTTATGGGAAGAAGTGGTGGCCAGTGGTAGATTTCATCCAGCAGTAGATACTGTATGCATATGTGCATGTGCATTTATGCATGTGGCTGTGCTCATGTGTGGGTGTGTGTGCATTCATATGAGTGTGTGTGTGTGCGTGTGTTTATGAGAGTGTCCACTGCTTTCTCCCATGGTTACCTCCTTCAGAAAGAAGCAGCAGTCAGGAAGACAGATATGAAGAGCTGGAGCATGTTCAGATGAGAGGAGATAGAACACAGGGGGACATACCAGCTTGAGCAAGGGACAACAGGGGAAGACTGATGACTGACTTCCCACCTTTGAGGTGCTAATGTGTGTTTGGTGCCACTGGATAAAAGATAAAAGTTGGCTGGGCACCGTGGCACATGCCTGTAGTCCCAGCCACTCAGGAGGCTAAGGTGGGAGGATTGCTTGAGCCCAGAAGTTGGAGGCTGCTGTGAGCCATGATGATGCCACCACACTCCAGCAACCTGGGCAACAGAGTGAGACCTTTTCAAAAAAAAGAAAAAACAAAAGAAAAAAAGAAAAGTCCACATGACTTGAGCATCACGTGCCCAGAATGTTGGGTGGTGTGGTCCCATTCCTTCCTTCCAGTGGCTTCTTCTGGCCACCTCAATGTCAGGATGTCCTGCTCACACATCAATACCATTAAAACCTGACTTCTTTCCCTGCGCTGATGAAGCTGCTTCTTGAGGCTCACATTATGGATATAATTTTGATTATTTGTTCAGCGGTATAGATACCTACTTGTAACCTAAGAATGACTTGGTGAAAATTCTCTAATACATTATTTTTTTAAAAAACACAAATCAGTAAGCTCAAGTTATTAACTAACTTTCATCTATTCACTTTCAAGCCATCCCTGTCTGATTGTGAATCTCCATGATTCCAACACTCTGAGCTGGGGACAGTACCTACACAAAATAAAGAGAAGTGGAAAATCTTTAAACATCAGTTTATGCAGACAACCAGGTCATAATAGATGCTCAATTACTATTGAATGAATGAATGAAAGTTCTGGCCAGGCGCGGTGGCTCATGCCTGTAATCCCAACACTTTGGGAGGCCGAGGCAGGCGGATCACTTGAGGTCAGGAGTTCGAAACCAGACTGGCCAACATAAAGAAACCTTATCTCTACCAAAAATAAAAAATAAAAAAATTAGCCAGGCATGGTAGTGTGTGCCTGTAATCCCAGCTATTTGGGAGGCTGAGGCAGGAAAATCACTTGAATCTGAGAGGTGGAGGTTGCAGTGAGCAGAGATTGTGCCACTCCCCTCCAGCCTGGGTGACAGAGTTAGACTCCGTCTTATTAAAAAAAAAAGAGAAGGTTCCAAGAAAATCCATCTTAAGGTTTATGTAAAAGGAAGATGGTATTGAACATGATTTATGGTCAAATACTAACATTACATTATAACAATGTTTCCAAATAACATTACAGATAGGTTTAAAGATGGTGTTCTTGCATTGCTGTAAAGAAATACCCAAGACTGGGTAATTTATAAAGAAAAGAGGTTTCTTTGGCTTGTGGTTCTGCAGGCTATACAGGAAGCATAGTGCTGACATCACCTGGCTGCTGGGGGAGCCTCAGGGAGATTTTGCTCATGGCAGAAGGCAATGCGGGAGCTTGCATGTCACATGGCAAAAGCAGGAGTGAGAGGGAGTTGGGGGAAAGGTGCTACATGCTTTTTAATTACCAACTCCCATAAGAACTCATGAGAACTCACTATCTGGAAGACAGCACTAAGCCACAAGGGATCCGACCCCATAATCCAAACACCTCCCACCAGGCCCCATCTCCAGCATTGGGGATTACAATTCAACATGAGATCTGAGTGTGGACAAATACCCAAACTATATTAGTCAACAGTGATCATAATTAGTCCAAATAGGAGTGTCTTTTTTTTTTCTTTCTTTTCCCTTTTCTTTTCTAATTCCTCCTCCTTTTCCCTCTCCTCCTCAGCCTCCTCTTCATTCCTCTAGCACCAAGGGTTGAAGCACCTAACCTGTTTTGGATTGAGATGTTCTGTTTGGGCTATTAACACTGTCTAGAATAAACAGAAATCCATTTTGCACTAAGTGGCTGCACAGACACAGCCTCATGCTAAATCTAGCACCCGGATAGTTTAATGTTTCAATGACTGAATTACAAATATATCATCACCTTGGATTTGGCACTTACAAATGACTCTTACCTTGGCCAGAGGTGGTTGTTTACAACTTCAAATAGGAGACTATTCATAATTTCTGACATGACCTTTTCCTTTCTTTATTTTACTGTATGAAAGTATAACGAAATTTCTCACAAAAATGTCACTTAAAAGAAAAGAAGAAAAGTAGGAAGCAAGGTTAAAATATTTCTAAAATATATCTTTCGGCCTTCTTTTTTTCCCTTCCTCCCTCTCTCCCTCCCTCCTTCCCTCCCTCCCTTCCTTGCTTCCTTCCCTCCTTCTCTTCCTTTTTTTTCAAGAGATCAAGAACATTTATTAAGAATGAGGTTCTTAATTATAACCTTTCAGGTCATAATAGTAACACAGCCTGGGCAGCACAGTAAGACCCTGTTTCTACAAAAAATTTCAAACTTCGCCAGACATAGTGGTGCATGACTGTAATTCCAGCTACTCTGGAGGCTGAGGCAGGAGGATGGCTTGAGCCCAGGAGTTGGAGCCTGCAGTGAGCCATGATTGTGCCACTGCACTCCAGCCTGGGCAACAAGGCAAGACTCTGTATCTAAAAACAACAACAATAATAGAAACAGGTTTCCTTTCCCAAGTTTGGAAGATCTGGTAGTCTTCCTAGGCAGCAACAAGCATAAAGAGAGGATTGTTCATACCACAGGTGTTCCAGGCATAACGGAACTGTCTTTGTGTTTAGCTACAAGGAGAACATCATGCACCTCTCCAGCCTTCATAAGGACCGCCCGGTGGAGCCGCTAGACCTGGCCGTGTTCTGGGTGGAGTTTGTGATGAGGCACAAGGGCGCACCACACCTGCGCCCTGCAGCCCATGACCTCACCTGGTACCAGTACCATTCCTTGGACGTCATCGGTTTCCTCCTGGCCATCGTGCTGACAGTGGCCTTCATTGCCTTTAAATGTTGTGCCTATGGCTACCGGAAATGCTTCGGGAAAAAAGGGCGAGTTAAGAAAGCCCACAAATCCAAGACCCATTGAGAAGTTGGTGGGAAATAAGGTAAAATTTTGAACCATTCCCTAGTCAGTTCCAAACTTGAAAACAGAATCAGTGTTAAGTTCATGTTATTCTTAACAAAATACTTTGCATAAATTAATCAGCCCCAGAGTGCTTTAAAAACCTATCTTAAATAAAAATAATAGAATCACTAGTCAGTAAAGATATTTGAATATGTGTCGTGCCCCCTCCGGTGTCTTCAATCAGGATGACACGTGCCATCTTTCAGAGGATGTGCAGACAGGCTGGCATTCTACATGCCTTTTTTTACTCAGAAAAATGGCCTGTTTGGGAGTGCAGGATTCAAAGGTGGTCCCACTGCTGCCCCTATTGCAAATGACAGTTTTAATCTTACCTATTGGCTTCTGAGGATGGTTGCAATTGATCCTTAACCAATAATGGTTGGTTCTCATCTCTGTCCGTGCTTCATAGGTGCCCCCTTGTGTGTTTAAAGAGGGGACACTTTGTACCTTTAGAGCATAGGTGAAATGAGTGAATGGCTTGGAGTGCACTGAGAACGGCATACGATCTATTGCTTTGGGGAAAAAGAATGATGCTGTAAAATTGATGGGTGGTGTATTTGAGAAGATAATCATTGCTTATGCCAAATGGAGCTGAATTTGATAAAAACCCAAAATATAGTGATGAAGTGCTGGGCAAGCGTATTTTTTTCTTATGTTTCCTGCAACTAAATAAATTTACATAAATTATATTTAGGTGTTTTCTCTTCATTGGTGTTGCATTTATTTATTATTAAGTTGCGTTTTCTAATTACAAAGGTAATGCATGATTATGACAGAAAGTTTGGAAAATATAGAGGTTCACATACACATGCCCTCATTGCGTGCGTACATATAAATGCATGAGAACTGGTACCAAAACAGAGATATAGACCAATGGAACAGAACGGAGCCTTCAGAAATAATGCCACACATCTACAACCATCTGATATTTGACAAACCTGAGAAAAACAAGAAATGGGGAAAGGATTCCCTATTTAATAAATGGTGCTAGGAAAATTGGCTAGCCATAAGTAGAAAGCTGAAACTGGATCCTTTCCTTACTCCTTATACGAAGATTAATTCAAGATGGATTAGAGACTTAAATGTTAGACCTAATACCATAAAAACCCTAGAAGAAAATCTAGGTAGTACCATTCAGGACATAGGCACGGGCAAGGACTTCATGTCTAAAACACCAAAAGCAACGGCAGCAAAAGCCAAAATTGACAAATGGGATCTCATTAAACTAAAGAGCTTCTGCACAGCAAAAGAAACTACCATCAGAGTGAACAGGCAACCTACAGAATGGGAGAAAATTTTTGCAATCTACTCATCTGACAAAGGGCTAATTTCCAGAATCTACAAAGAACTCAAACAAATATACAAGAAAAAAACAAACAACCCCATCCAAAAGTGGGGAAAGGATATGAACAGACATTTCTCAAAAGAAGACATTCATACAGCCAACAGACACATGAAAAAATGCTCATCATCACTGGCCATCAGAGAAATGCAAATCAAAACCACAATGAGATACCATCTCACACCAGTTAGAATGGCAATCATTAAAAAATCAGGAAACAACAGGTGTTGGAGAGGATGTGGAGAAATAGGAACACTTTTACACTGTTGGTGGGATTGTAAACTAGTTCAACCATTATGGAAAACAGTATGGCGATTCCTCAAGGACCTAGAACTAGATGTACCATATGACCCAGCCATCCCACTACTGGGTATATACCCAAAGGATTATAAATTATGCTACTACAAAGACACATGCACACGTATGTTTATTGCGGCACTATTCACAATAGCAAAGACTTGGAATCAACCCAAATGTCCATCAGTGACAGACTGGATTAAGAAAATGTGGCACATATACACCATGGAATACTATGCAGCCATAAAAAAGGATGAGTTTGCGTCCTTTGTAGAGACATGGATGCAGCTGGAAACCATCATTCTTAGCAAATTATCACAAGAAGAGAAAACCAAACACCGCATGTTCTCACTCATAGGTGGGAACTGAACAATGAGCTCACTTGGACTCGGGAAGGGGAACATCACACACTGGGGCCTATCATGGGGAGGGGGGAGGGGGGAGGGATTGCATTGGGGAGTTATACCTGATATAAATGATGAATTGATGGGTGCTGACGAGTTGATGGGTGCAGCACACCAACATGGCACATGTATACATATGTAACCTGCACGTTATGCACATGTACCCTAGAACTTAAAGTATAATAAAACAAAAAAAAAAATAAAAATAAATGCATGAGAAAAGAAAAATAGCCAGTAATCACATTGCCCAGAAATAACCCCAGTTACAGTTGTGGCAGATACACATATTTATAAATACTGCAGAAATATCAAGTATACCTAGTATTTGCTAACACTCTTCTACTCTGTCATGAAGATTCATCCAAGGTGTTTTTGTATAATTAATTCATTTTCAGTGGCCAAGCAGTATTCTATTTCATGGATATACCAGGATTTATTTAACCACAACTTCTGGTTGGATTCACTATTATTTTGTTTAAAAAAAAAAAAAAAAGGTTGGGTACAGTGGCTCACACCTGTAATACCAACACTTTGGGAGGCTGAGGTGGGTGGATCACCTAAGATCGGGAGTTTGAGACCAGCCTGGCCAATATGGTGAAACCTCATCTCTACTAAAAATACAAAAAATTAGCCGGGTGTCATCGCCAGCACCTGTAATCCCAGCTACTCGGGAGGCTGAGTTCAAGGACAATTGCTTGAACTGGGGTGGGGGGGCGGGGGTTGTGGGAGGGGCAGAGGTTGCAGCGAGTCCAAATCACACCACTGCACTCCAGCCTGGATGACAGAGCGAGACAGTCTCCAAACAAACAAACAAAACAAACCTCACTGGACATCCTAGTAGCTAAGTCTTTCCACACATTCATGATTATTTCTGTTGGAAAGTGCTTTACAACAAATTGCTAGTTGTCTCAGTCTGGGTTCCCCTGAGATAAGGATTCAAGGGCCAGGAGTTTATTTAGGAAGTAAAGGAAACACTGATAGAGGAATGGTAGAGTGAGAAGGGGTGATGGCCATCAACAACCAGCTCTCTTCTGGGCAATTGGAGCTTAATCCTGCGGGGTGACTCTGGGAGCCAGTGGAGAAAAGACACCCTAGACTTATCCCAATGAGGCCCACGGCTGTTGGGTGCTTGAATACTTGCCTCCTCAGTGATGGAGACATACTCCCAGGTAGTAGTAATTTCTCTGCACTTCCATTTGGCCACAAAGGGGGCTCTGAAAGTCAGAGAGAGCTGACGAGAAAAACACACGCCCTTGTGACTGAAGAGGTGCCACAGGGGATCTGTGTGGGGCACCACCTGCATTGCTACCCTGGGCAGATAGCTTGAGAAATCCCCACACTGCATCCCCAAACTGTTACTATCAGTGTGTGAGGGAGACAGGTTCCCACACCCTCATTAGCACAAAGTACTATCCTGAAAAAGAAAGCCTGTCAGTTTGATAGGAGAAAAGCAGGATCTTCTTTACAATGTGCTTTTATTATTGTTATTATTAGAGGTTGCATTTCTTTTCAAGCTGATGAGCCGTCTGTGTTTAGTTTTTGGAGGATACCCTTTGCCCACTTTGCTACTGAAGTGTATTACCCTGAGGATTTGGTAAGAGTGCTTATTGCATTCACCAGAATGTACTGTATTTTCTCTACTTTTTTTTTTTTTTTTTGCCTTGTTTTACTTTTTTGTTTTGTATTACAAGCAAAGTTTTAAATTTGTAAGCTTCAAATTGGAGCTGGGGTGGTGCAGAGAGTGAATATTTCAGCTGGTTCCCTGACCACAGCTCCATCTCCTTCCCGAGGCAGTGGCTGGAACACATTCTGCCCACTATTTCCCTCTCTACATCCTTTAGGCTGTGCAGTGACCCCTCAACTACGTTCACCCTCCTAAAAAGCCCTTCCTAGTCCACCCGGGGCCCATCTCCCGGCCTCACTGCCCCTGGCTCCTTGACGCCCGACCTCTCTCAAGGGACCCCAAGCTGTTGTGAGCTCCAGCCAGCTCATGCTCATTTGCACCTTCGTGTCTGTAGCGCTGAGGCACTCTCGTTTACAAGTGTGAGAACCCAATTCCAGCTACCTTAAGCATAAAGAGTATTTTTGTAAGGAGGCAGGCTTCTGACGACGTGAGGCTCACAGCCAGGCCTGCGCTGGGTGGAGCCTCCCCTTCTCGCTCCTGTCCCTGTTGGGTCAGAGCGCCAGCTTCCTCTTCCCTCTCTTCAGGGTCTTTTCGGCCCCCCAGTCCCCATATCCCTCTGCCCTAGCTCCCAAGATCCCACAAGAGACAGACTGGATTCTCTCTGGCCTAGAGTGCCTCCTTCCTGAAAGTCAGAATCTGATTGGTCCAGCTGGATCAGGTGTGTACTCCCTGTCCAACCATCAATGCTGAGAGGGATTACCGAGAGAAAAGCATGGCTCCCACCGTCCCATTACTGTGGCTGCTTGGGCCAGGAGAGAGGGAACCTTGTGAGCTGGGCAGAATACACCTTGTAGAGGCTGCCTCTGGGTCATTGATATGGTTTGGCTGTGTCCCACCCAAATCTCATCTTGAGTTGTAATTCCCATTACCTCCATGTGTCGTTAGAGGGACCCGGTGGGAAGTAATTTGAATTATGGGGGCAGTTATCTCCATGCTGTTTGTGTGATAGTGAGTTCTCACAGGATCTGATGGTTTTATAGGGGCTTTTCCCCCTCTTGCTCATACTTTCTCTTGTCTGCCACCTTGTAAGATGTGCCGTTGCTCCTCCTTCACCTTCTGCCATGACTGTGAGGCCTCCCCAGCCATGTGGAACTGTGAGTCCATGAAACCTCTTTTTCTTTATAAATTACCCAGTCTTGGGCGTTTTTTCAAAGCAGTATGAAAATGAACTAACGCAGTCAGCTTCTGCACAGTATTTCCATGTTCCCACATTATATCTTGGCCCTTTTGTGTATTTAAGCTCATAGGATGCTACAAATAAAGTGTTTTCTTATTTCCTAGGTAGTTCCCACAAAAGTAGAGGTGCAAAGTGCCATAGAGTGACAGCATCTAAGAGAAGCTGATTTTGTAAGTGGATTGTTGAGTTCAATATTGTTGTCATAATCAGAAAAAAATGTATTTACTGTTTTTTTTTTGAGATGGAGTCTCACTCTGTTGCCCAGGCTGGAGTGCAGTGGTGTGATCTTGGCTCACTGCAACCTCTGCCTCCTGGGTTCAAGCAATTCTTCCTGCCTCACCCTCCTGAGTAACTGGGATTACAGGCACACGCCACCCCACCAAGCCCAGCTAATTTTTGTATTTTTTAGTAGCGAGGGGGTTTCCCCATGAAAAAAAGTATTTTCAATTTGGAAAACCAAGAAGAGCCCACTTCTTCCTCCCTGGTCTTGCTGTCTTCATGTCCTCTCTAGATAACATGCTCAGGGGCCTCTTACTTTTGGCCATGGCTTACACACTCACCCTGTGTGTAATTTAAAAATGACCCCTTTCTCCACTCCTCCTGATTGCCATATCCTTCACAATGTGACTTTGCAATTCTTCTCATGAAAAAGAGGAATCTATTTCTCCAGCCTGTGGGTCCTGGCTGGCCTGTGACCTGCCCTGGCTGACAGAACGTGGCAGGTGATGAGCACTGGTTTCAAGTCTAGGCCTCAAGAAACCTTCATATTCCCTCTCACTGAATCAGAACCCTGCCCAGCTGCTATGAGAACAGCCTGGGCGAGTCCTGCTGCATGATGTCCCCATCATCCTAGTCACTTCAGCCATTAGTGAGCCAATGGCCAACCCTCCAGCTGTCTGAGATGCATGAGTGAGACTCTAGTTGTGCTTGGCTGGACAAAGTACAGATCCATAGACTCGTGCATGTGACTCATACACTTGTCAACGATAATAATCGGTTGTTTTCAGTCATTTTTGAGGTGGTTTGTTACACGGCAGTTGCTGACACATTCACTTCTGGCTCTAAATGTTTCACTTTTCATGTGTTGAGTCTGAAGACCTTCAGAGAACAGAGATGTGTTCCACCTACCCTCTATCCACTGCAGTGTGGAAAGTCATGCTTAGCTGCACACAGTAGGCATGCAGTCTGGGCCGATGGAATGGACTTGGCAACCACCTCACCTGAGTGATCTTTCAAAGGGAAAAGAAGGCTCAGTGGGGAGTGGAAGGAGGTAGTGCATAGGGGCACTCCTGTTAAAGAAGGGGCTTGGGATAGCTGCTCGTGTCTATTTCATGTTGATCAATGTATCTCCAAGTGCAGAACTAGGAACAATGCAGAAATTTTGTAGGGAAGAAATGGGTGTGATAAGAAAGCTCATTTTCTAACCATCTGAATTCCATGAAGTAGAAAGAGACTGGTCCTGAGAGTAACGAGCTCCCTTGTATTAGAGGTGTCCGAGCACAGGCTGAGGAAATCCCATTTGGCTGAATGGGCAAACTTGGAGTGGGAATTCCACATAAGCAGCCTTGGCCCTAGATGTCTCTGAGTTTTGTTCCTGCTGTCTTGCAGTGCCTAGAAAGGTTTCCCAAAGGACAATATTTCATTGTTCTACCTATGATCTGGATCATCTCTCCTAGCTACAAATGACAGGGAAATCCTTTGGGCTCCACTTTTGGTTTAGGAAATCAGGGTGCCTCCTATCCTACTTGTCTTTGATGTTCTTTATCTTGTAAGTATTGTGATAGTGGGAATCCACTTTCTTATCTTGCAGTCATCCAGTCCCTGGGAATGAAGAGTACTTTCCCCAGGGCCTCTCAGTCTGCCCCTCCTCTCTTCTCCAACTGTCCTGACCACACCTCCCCAACCAGGGCTCTCATGACTGTGTTCCCCTGGGACTTGGTTGTAAGCCATCCCCACTTCTACCATCTCTCTTTCCCAAACAGGCCCCTGTACTTCAGCACACACATGTGAGTAACAGATATGTTGATTGGCAACGTGATGTGGAGTTTTCACCCCAGAGTCCTGTGCAGTCTTCAAAGCCCTGGGTTGATAGAGACTCAGGGAGGCAGTTGGATCTCAAAGTTCCAAGGGTCTGGGATCTAACGGTGATAGTTCTAGTGAAACCCTCCCACCCTGCCAGGAGGCCCATTCCTATAAGAAACATGACTGAAGAGCCCAACTGTCTCACTTTGACAACCAATTCTGCCATTTGCATTTCCATTGATGTGTATTGGGCAAAGAGCGGAGCTTTTTCTTGTGGTTAGTTTCTGTTTAATCCAGAAGAGGACCCTAAGGAAAGGTCAGTATTTAGGTCCCAGAGTAGCTCTTTAAAATCCTTTAAAGGAAAAGGGAATATGGGATAGTAAAGGGCCGTGGAATGGATCTTTGAGGATCAAGGAACTTGGGACAGGAGGAGAAATGATCTGAGAGTCTTGATTCCACCATCTTGACATCTGTGTTGGTGTTTCTCAATTTTTAAGAAGCTGTGGATATTGAGAAAATCCCTTAAAGGAGTTACGAGAGATGCTGATATGGATTTCTCATTAGCCGTTAATTATCAGTGTCTAGAAGAGAGGGAGAGAAGGCTCTATTAAACCAAGGATATTATCTATGGCTGTGTAACGAATTTTCATAAACTCAGTGGCTTAAAAGAACATCCATTGATTATCTTACGGTTCCATGGGCCATGAGTCTGGGCATGGCTTTCCTTGGTCTTTTGTTTAGGGTCTCAGAGCCTGCAGTCCTTTCTGGAGTTCAGCTTCCTCTTCCAAGCTCATGTGCTTATTGGAGAATTCAGTTTCTTATGGTTGTAGGACTGAGTCCCTCAGTTCCTTGCTACATGGCCCTCACCACAGGCAGTTTGCATCATGGCTGTTTACTTTTGAAGGCCAGTAGAATGTTTCTTTTTAATCTGCTAAGAGGGACTGTCATGCAGCATAATGTGATCATGGGAATGACATCCCACCATCTTTGCCATATGATGTAATCCACTCGAGAGAGGGTCACCCATCACCTTTGCCATATTCTATTGGTTAGAAGGCAGTCACAGGTTACACCCACACACCCTCAAGGGGATGGCTTTATTGAAGGTTATGGGTCATTGGGGTCATCCTAGGGTGTGTTGTCACACCCTGTACTTTACAAATTCTGTTGATCTCAAAAGAGCTTGAGGAAGAAATGACGGAAGCCATTACAGAAGCAGCAGTAGACTCGAGTGAGGAGGTGTCAGAGGAAAGAGACGACCTGGGGACTTTTGAATCAGATGACAGTGGTAAGAATGTCATCCACATCTCTGCTTTCCTGCCCCATCTCAGACACTAACTCTTTAGGTCTCCCTAGGCCTAGGTCTCCTTTTCTCCATCTGCACAGTGGACATCACTCCACACATGAAGCTGGAGCTGCGCAGGTGGAGGCAAGGCCAGGGACACAAAGGCACCTCCTGTCATGGTCATTTCCACGCTGCACCTGGGTGGCCTTTGTTTTCATAGGTACCTTTCAACAAGTCATGAACCTCCTGGACATCATTGACAGTGAATCGGCAAAGACAGACACAACAGGGGCAGGCCTTGACATGCGGAAGACCCTGGCCTCGGTGATAATCACGGAGAAGGCTACTACTGAGCCTTCTGTGGTGATAAACACTCTCATCCGCTGCCTGCAGGTGTCACAGGTAGGGCCACCTTACCCACTGGGCTCAGCCACCTTTAGCTGTGTGTGCATCCATCCACCACCCAACAAATAGTTAGTGACTCTTAGAGATGTGGTGCATGGTACTGTGATACAGAGATGGGCAAGACTGTGAGGTACTTACTCCCTGAGGACCAATTGGGACCTGGGATGTTCATAAGTTTTAAAAGTTCCCTTGTATTCTGACACAGTGGGTTTGGGAGCCATTGTTCTAGAGCACATGAGCTGAGTTGCAAAGATGTTGAGCCAGTGGGCATGGGAGAGTAAAGATACACCAGACACAGGGTGCAGGGATGTTTGCCTAGTGGGGAGATGCTTAGCTGGGTTAGGGGGCTGGGGTAGAGGATGCTAGAGGGAGTGATACAAAGTGCAACCAGAGGCCATGGTGGATTTGTACAGACAAGGTTTGCATCACCTTGTACCAGACAAGGTTTTGGACTAGACAGGGTTTTGACCAGAGCTGATCCAAACCTTGCTGGGCCCCACCCCCAGAGTTTCTGATTCAGTAAGTCTGGGGTGGAGCCTGAACTTCTAACAAGTTCCCAGGTGATGCTGAGGCTGATCTGGAGAGCATACTTTGAGAACTGTTGGATTTTAGACTACCCTTTTATCTTGGAGTGGGTAGCAAAGGGGTGGTACGAGCAGAGGAGCTTATTTATAAAAAGCTTTATTATTTTTGTTGGATTTGGATTTGCGTTTGCATTTCCCCCTTTTATTTTTAGTTGACACATAATAATTGTACATATTTATAGAATACAAAGTGATATTTCAGAACGTGTATACAATGTGTAATGACCGAATCAGGGTAATTAGTATATCCATCACTGCAAACATTTATCATTTCTTTGTGCTGCAAGCATTCAAAATGGTTTCTTCTAGTTTTTTGAAAATATACAATCAATCATTGTTAATTATATTCATAACCTATAGTGGTATAGAACGCGAGAACTTATTCCTTCTCTCCAGCTATAATTTTGTTTCTTTTAATCAACTTTTCCCTATCCTGCCCTGATCCTACCTTTCCCATATCCTAATACCGAAATTCTACTCTTGACTTCTATGAGCTCACCATTTTTATAGCTCCCATATATGAGTGAGAACATGGGGTATTTATCTATTTGTGCCTGACTTATTTCACTTGACATAATGTCCTCCAGTTTCATTCATGTTTCTGTGAATGACAGGGTTTCATTCTTTTTTATGGTTGAATAATATTCCATTGTCTGTATATGCCACATTTTATTTATCCCTTCATCCACTGATGGGCACTTAGGTTGATTCCATATCTTGGCTATTGTGAATAGTATTGCAATAAACATGAAAATGCAACTATCTTTCCGATATATTATTGTGAGGTATGCTCTTTCTATACCCAGCTTGTTGAGTTTTTTTTTAAAAAATCATAAAGGGTTGTTGAATTTATCAAATACTTTTTCAGCATATATTGAAATGATCATATGATTGTTGTTCTTGGCTCTGTTAATGTGATGTATCACATTTATTGAATTGCATGTATTGGACCATCCTTACATCCTTGGGATGAATCCCACTTGATCATGGTGAATGATCTTTTAATTGTGTTGCTGAATTCAGTTTGCTAATATTTTTTGAGGATTTCTATGTCTATGTTCATCACAGATATTGGCCTGTAGTTTTCTTTTCTTGTATTCTTGTCTGGTTTTTGTATCAGGGTAATGCTGGCCTTGTAGTATGAGTTTGATAGTATTCCCTCCTTATCCATATTTTTTTTGAATGGTTTGAGTAGAATTGGTATTTTTTTAAATTTAATGTTTGGTAGAATTCAGCAGTGAATCCATCCAGTCTTGAGCTTTTCTTTGATGAGAAACTATTCCTGTCTCAATCTCATTATTCAATATTGGTTCATTGGAGTTTTCTATTTCCTCATTGTTCAATCTTGGTAGGCTGTATGTGTCCAGGAATTAGTCTCCTATAGGTTTTCAAATTTGTTGGCATGTAGTTGTTCATAACTCGAATAACTCTAATAATTCTTTGTATTTCTTTTATTTATTTATTTTGGTGACAGAGTCTCATGCTGTTGCCCAGGTTGGAGTGAAGTGGCACAGTCTCAGCTCACTGCAACCTCTGCCTTCCAGGTTCAAGTAATTCTCCTGCCTCAGCCTCCCAAGCAGCTGGGATTATAGGCACGTACTACCATGCCCAGCTAATTTTTGTATTTTTGGTAGAGATGGGATTTTGCCATGTTAACCAGGCTGGTCTCAAACTCCTGACCTCAAGTAATCTGCCCACTTCAGCCTCCCAAATTTCCAGGATTACAGATGTGAGTGCTGAGATTACAGACATGAGCCCGTGTGCCCAGCCAGTTATTTGTATTTCTGCCAGTCTCAGTTATGTCTTCTTTCATTTCTGATTTTACTTATTTGGGTCTTCACTCTTTTTTTTTTTTACTCTAGCTAAATGTTTATCAATTTTGTTTATTTTTTCAAAAACTCAACTTTTCTTTTGTTCCTCTGTATTGTTTTATTAGTCTTGATTTTGTTTATTTCTGCACTGATCTCTTGTCCTTCTTCAAATTTTGGGTTTGGTATATTCTTGCTTTTTTAGTTCCTTAATGTGTATCATTAGGTTGCTTATTTGAATTCTTTCTACTTTTTTGATATTGGCTTTTATTACCATAAACTTCCCTGTTAGTACTGCTTTTGCTGTATCCAATAGATTTTGTATGTTAGATTTCTGTTTCCATTCGTTTCAAGAAAATTTTAAATTTCCTTCTTAATTTCTTTATTGACCCAATGGGCATCCAGCAATATATTGCATAATTTCTATGTGTTTGTGTATTTTCCAAAGTTTTTTCCAAAGTTTTTGTGGTTGATTTCTAGTTTTATTCCATTGTGGTCAGAAAAAGTAATATGATTTATACTTTTATGAATTTGTTGAGACTTGTTTTGTGGCCCAAGATATGTTATATTCTGGAGAATATTCCATGTGCTGATGAGAAGAATGTGCATTCTGCAGCCATTGGATGAAGTGTTCTGTAAATGTCATTTCAGCCTGTTTGATCTAGTGTGTATTTTAACTGTGATGTTTCTTCATTGATTTTCTGTCTGAATAATCAGTCCATTACTGAGAATGTGGTGTTTAAGTCCCCTACCATTATTGTATTGCAGTATATCTCTCCCTTTATATGTATTAATGTTTGATTTATATACTTTGAAGCTCCTGTGTTGGGTGCATAGATATTTATAGTTATTATATCCTCTTGCTGAATTGACTCCTTTATCATTATATAGTGACCTTCTTTGTCTCTTTTATAGTCTTTGATTTATAGTCTCTTTTATTTGATGTAAGTATTGTTACTTCTGCTCTTTTTTGGTTTCCAGTTGTATGGAATATCTTTTTCCATCTTTTGTTGGCATGTAGTTGTTCATAACTCTAATAACTCTAATAATTCTTTGTATTTCTTTTATTTATTTATTTTGGTGACAGAGTCTCATGCTGTTGCCCAGGCTGCAGTGAAGTGGTGCAATCTCAGGTCACTGCAACCTTCATTTTCAGTCTGGGTGTCTTTATAGGTGAAGTGGGTTTCCTGCTGGCAGTGTATAGTTGGGTCTTTGTTTCTTTACCTGTTCAGCCACTCTTTATCTTATACTTGGAGAGTTGAATTCATTTACATTCAGTGTTATTATTGATAAGTAAAGACTTGTTACTGCCATTATGTTGTTTGCTTTCTGGTTGTTTTGTAATTCCTCTCTTCCGTTCTTTCATACTGTTTTTCTTTGTGGTTCAGGAATTGTTTTTCTGGTAGTATGTTTTAGATAATCGATTTTTATTTTTAGTGAGTATATTATAGGATTTTGCATTGTGGTTAGCACATGGGTTGCTAAAAATATCTTATACATATAACAAGTTATTTTAAAGAGATGACAATTTATCTTAGATCACAAAGCAAAAATAGGAACAAGAAAAAATTTAAAAGCCTGCATTTAATAACTCCATCGCTTCCACATTTGACTTCATATCAACTCAATTTACATCTTTTTATATTGCCTCTCTTCATCTCTTCACAAGTTGCTACAGGTATTATTATGTTCAATTATTGTTTCTATTGAAACAATCATATTGTTTTCAATAGCTTTCAATACATTTCTAGAGTTTCAAGTGGATTACCCACGATTATGGTGTTAGAGTATTCTGAGTTTGCCCATGTACTTAATTTTACCAGTGATTTTGCACCTTCAAACATTATCTTTTTTCACATTAGTGTTTTCTTCCTTCAGACTGAAAAACTCCTGGCATTTCTGGTGGTGGTAAATTCTCTCAAATTTTGTTCATCTTGGAAATACTTTGTTTCTCCTTCATATTTTAAGGATAGCTTTGCTGGATGCAGTATTTTTGGACAGCAGTGTGTTTTACTTTAATATTTTGAAAATGTCATCTGACTCCCTCTTGGCCTGTATGGTTTCCATTGAGAAGTCTGTTGTCAGATGAATTGGAGTTCCTTTTTATGTTATCTGTTTCTTTTCTCTTGCCGCTTTTAGAATCCTCTTCTTGTCCTGTCAAACTCTTTAAGAGTTTGATTATAATATGCCTTGGAGAAATCTTATTTGGGCTGAATCTTTTTGTTGTTCTCTGACATTCCTATACTTGAATATTAATCTCTTTCTCAGGTTTTGGACAGTTTTCCATTATTATTGCTTTGAATAAGCTTTCTACTTCCTGTTCAACTCCCTCTGGAACACTAGTCATTCTTGAATTTGATCATTTGAGGTACTTTTCTATATCTTGTAAGCAATCTTCATTCTTTTATATTTTTTAAATAGTTTCTCCTCTGTGTATTTTCAAATAGCCTGTCTTTGAGCTCACTGATTCTTACCTCTACTTGATTCATTCTACTATTGACAGCCTTTAATGATGTTTTCAATGTAGTACATTTATTTCTCAGTTTTAAGACTTCTGTTTGAGTTTTAAAAATTATCTCAATCTCCTTGTTACATTTCCCTGATAAATTTCTGAACTGATTTTTTTTTTTTTTTTGTATGATATGGGAAATCACTGAATTTTCTTAAAACTTCTATTTTGAATTCTTGGTCAGAGAGTTCACAAATGACCATCTCATTAGGGTCAGTCATGGTTTTTTGCTTTGTCCATTTTGGAAGGTCATGATTCCCTGTTTGCTATTGTTTCTTGTGGATGTATGTCTGTGTCTTTGATTTGAAGGATTATTTATTTATTTGCATTCTCTGTCTGGCTTGTTCTGATTTTAATTGGATATATTTGTTTAGAGATTCTCTGTAATTTACCTGTTGACTTTTTTTTCTTTCCCTGCCAGGTCATTGCCTCCTTTATGGCACCAGATGGCTTCATAAGCCCAGGCTTCCTTTGGTTCCCATAAACAATCAGAATGCCACCTGTCCCAAAATGAGGGAGGTCCTAAGGAGGATATCTCAGTAGTGTTGGAAGGCTGGCTAGGGGTTCATGCCAAGGGAACCTGTGGAATGAACCTCATACAGCACGGTGCTGCTGAACAGCCACTCTTACTTGGTATCTCCTTTGGCTGAGTTACAGAGCATAGTTTCAAGGGATGCTGATGAGAGTCCCCCCTCCTCTCTTTGTCTTTGGCTGTCCTCAGGGGTATTTCTCCTTTCAGGCATTCCTGATGCTTCTCGTAGGTTGAGACAGGAACAGGTCTCCTGCCAGGAAAGCCAAGATTTTCAGGAAACTGGTTGTCCACTTTGATCTTTATCTAACTTTTTCCAGTATAGAAATCGTAAGTCAGGGAAATTTTGCATGGGCTTCATGCCGGGCAAATTGGGAGGAGGGGCATCATGGATATAGAAGTCCCATTCTCTTACAGTTTGCTCAGAGGTTTTTCCCTTCTCTGTGGCCCCAGTAACTGCCTCATTCTCCATTTTGGGTTTTAGAAATTGCTGATGATAATCTTGTTGCTGTACATTTGTTTTTGGTTTTCTGTGTGTGTGTGGCAGGGAGCGTTGGAGTGGGGAGTGGGGAGTGAAGCCCGTTTTTTTCTGTGCCACCGTTTTGGAACTGGAAGTCCCTGATTTTTATTATTTCTTCTGCTAGTTTTGGACTTGGTTTGTTCTTGTTTTTCTAGTTCCTTGATGTGTATCGTTAGGTTGTTTAATTGAAATCTTTCTACTTTTTAAATATTGGCATTTATTGCTATACTCTTCCATCTTAGTAGTGTTTTTGCTGCATCCCGTAGGTTTTGGTATGTTGTATTTTTTATTTTCATTAGTTTCAAGAAAATTTTAAGTTTCCTTCTTAATTTATTCATTGGTTGTTCAGGAACGTGTTTAATTTTCAAGTATTTCTACAGTTTCCAAAGTTCCTCTTGTTACTGATTTCTAGTTTTATTCCATTGTGGTCTGAGAAGAAGCTTGATATGATTTCATTTAAAATTTTTTGTTGAGATTTTATTTTGTGACCTAACATATAGTCCATTCTGGAGAATGTTCCGTGTGCTAATGAGAAGAATGTGTATTCAGCAGCTGTTGAATGAAATCTTCTGTAAAAGTGTCTGTTACATCCATTTGGTCTTTAGTGCAGTTTAAGTGTGATGTTTCTTTTATGAGTTTCTGTCTGGATAATTTGTTTAACATTGAAAGTGGGGTGTTGAAGTTCCATAATATTGTAGTCTCTCTCTTTAGCTCTAATAATATTTCCTTTATATATCTGGGTACACTGGTGTTGGGTGCATATGTATTTAAAATTGTTATATCCTCTTGCTGAATTGACCCTTTTATCATTATATACTGACCATCTTTGTCTCTTTTTATGTTTTTTGACTTAAAAGCTATTTTGTCTGATAGAAGCAATAGAAGCATAGCCAATCCTACATGCTTTTGGTTTTCATTTGCATGGAATACCATTTTCCTTCCATTTACTTTCAGACTACATAGATCTTTACAGGCAAAGAGTTTTGTGTAGGAAGCATATAGTTGGGCTTTGTTTTTTGTTGTTGTTGTTTTAATCAATTCAGTCATTCTATATCCTTTAATTGGGGCATTTAAACCCTTTGCATTCAAGATTGTTTTTGGTATATGAGGACTTTCTCCTGTCATTTTGTTGACTATTTTCTGATTGTTTTGTTAACCTTTGTTTCTTTCTTCCTCTCTTACTTATTTTTGTGGTTTGGTGGTTTTCTGTAGTAATAATGTTTGCTTCTTTCCTCCTTCTCATTTGTGTGTATCATTTATCTTTGTCATCTACTCTACATGAGACAGTGAGATTTATACTTTTGTGTGTTTTCCTGATGATAGATATCATTATTTGACTTCCAGATGTACAACACTGTTAGATATTTCTTGTAGGATCAGTCTAATGGTGATAAATCTCTCAGTTTTTGCTTGCCTTGGAATGACTTTACTTCCCTTACATGTCTTAAAAATAGCTTTGCTGGGTATAGTATTCACACCTAACCTTGTCTTTCAGTACTTTGAAGATATCATCGCATTCTCTCCTGGTCTATAAGGTTTCTGTGGAGAAATGTGCTGCTAGTCGGCTTTGATATCACTTTATGCTTTTCTCCTGCTGTTTTTAGAATTATCTTTGTCTTTGACTTTTGACAGTTTAAATATAACATTCCTCAAAGGAGACCTATTAGGGTTGAATCTGTTTGAAAATATTTGAGCTTCCTGTGTTTGGGTGTCTATATGGTTCCCATGACTTGGGAAGTTTTTTTTTTTTTTTTTTTTGAGAGGGAGTCTCGCTCTGTCGCCCAGGCTGGAGTGCAGTGGCCAGATATCAGCTCACTGCAAACTCCGCCTCCCGGGTTTAGGCCATTCTCCTGCCTCTGCCTTCCGAGTAGCTGGGACTACAGGAGCCCGCCACCTCGCCCGGCTAGTTTTTTTGTATTTTTTTAGTAGAGACGGAGTTTCACCGTGTTGGCCAGGATGGTCTCGATCTCCTGACCTCGTGATCCGCCCGTCTCGGCCTCCCAAAGTGCTGGGATTACAGGCTTGAGCCACCGAGCCCGGCCGACTTGGGAAGTTTTTAACTTTCCTTATTATTTTGTTAAATCAATTTTCTATGCCTTCTCCCATCTCTTGTGTTTCTGGAGCTCCTAAAATTGAATATGTGTTTGCTTAATGGTGTCCCACGTATCATGTGGACTTTCTTTATTCTTTTTAAAGGATCTTTCTTCAAGTTCAGAAATTCTTTCTTTCTGCTTGATCCAGTTAAAAGCTCTTGATTGTATTTTTAATTTTTTATTGAATTCTCCATTCCAAGATTTCTTTTTTTATATCTATGTGTTGAAATTCTTATTCAGATCATGAATTTTTTTTCAATTTATTTATTTGTATTGCCTATCTGTGTTTTCTTGTATCTCACTGAGTTTATGTAAGATCAGTATTTTAGATTTCTTTTTAGGCATTACATAAATTTTAATTTTTCTGGTAGTCTGTTACTGGAGAATTGTTGAGTTCCTTTGAAAGCATTATGTTTGCTTTTTCATTTTTCTTCTGTCGCTATGTTGATAACTATTACACATTTGGTATAATAGTTGCTTTTTCCCATTTTATGGAATAGCTGTCATAGAAAAAGACTTTTTCCTGTAGACATACCTACAATGTTGGCTGGATAGGCTGCTTTGGCCTTGGTTCTGGGTGTGTGAAGAGATGTAGTCCTTGTACAATTTCTTCAGCTGTCATTAACATCAGCAGTGTCTGTGAGTTCCAGCAGTTATTTGTGCAGGCTGAGTGGTTTTGCTGGGGACAGGGATGCCGGGTGAATTAGTCCTTGGGCCCCTTGGGGACACATGCAAACACACAGTGGCTCTGATGCTAGAGGAGATGGGTTCACAGACCGTGGTGGCCGTGGGCCTGGGCAGGCTGTTCTTCAGGTCCCTGGGTGGTATGCATGAATATGTGTGGTATGCAGGCTGATTTTGGGCCCCTGGGTGGCCCATCTGGTTGCCAGTGGTGGTGGTGGTGGTGGTAGATTCTGGGCAGGCAAGTCCTTAGACCCTGTCATTTTTGGGGCAGGATCACTACTTCAACATAGGAATTTTTAGGGTACGTGATTCAATCTGTAACAGTTGTTTTGCATTTAAAAAGCATGCTGATGGACAGCTTGTTTACTCTCTCTAGGAATTGGTTAGCTCCGGGAGGAGTAGTCTCTCTAGGGTCAGCAAGGACCCAGGTGTCAAAGCATCAGGAAATGAAGAAAATAAGAAACCATGATTAACACACAGGTTTTAGTCAGTCATCAGTGGCAGTAAACAGACAATAAACAAATAGGCACATTTTAAAAATTAACATGCATCAAAGATTTTATTTACTCCTTAACTAGTTAAGGAACCAGTAAGATTTTAAAAGCTGTTCAAATAACAGTTTTACCTGTGCTTTACCAGACAAAATCCATTTGCACTGCCATGAACAGGAATCATTTTCATTACCATGGAGGAAACATACGCATTGTTACCAGTTTTCTAGGATTTAACTTTTTTCCCTACAGAGATGTAAAGTAGCCTTGGCAATCACAGATGCACACTCTACAGAATCCAGTCATTCCACAGCATCTGCCAGACAGAACCAAGCTCAGTTCTGGAAGGCCACTCAGTGATTGCTTTTGTTATTTCCAAGTCTTTGACAATTTTTCTCTTGTGACTATAAATATTCTCCGAAGATTATTCTTGATCACAAAAAAAGGCTGATCTTCTTATAATTTGCCTGGCTATTTGTATAGGGTGCAGTAAGAGTGTTGATTAAGCATTATAGGCAATAGGCTTTATTGTGGTTTCTATGGAAAGAAACTGGTGAGGTAGGGTAAGAAGGCTTAGAATTAGCTGGTTTGAATATTCTCAGTGGAGAATATTCACAAGGCCACAGGCCTCCTTGAGTGTACTGTGAAAATCTAGACCCTGCATTCTCAATGGGGTGATATTGCCCCCAATAAGTAAAACTAGTTCTTGGGGGACAAAGAAAATTTTACTTTTTCATGTATAAAGCATGGATATGCATAACACACACACACACACACACACACACACACGGCACTAAGTCTCATTGGGGTGTGATTAGGAAAAAAGTCTAAATGTCCTTGGGAGTAATAATGATGATGATAATAATAATAATAATAATAATAATAAAGATTGAGAAACACTGGTCTTGAGCCACATAGTACTGAGCAGCTACTAAGGCCACATCATTATTTTCTGGGAGCTGTCATAGGAATTTCTGACTGGAGTTTTACAAATTACTATTTGCTATCCCAAAAGTAGGAAACCAAGACCAAGACTCCCTGTACTGGATTTCACCAGTAGAACTTACACATTTGGGTGAATTCCTCTCTTCTTAAGGTCCCCAAATTTGCTAAGGTTTCTGGACTGTTGGGAGGGAACTCCCTACCACCAGAGGTAGCAGGATATTTTTTCCTGAGGGCATTGCAGGCTGTGGCCCCACGTAGAAAGTAACCCTCATTCCTTAAGAGTGGCTTGTCATGCCTGATTAAAAAGTATTCTCAAATACGACCCTCCAGGTGTGATCTGGGATGTGCAATCCATCTACCCAATCCCGTCCTAAACCAGGTCATTTTCAGTGGTGACAAGGAATTGGAAGAGAGTAAGAGGCAATTTTCCTGGGCCCACAGACTCCCTCAACAGGGCAAAGGCAAGGTGAGCCTGCCTTCTTGGGCTTTCAAGATGGCCAGTGCCCCATGCACAGAGAACCTTGTGTGTTGATCACTTAACGCCTGCCTTGCCAGGTATTTACTGATATCAGGGGCAGGAATACAGATACGCAAGTTGTATTGACAGGGCCAGTGGGATGAGAAGGGCAGGAGAAGGGAAGCAGGAGGATTTAGAAATGGAGGAATGGGGATCTAATATTTGTGTGTTCAGAGGCTGGTGGTTTGGGTGTAGGGAAGGAGGACAGTGGGAGAGAGAGGTAGGAGACTTGTGCTGGGGACAGGGTGAGGTCCATCCCACCCACCGAACTGATTTCCCAGATTTCCACCCGGCGCAAGGTCAACATTTACAACATCCTCCAGGAGATCATCCAGCAGGAGGGGGAGCTGGAGGAGCAGTGTGTGCAGAGGCTGGTGGCCATCGCCTCCAAGGAGATGAGGGAGATCCCAGAGGTAGGACCCCAGGCTCCATTGGTGCCTTCTCTCTGCCAACCCAGGAGCTGGGCCACTGGGGGCCTGGCCCAGGATGCCCACAGCCCCGTGCAGTTACCTCTCAGAGCAGGGGTAAGGCTGAGCCCAAGGGAGCTAGGAGGGATGGAGAGAGCCTGGGATAGGAGGGTTTTCCTGGAGGCCCGGCTGGTGGTGGTGCCATATGTCCCTCTCCCATCCCCTGCAGATGGAGGGCTATATGAAGGCAGAGGTGGCCAGCGACACACTGGTGGCTCTGTCCCGAAACCACTTCAGCTTGGTCATGTACGAGCTTCAGCACCACCTCAAGCCCCTCAACCTCACTGATGAATTTGTCATCATCACACTGGCCAAGCTGGCCAATGGCAATGGTAGGGGCTTGAGGGCCCTCAGCCTGGTCCAGTGCGCCCTCCCGGTCTCTGCCTCTCTCTGCCCCTCCCAGCTGTCCCTATGTTCACCTCCTCCCCTTCCCTTTCATTTCTCTCTTTTTCCCTCTAAAATTTCTTCGTTTTGTCTCTGCAGTCACTTTGTCTCTTAGCTGTTAAGATTCTGTGTGTTTCTGTCTCTCATCCTTCTTCCCTGTCTCTGTCTCCCCTTCACCTGCACTGTTTTGTCTTTCCATCTCTCTTTTTTAATTTCTTTCCTTCCTTCCTCCTTCCTTTCTCTTTTTATTGCCTGCTTTACTTACTCCTTCCCCTCCCCATTTCTTTTTCCCCTTCCTTCCTTCCTTCCTTCCTTCCTTCCTTCCTTCCTCCTTTCCTCCCTCCCACCCTTCCTTCCTCCCCTTTTCTTCTTTCCTTCCTTCCTTCCTTTCCTTTCTTCCTTCCTCCTTCCTTTCCTTTTTTATTGTCTGCCTTACTAACTCTTCCTCTCCCTCCTTTCCTCCTTCCTCCCTTCCTCCATCTCTTCCTCCCTCCCACCCTTTCTTCCGCCCCTCCTTTCTTCCTTCCTTCTTTCCTTCCTTCTTTCCTTCCCTCCTTCCCTCCCTCCTTCCTTCATTCCTTCCACCCTCTCTGTGTGTTTCTGCCTCTCATCCTTCTTCCTCTCTCTCTCCTGTCTCCCCTCCACCTGCATTGTTCTGTCTTTCCATCTCTCTTTTTAAATGTCCTTCCTTCCTTCCTCCTTCTGCTCCTTTTTAATTGCCTGCCTTACTTACTCCTTCCCCTCCCTCCCCCTTTCTTTTTCTCTTTCCTTCCTTCCTTCCCTCCCTCCCTCCTTCCTTCCTTCCTTCCTTCCTTCTTTCCATCTCCATCCTCCCTCCCTTCCTTTCATCCCAGAAGCATGCACTGAGCTCCTACTCCACGCAGGCCTTGTGGCAGGTACCCGGCCACTACAATAAGTAAGACACGCATGGCTCCTGTGCTCAGAAAGGACCCACAGGCAAACAAGGAAATAGATGTTTATAACATGAGGTGACAGGTAGGAAGAGAACAGCCAAATGGGCATTTGAGATCTGGCTAAGGGAGGGGACCCCATCTCTGCAGCCTTTAGTGAGGTAGCGATATTTCAGGTGAGACCTGAAGGCAGAGAGGAGGACGTCCGTGTGAAGCATGGGATGGGGAGAACATTCCACAGGGAGAGAACATTGCAGAGGCTCCAGGGCAGAGAAGAGCTCGGATTCTCTGAAGAGCTGAGAAGCGGCTGTGGCTGGAGTTAAGGAGTGAGAGGAAGATGAGGGGGCAAGTCAGGCAGGGCCTTGGGTACGGCACCTGGGGCACTAGGAAGCTATCAAAGCATGTTAAGCTTCAGGGTCGCCTGGTGAATGGAGGTTCTGGGAAGGCCTTTCTGGCTGTTGCCTGGAGGGAGAGGACTAGGAGGTGGTACTTGTGCTGGTGGCTGGGCTGGGAAGCATGTGGCGAGGGGTGACAGGTGGGAAGGGGCTCTGAGACGGGACCTGCTGAGGGTGGGGGAAGGAGAGGACGCAGCAAGCCACTGGGAGCGTGTTGACCTCCTTTCCCGAGCTAGAAGTACTGAGAGTTAGGAGCTCAAGTGAAGAACTTCGAGCTGTGTGTGGAGCTCATGTTACCTGCGGGAGGCCCCAGGGGAGAGGCGGAGGGGGCAGTTGATTTGTGATGCGGAGTTCAGAGGGCAGATCTGGGCTCGGCTTTGGTTCTTGGTGACCTCAGAGTGTAGGTGATGTTCAAAGTCATTGATACCGGGAGTGAAAGTAGAGAGAGGACCCAGCCCGGAGGGGTCCTGACATTGGCAAGGCTCAGGAGGAGTCGTAAGAGACAGCATGGAATGCGAGGCCTGGCACAGGGAGAACAATCTCAAGGGGTGGAGGCCCCCGTGATGCCCATCCTGCCAAGGGGTCCAGTCAGATGAGGCTGGAGAAGGTGGAGTTGGAAGAGCTTCACGGCTTACTGGGGATAAAGGCCTGGATGGAGTGGGAGGGGAGGAAGGGAAGGCAGGCCTGGAAAGAGGACAAGGGACAGCAGCGAGGAGGCCTGTGGAGGGAAGGGAAGACATCGGCCTGTTGGGTGCTCATGCCAGAGGCCCAGAAGAGAGGGACACGTGGATGACGCTGCAGGGAGGGGGCCCAGCCAGGGGAGTCATGAGGGTTCTATTATTATTTCATTAGTATACATATATACAACCTCATTATTATGAAGTCCGAAGACGGCGGTGCACTCAGGGCGGGTGGAGCCGAGGGGCCTGCCTCCTGTCACAGGGTGGCCTGTTATGGCTCCTTTTCTTCCCATTCTCTGTGATGCCTTTCTCCATCTGCTGGCCTCATGCCTTCTCTCAGTTTCTTGCTCTCACCTGCTGTTTCCCTGCTTCTGTGTTCACCCAAGAACGTTTGTGGGACACCTGAAGGAGGCTGGCCTGCGTCCTGGAGGACGAATGCACTCTGGGAGCTGCTGCTTTCTGCTTCCTGCCCACCCTTCCCTGGGGCTCCTCTGTCCTCTCTTCCCTCCCTCTCTGACCTCCTCTTCCTTCTCCTGGTCCTCTCTCTTCTTCCCTTTGCTCCCCTTTTGCCTGGCTTTCTTCCTTTGTCACCTGCGTCTAGCTCACATTTTAATGCTTTTCTGACTCCCAGACTATTTCCTGGGCCCCAGCCAGGGCAGAGGGCTGAGCCAGCTCTGGACGGTCAGGGGTTGGAGGTGGGGGCAGCAGGGTTGTCCTCTCTGCCTTCTTCATGCTCACCCCCAGCCCCAACTCCCCGTAATGATCCCTCACAACCTCCTTCATGCTCACCCCCAGCCCCAACTCCCCGTAATGATCCCTCACGCCTCACAGTGTTTGAGTTCATGCCATACATGGGCATCACCCTGGCTACCATATTCACCATGCTGAGACTTGCCAATGAAGCCAAGATACGCCAGGCGATCTGTGGTGGTGAGTGTCCCACTTGGGCCTGCAGGTCTGGCTCCATCAGGGTGCCGGAGGGAGACTGCTGGGTAAGGAGCAGATGGAGGGGTTGTTGAAAAAGAGGTGCCCTGGTCATTTGTTCTCCAAAGAAGTTTGCTTACTTAATCTTTTACTTTGTGTGGCCTCTGATTGGCTCCCTGGGGCACAAGAGGCTGAGACCTAGCGGGGGCCTTTTAGAAGATCCCAGCTTAGACGGAAGAAGCCGCTACTGTGACTCCATTTAACTTGTTTTGTAGTTAAGCACTTCAGGAGACCGCAGAACAGCAATGAGCGTTCACAAGAGAGGGAGATGGGGGAAAACGGCTCCACGTGAAGCTTGACGGGGCCTGGTCTTAGATGCTATTTCAATCTGATCACTTTGCCCCAGATTTTGATTACTTAATGTTCTTGTGGGCTTATAAAAAGCCCTAGTGCCTGAGAAAAAGAGGGCCACATGTGTTCACTGTTCACTGCCCTCTGACCTGGAATCCCCAGGATGTGGCAGGGTCATACTCCAGGCCTCGCCCTTGACCCCGTCTGTGTCCTTGAAGGAGAGGGACTCAGGCACCCCGAGTGTTCAGTTCGCACACACACAGGCACGCACGGTAAAAATGAAGGTGCCGTGGGGGGCTGGGAGGGCAGGGTGCTGCCTGCTCGCGATGGCAAGGCATGAGCACTCCTTCCGGGGAAGCTGGGTTGGGAAGACTTGGTTCTGCTTCCAGCCCCTCTGGCGCCAAGTGCATTCCCCCGCCCCCTCGTTGCCATTGGTAGCCATGGAGACCTTCTGTGAGGCGGTGCAGTTTTATCTGAAGCACCTGGAGGAGAGCGTGTACCCCGTGATGACCGAGGAGCAATTTGCCCTGAAGGTGTTTCCCATGTATCGCTACTTTGTGACGGTGTGGCTAAGGCACCACAACCCCGAGGTGAGATGCGCCCCTCTTAGGAAGGCCTGGTGGTCCCCAGGCCACAGCTCCCCAGCCTGTGGGGCCGGGAGGTGCTGAGAGACCATTGGGTCCAGCCTTACTCCCAGGACCCAGAGGGCAGTGACCTGACTTGTGGCAGAGCGGGGGATCTCATGGATGTTGAACAGCTGGGACCTAGGAGCCTCATTCATGAGGCCAGCCTTGATGAAGGTTGGTGATAGTCCTGAGAGCACTTGTTACATGCTGGGCCCTCTACCAGCGTCTTACCCATGGGAGCTATTTTCGCACCCCTCTGTGATATAGGACTGTTTGACACATGCGGAAACTCAGGCACAGAGAGGTTAAGTACCTGCTCAAGGTCATGTGGCTGCTAAGTGGGAGGGACTCAAACCCGGCCGCCTGTGCACGAAAGGCCTTGCTCTGCTTCGGAGGTCCCTTCTGTCCTGTGTCCTCGGATTCTGTGGGTGGGGCTGAGGTCACTGGCCTTGCTGGAGGATCGTGAGACAATGAGTCCAAGAGCTGGTTTCCGGTGGCAGGTGAAGCTGGGGGTGATGAGGTCCCTGAAGCCCATGCTCGGCCTCCTCCTGCCCAACGATGACCTGCGGGAGCAGGTCTACGACTACATCCCCCTGCTGCTGGCGGAGTACCAGGGCGGCCTGGAGGCACTCTTCATCACACAGGTGAGCGGCCAGGCAGCCATGGCTCTGGGCAGGAGGCTTAGGGAATCGGGGGCTCCCAAGTGTTTAAGGGGTATGAGTGGAAGCCGGGGGGATGTCAGATATTTTGACGCTGTGTCAGCAACCCGACATCTGTGCCCTGTGAGGGGCGTGGAGCCTGGCACCCATGGGAAATGAACACTGCCCTTCCGGGTGGAAGGGACCAGGTGCTGGTCCTGGAGGTCAGAAGTCCAAACTCAGGGTGTCGGCAGTGCTGTGCTCCTTCTGAAGGCTCTAAGGAAGCAAGCGCTCTTGCCTCTTCCAGCTTCTGGTGGCCCCACGTGTTCTGTGACAGTGGCAGCATCACTCCGATTTCTTCCTTCCTGTGTGGCCTCTCCCCGTGTGTCCCTCTGTGTCCTCTTCTTACAAGGACACCTACCCAAAATCCAGGATGATCTCACCTTGAGATCCTGAACTAATTCCATCACAAAGACCCTATTTCCAAATAAGTCACATTCTCAGATTCTGGGCGAGCCTGAATTTTGGAAGGACACCAGTCAACTCAAGGCAGCTTTGGTAAAGGGGTGAGATGTGTGAGAGGGAGCTGTTGCAGTGTTCCGAGTGGAGCTGTGGCTGGGGCTGGTGCCCATGTACAGGAATCACTCATCTATAAGCAGGGTGTGGGTATCAGCTCTTAAAGCAAGGAGTGGAAAGGGATGTGACTGATTTAGGAGCCATTTGTAGATCATTCTGGCTAAAGAATGGAATTCACTTTTAGGTGAAGGAGGCCTCAAATGCCAAACTCAGCAGCCTAGCGCAGCACTTCCCAAGCCTTGCTGTGGTTAGGAACGACCTGGGGGCTGGGTGAAATGCAGGCTTGGATTCAGCAGGACTGGGGTAGGGCCTGAGAGTCTGCATTTCTAATCAGTTCCCAGGGAATCCTGATGCTCAGTGGGTCAGTGGGCCCCTGAGTAGCAAGGGTCTGGAGTTTGACCTTGAGTTGGTAGAAGGTCACCTGCCACCATCTGCCTATCCACTGCAGGTCTTGAGGCAGATCCTGGAAGTGTCAGTCATCACCAACACCCCCGTCCCCCAAATGCAGCTACACACCATTTTCACAGAACTGCATGTCCAGGTGAGGCCTGCAAGCTCGGCTGGACAAGGGCATTCTCTGGGTGGATCAGCAGGAAGCTTGTGGCGGGAGGTGGCCTGGCCCACAACTCACTCGTGTGCCTCCTGTATCGGATGGGGTATGAGGCTGTAATGCTCATGCAGCCCCAGGCATGGTCAGCTGAGCTGTCCCTGCACCTGTGTCCCTGTGATTTCCTCCACCCTCACTGCCCGTCCCTCCCCAGGTGTGCAACAAGGCCCCGGCCCAGCATCAGTACAGCAGCCAGAACCTGATGGAAATGGTGCACTGCTTCGTGGCCCTCGGTGAGGCTCTGCGGCAGGGTGCTCCCCGCCTGCCCCGAGGACTGCAGGGGGCCTCTAGGGGTCCCCGCCCCCCTGAGCGCTGGGCCTGCTCTGGACCCGGTGAGCATGACTAAAGCTGTGCTTCCACTCTGCAGCTCGCTCCTACCCCAAGGAGCTGATGAAGTTCTTCTTCAGCCAGATGGAGACAAACAAGGAGGCTGTCCGCCTGGGGACTCTGAATCTGATTAGGGCTATAGTGAGCGCAGATGGTGAGCAAGGCAGGGCGGGTGGGGAGGGTGGGGGAAGGGTGAGGCGGGGCGGGGCGGGGAGGGTGGGGAGCGTGGGGCGGGGAGGGCGGGGTAGGCAGGGTGGAGAACAAGGGAGGCAATTTTCATTCACGTCCGGGCATTGCCACTTCCTAGACACTACTGGGTGGGCCAAGAAAGCCAAGGTTCTTGGCTGCTTTTCGTTTTCTTTTTTTTTTTTTTTTTTTTTTGAGGCGGAGTCTTGCTCTGTTGCCCAGGCGGGAGTGCAGTGGCCGGATCTCAGCTCACTGCAAGCTCCGCCTCCCGGGTTTACGCCATTCTCCTGCCTCAGCCTCCCGAGTAGCTGGGAGTACAGGCGCCCGCCACCTCGCCCGGCTAGTTTTTTGTATTTTTAGTAGAGACGGGGTTTCACTGTGTTAGCCAGGATGGTCTCGATCTCCTGACCTCGTGATCCGTCCGTCTCAGCCTCCCAAAGTGCTGGGATTACAGGCTTGAGCCACCACGCCCGGCCTGCTTTTCGTTTTCTAAGCTTTAACCTAATCAGCACTGTGGCTTACCCTCCCCACGCCCAACCCTCCGAGTCGGAATTTCAAATTGTTAACCCGAATCCTCCTCCTAACCTCCAAAGCTCAATCAGCGGCAGGATATAAGGCCAAACTACACCACGTAGGCATCACCTGAAGCCCCGTGGATTCAATGCGCAACCATAGTCTACACATCTGATTCTAATCCCTAAGCCCACACTCCAAACCTAGCCCTGATATTTAGAGAGAACACCTGTCCCTCACCAAGGCACTAGCTCACACTGTGCCTTTGTGTGAATTTGAGGAAGGCCGCTGTTGGCAGCACGCAGCCCTACAGGTACATGATGGTTAGAAGAGCGTGGGCAGCTCCCACTCAGCCCTAAAGTCGGGTAGCTTTGTTCAGTGCACAAATTGGGCGACTATATATAAAGGGACTTGTGCTGCCATTAAAACTTTCTCTTAAAGAAATGCACATTTAAGCAACAATGAAATCCTTTTTACCTATTCGATGAATAGAGATAATAAAGATAATGGCTAGAGTTCACCTGGCCATTTTTCTGTAAAAGGCCAGATAGTAAAAATATTCTTGGCTTTGCAGGCCGTATAGTCTTTGACAATTACTCAGCGCTACGATTGCAGACCAGAAACAGCTGTAGACTCCTGAGCACGGCTGGTTTTGCAAACTTTATTTACAAAAACAGGCTGTGGGTTATACTTTGCTTATCGCTAGTCTAGGGTGACAAGAAACCACCTGTGATACTTCACTGACAGAAGTGTAAATCAATAAATGATTTGGGGTGCTTAGTTGGATAGGGACCAAAATTTGCACTCAATAATCCAACTTTTTGTCAACTGTCCAAAGGAAGTAATTGCCCAAAAGTAATTGGACAAAGGTGCTCGTTAAAACATTGTATTAAAAAGCAAAGCGTGAGAAACAGCCTAAATGTTTTTCTGTAGGGAATTTATGGAATAATGGAATATTATGCAGCAATTAAAAGGTTTGTAGTCAATCCACTTTTTTGTGGAAAAGCTGCCCTCTTTATATTAAGTGTAACAATACAACGTGGGGCAGTATTTATAGCATGACCTTAGTGATATGGAAGAAATCTATGTTCATTTATGCATAAACAGGTCTGGAAGGACAATCTATTAAAAAGTGGTCATTTTTTAATGTTAATTTTGCAATGAACCCATACTATTTTTTTCTTTCAGAGAAATTAGATCCTTTTTTTTTCTTTTTAATTTTACTCTAAGTTCTGGGATACATATGCTGAACATGCAGGTTTGTTACATAGGTATACATGTGCCACGGTGGTTTTCTGCACCCATCAACCCATCATCTAGGTTTTAAGCCCTGCATGCATTATTTGTCCTAATGCTCTCCCTCCCCTTTCCCCAACCCTCTCGCAGGCCCCGGTGTATGATGTTCCCCTCCCTGTGTCCGTGTGTTCTCACTGTTCAACTCCCACTTATGAGAACATGCGTTGTTTGGTTTTATGTTCCTGTGTCAGTTTGCTGAAGATGATGGTTTCCAGCTTAGACTGGATAAAGAAAATGTGGCACATATATGCCATGGAATACTATGCAGCCATATACTATTTTTATAATCAGAAACAGTTTCTATCTTACAGGTGGAAATCTCATTGTCTCATGCTCACTTAGTACCTGACTGCCACCTTCTACCTGCTCTCATTTCCTTTTTCCTACTCTGGGGTTGACTTAGTAACCTAACCTTGAGCGCAGTATCATCTTGAATGTCTAACTCTACCTCTATCCACGCCAGCCCTCTCCAGAACCTTCTCATGGCTCTTTCTGGCCCCTCTTAAGCTTCTTCCTTTAGTTGGGTGTGCTGTCATCAGTTGTACAACTAGCAAACACTCCCCCAACCCTTACAGTGTGCCAGACACTGTGTTAACTCAGAGAGGCACTGTCATTATCCACACTTTACAGGCGAGGAAACTGAGGCACAGAGGGGTTACATAATTCACTCTAGGTCACACAGCTGGGATGTGGTGGAGCCAGGATTTGAACCCAGGCTAGGCCAGGTGTCAAGACCCATGCTCTTCCTGGTGGTGCTTTGTAACCTCTGCGTGCCCACTTCATGCCCAGTGCTCTATCCCAGCTGCAGGGCACCAAAGAGCTCATAGGCAGAGACCTTGCCCTCAAGGAGAGTTTACCTGGGTTCAAATGAGACACACGCAAAGCAGTGACCAAGGGAAGGAGGTGGCCAGGGAGAGCATGGCCAGGAAGGCTCCTAAGAAAGTGCCCCTGAGCTTGGGGAATGTGGGAGGAGACAGAATGCAAGACCCTGATGTGGGGCGAGCCACCTGATGTCTGATGTCTCCCTGAGCCGCAGCCCTCCAGCCCACCCGGTTTTCCTCCTTCAGAGCCCAGGATGAGTATCAGGGCCATCTACCTGGCTATCCGGGTGGTCAAGAACACCATCTCTGATACCCGGTCCAAGGTAACAGGGCAGAGACCTGGAAAAGGGGGGCACTCAGGGGACCCTGCCAGGGGAGCAAAGGAAAGTCTGGGCTCTGGGAAAACCCGGTTTTCCATTGGGTCTCGACTGGGGCTGCAGGGTGGCAAGGCCAGTGAAAGCTGAGGTTCCACTCTCGAGACCTCATTCTCTCTAAGGATCTAGAGTTTTCGAGTGGGGTGTCTCAGGCACCACCTTGGACCCAGCAGAGGCCGAGTAAATCCAGCTGCAGCTAGAGTCACTCAGCTGCCAAGGGTTTTGTGAGATCTTTATCGCGTGTGAATAAAGCAACTAAGAGGCACTCCTCTACCCACCCTCAAAAGTCTGAAAACCATAGTCCCAGGCTCCATGGCAGCCACATCTACCTTGGAGTGGAGCTTGGTTCTGGCCACAGGCCGGGGAAGGGAGGTCCAGCGTAGTGAGGGTCTGCACAGCAGTTTTGAGAAATATCAGAGAGGGAATGGAGGAGAATTGGGGCTAGAGGTTTAGGCAGAGCTGTCTTCAGTACCTGGAGGCTGTGGAGGGAAGAGAGAAAAGGCTCGTTCTGCATCTCCCGCACGTAGTGATTCTCACCAATGGAGCAAGCCCCAGGGAGCCCAGGGTAACAGATGGGCTCCCCACGGCAAGGGCTGCTAGAATGGAGCAGCCTAGGTTGGAAGGGAGGGAGGGAGATTTGTGTCTTTCCAAGGCTCAATGAGGCTCCCAGGTGGGCGTGCTGCAGAGTGGATGAGGCAGGGGGAGGTGGGCAGAGTGGGCACCCTGGATGAGGCAGGGGGAGGTGGGCAGAGTGGGCAGTAATCAGGTAGCCCCTGAGCCCCTTCTAGCCCAGAGCACCCCCAATTCCTAGCTGTCTACGTCACAGGGTTGGGTGCCCTGGAGCCCACCCCAACCCCCAGCATGTCCATGGTCCTGTCCACTCAGGTGAGGATGGCTATTCTCCGCATCATTGGGCAGTTGGCTCTCTCTGGCTACCAGGAGAGAATCAAAGGCTGGGGCCTGAAGTACGTGTCTGTGCAGCTGACCTTATCCACCTACAAACTAGTGAGTGGCCGTGATACACAGATCACAGAGCAGCTGGACTTGGAAATGGTTTCCACCGTGCTGAGGGGAGAATGCCACTCAGCATACCTGTGTTGGAACCTGCGTATCGGTTCACGACATGAGTTCATAGACACACAGTGAACCTGCAGGTGACAATGTGTGAGGTCCTAGATATATGCACAGCTCTGAGCATTCTGTAGACTCAGTAGCTGGGCATGGAGCCCCTGGGGAGGGAGGAGACCATACCCGAGAACACGGCAAGCCCCTGTCAGGCCACAAATGGGAATCCCTTGGTTCTTTCTTCCAGACAAATCGCCGGGATAACTTTTATCAGAGGGACCTGGAGGAGAGGATGGTCCACAAAGTCACCATGGACACTGTGAAGATCATCACCTCTTCTGTCAGTGGGATGACCAACGTGAGTGGTCCCTCCCCCACCCGCACAGTGGGTCACCACGCCAGGCTAGGGGTGAACTACACATGCCCAGAATTCCACATCTTTGCTGCTTCCGTTCCTGCTGTCTGGAGTGTCGAGGGGCCTTCCTCTTCCAGTTGCTTGGAATTACTCAAAACCCAGTTTCAAAGCCAGGTCCTTGATGAGAACTTATTCATCTCTGTACCCCTAGAGGCTGGGCAGTGCATGACATCAGCATGGCTGGCAGTACCAATCTGTATCATTTAAGCGAGTACCTGAAATGTGTCCATTACTTTAAGGCCCGTGTGTGTGTGTGTGTGTGTGTGTGTAGACCAATAATTTTCATGGTTTGATTTTGTAAACATTCATCGAGTTCTTACTCTGTGAAAGACAGGAGAGAGGAGTGTGCAGTAGGAGGACTCAGTATGACTGGAAGGCGTTCACAGACTATGGGAGAAACAAATGTGTCAACTTTTAATTGCAACAAAATGTGATATAACAATAAGATAGGAAAAATGTACCATGAGAGCATCAAGGAGGGAATGATTTATTCACTAAGTGAGGCTGCAGGCTAGGCGATCCCTGTCCAGCGACAGCTTTTTTTAATTACAGAAATCATCATCATCATCATCATCATAGCTACAGTCCATGTGGCATCCACATATAGCAGGCATACTCTACTAGGTGTGCAACATGTACAATCTTGTTTAATTATCCCAGCAACTACTCGCACAGAGGGTAGTTGTTATCCTGATTTTGCAGATGAAGAAACTGAGACCCAGAGGGATTCATTAATTTCCTCAAGGCCTCACAGCTGGTAAACAATATAGCCAGGATTGAAATTCCCTTTGTAATTCACCATGCTGTCTTTATGGGGAAGCCCGGGAGCTGGGAGATTCCGGTCCTGCTGGCTGGAACAGGTTAAGCCATTTACGGGGAAGCCCGGGAGCTGGAACAGGTTAAGCCATTGTACCTGATAGTTGGTAGCATAAGAGCCTCACCTTCAACTCCCAGGGGTGGGTGTGGGGTGAAGAGGGATTACAATTAGTTGGGGGTGTTGAAAGGTCACCCAGGGAGAGAGGAGATGGTGGGGTGAAGTCGGAGACACAGCTCCAAGAATCCATATCAGTCAGGGTTCTCCGGAGAAACAGAACCGGTAGAAGACATATATAGTCTGATTTATTTTAAGGAAGTGACTCATGCAGTTGTGGGGGCTGGCAAGTCTGACACCTGCGTGGCAGGCCAGCAGGCCGGAGACTCAAGCAGGGGCGGATGCTGCAGGCTTGTGGCTGAATATCTTCTTCCTCAGAGAAACCTCAGCGTTTCACTCTTAAGGCGTTTCACCCATCTATGTTATTGAGGATAATCTCTTTTGTGGATTATGCACTTTCGTCACACCTACAAGCTACCTTCATAGCAACACCTAGATTCGTGTTTGACTGAATGGGTATTCTTGCCTAGCCAAGTTGACACACAAAACTGACCGTCATACCAGGCACGCACAACTGGATCATCTGCCCAGTGTGCCCCTCTAGAGTACTTGGGATCAGAGGGAGGACCCTGTATGAGGAGGGTGTGATGGATGTCGGTGTGTATGAGGCTGGCAGCAATAGAAATTGGGCGACAGGGATGCTGGCCCCAGCAGGGACTAGCAGACTGTCTTGCCACATCAGGGTGGGTGACATTTAAATGCCCCTGACAAAGACTGGGGTTGGCGGTGGAGCCAGTTCAGGGCTGAGACTGTCAGGGGACATCTCTGGGGAAGCGGGGATGGCGGTGGAACCATGGCAGAGCCTGACTGTTCTCCTTAGAGGCCCAGGGCTTGGGCTAATTCTGAGCCCCGTTCTCTCCCACCCCCACCCCAGGAGTTTTGGGTGAGGCTCCTGTGCTACATCATGGAGACAGACTACATGGAAGCTTTGACTCCTATCTGTATCAGCCTCACAAACCTGGCAGAACACCAGCTCCATGGCCAGGACGTGGATGTCAGCATGGCTGGCAAGAGCAGGCAAGGTGGGCAAAGTTCCTGTGCCAGCTGGTTGGATTGGGCAGGTGGGCTGGCTCCTTGTCTGGGAATGCCCACCTGTCTCCACATTCCTCCCACCCTCATTCCCCCTTCTGGAAGCATCCAAGTCCAAATTAATACTATTAATGCCTACCTGGATATTAATGCCTACCTGATCACATCTAGGACATGTTAGAATTGCGTAAACTTCCTTCTGAGTAGTGCACTCCTCATGTCCTGTCCCCTCAGCCTACACCCCTGGTCCAGATCCCATCCTTGGGAGCTCCTGGCCCAGCCTTTCTCATGCATGACCTTACTGGGCCTCTGCTCTGTCTGGCTTCTCTGAGCCAGCTAGAGTAACTATAGGCACCCCGTCCTCTGTAGACTACCCTCACTGTGGTCCACTCAGAGTGGGGACTGTTAACACCAGGCTCCCAAAACAGCTATGCCCACCTACCATGCTTGCTCCTGTCCCCTTTCCTCCCACCTCTGGCCCCAAGGGCGTGACTGGTGACGGAGGTGACTGATGGGGTCCTTTAGGATCTAGGGCTAGCGAAGGGCAGAGTCTGCTTTCTTACTTTGATCTAAACAAGCCAGTCAGGCGATCCTCCGAGGTCTTCCTCATGCCCCTCTCACTCTTTTTTCTTTTTTATTTTTTTTTTGAGACGGAGTCTCGCTCTGCCGCCCGGGCTGGAGTGCAGTGGCCGGCTCTCAGCTCACTGCAAGCTCTGCCTCCCGGGTTTACGCCATTCTCCTGCCTCAGCCTCCCGAGTAGCTGGGAGTACAGGCGCCCACCACCTCGCCCAGCTAGTTTTTTGTATTTTTTAGTAGAGGCGGGGTTTCACCATGTTAACCAGGACGGTCTTGATCTCCTGACCTCGTGACCTGCCTGTCTCGGCCTCCCAAAGTGCTGGGATTACAGGCTTGAGCCACCACGCCCGGCCGCCCCTCTCACTCTTGACTCCGGTTGAGTTCTCTCTAGGGCCCCTGCACTTGCACCTTCTCGGCAGGCCTAGCCTTGCCTTTGTCCTTTTGTTTGTGCGCTGTTGGTTTGCTTTTCATGGGCTCATTGGCTCCCGAAGCCTGTGGAGAGAGTCAGGAGTGGGTAGAAGGGCAGTGTCTAATTACTCTTGGCTCAGCAGAGGACAGGTTCACAGTAGGAGACAAAACATTGTCATGGTAAGCCCTGGTGTCACTACAAAATGTGCATGACCTGAAAAGAGCATCTTCTAAACCTCAACGCGTTAGCACGATTCTCTCCTCTTCCCAGGATAAGTGAAATGTAGTGATATTCTTAGAAAATTCCCTGTGCCAACCCATTCTCCATTCTGGGGGTTTGGGGAACAAGATCATGTTGGGGAGGCACCTTCTAGGGTAAAGTTCCTAGATGGGGACACAGGAGCATGTCCTGGTACAAGCAAGGAAGGCTCAGCTGGGGTTGCATTTCCTTCAATCAGTGGACCTGCCTGCACCTCAGAAGCTGCTGGCCCGTCTCCTGGTGAGTGGCTGACCTGCATCATGCCCTGGCCTGGCAAGGCCATGCCCTGTGGCACCTCTTCCTTAAGCTCCTAATTCCCAGAGCCCCAGGGGTAGGAGGAAGCCGGGGTACAATGACGGAGTTTGATATTTGGCAGGGCAGATCATTCCATGTCCCTGTCATTCCTCTCGAGTTTGGTAGAGACAGTGCACTTGTAATAACTGGGGAGCTGGCCTGGACCTGCTTTTAGATTCCTCTGCCCAAAGCATCCCCACGACACCTCCAATGCCTGCCTACCGCTGGAGGTTGGCTCAGTCCAGGACCCATGAGTTCTCCTCTTTATGTTAACTGTGGACCCTCATCCATATTACACTGAAGCCTGGGGTGGGGAGGGAGCCCAGGTCTGGCCCCATCCCCCCTCCTTCCTGCAGTGTCCTCTGCAGGTGCACTCTCTGTTTGAAATCCCTATTTGAAAACCACCCATCCTGTCCAGCTCCTCCCTTTAAAAATGAGGACAACAAGCTCCAAGACAGGGAGCGAGGTGCTCAGGTGCTACTTCACTAGAGTCTTGGTGCCCTCCAGGTGCTGATGTCATCACCTTACAAGGGGGAGGGTCGTGGGATAGCCATGCTCAACCTCTTGAGGACCCTGAGCCAGAGCATCGCACCCTCCATGGCCAACATGTGGGAGTTGGAGATTCCGCTACTGGTCCGGTACCTGGAAGGTGAGGTGCCTGGGGAGCCCATCCCAAGCCAACCCTCCAATCCGTGTACATGCTGGGGTTCTAATCACATGAGTTGAATAACAAGAGCTGAGGCTCACAGTCGACCCACACAGCCCACGTTTGTCCTGAGAACTAGTTGAGCAGCTTGGGAAGGTGAGGAGGGCACTGCAACGTGTGATGGGTTCACCCATGGAGGGCCTCAAATGCCACGCTAAGGAGGCCTAGAGGGCCTCGAATACCAGGCTTAGGGGAGCAGTGGAAGAAAGTGGTATGCGTGACCATGCATGTGTTCCTGCAGAACATACTGAGTTCACTTGGGATCAGAAAGCCTGGGAAGACAAGCTGATTCAGGTAAAGGGGTAACAAGTATGCTGAGGCCTGGGAGGAGGAGAAAGATGGGAGCAGATGGAAAGGCATTTGGTGGGCTGGGCACTTGAGGAGTTTGGAAGCCCCTAAAGGACATGTTCTCCTTCTGTCAGAGAAGACTTGGGTCAAAGTCTATAGCTGTGTCTATACCAGGGGAAAACTGAGAGAACCTTCCATCCCAAGAGCCAGGTGCCCAGGAGGGGAGCAGGGAGTGGTGCCCCTTCTGTTAACCCCCAGAGCCACAGCCATTCCTCACACCCGCAGAACATGATTAGCACTGGATCAGGAATCTATGGACTTCGTGATCTGGAGATGTAGGCAAGGGAGGCGAGAGAGGGCAAGTCACTGCTCAAGGTCACGTAGCATTCCCAGAGCCCAGGCAAGAACAGGGATGAAGGCCTTTGTCCCTTCCCACCAACGTCTTGTGCCTCCCCAGTTTCTGCGAAACTCCCTCAAGAAGACCCGGGGGTCTACCTGGAGCCTGCGTTTGAGCAAAGAGCTGAACAACCAGATTGCGAGCTTTGACAGCCCCTCTCTGGAGAAGGTTTGTCTTCACAGGGGCAGGAGAGTTTGGACAGGCAGGAGACTCCAAGGATGATGGAGTAGAGAGGATCACACTGTGTGTGTGAGATCAGCTGGACCTGTGGCTGTTTACATGGTCCTGGGAGGAGAGGAGGGTGGTCTAGATTGGTGGTTTTAGTTTTGTTTTTGGTTTGGTTTTTTGTTTTGTTTTGTTGATCCTCCAGATTCTGATTAGCAATCACATGTGTATATTTCTTTGTAAACACAAAACTATACCACATCGCTACAAAACTCTAAAACATTGTTGAAAGAAATCAGTGAGGGTCTCAATAAGTAGAAAGCACCCCATGTTCATGGATTGAAAGATGCTATAGTTCAAATGGCGATTCTCTCCAAATTTATCTTCAGTTTTAGCATGACCCCTATCACAATCCAAGCTGGTTCTTTTTTTTTTTTTTTTTTTTTTTTTCCAGAGACTGACAAATTAATCCTAAAATTTATATGGAAATACCAGGGGCTCTAAGTAGCCAGCATAATTATGATGAAAAGAAGAATAAAGTTGGCGGACTCAAACTTCTCAATTTCAACTTCTTACCCAACTGCAGTAAAACTCCTTACACAATTGCAGTAAACAAGATAGTGAGATACTAGCATAAGGATAGACATACAGATTGATAAAATAGAATTGAGAGTCCGGAAATAAACTCTCACATTTATGGTTAATTTATTTTCAAGAAGGGTGCCAAGACAATTCAATGGGGAAAGAATAGTTTTTTTTCAACAAATGGTGCTGGGATAACTAGAAATCCACATGCAAAAGAATGAAATTGGATACCTTCCTCACACCATACATAAAGCTAAATCAAAATGAATCACAGACCTAAATAAAAGAACTAAAATTATAAAATTCTAGAAAAACACAGGATAAATCTTGTGACCTTGGGTTAGGCAAAACCTTCTTAGAGATGACACCAAAAAGCAAAAGTGACACAAATAAATAAATTGGATATCATGAAAATTAAAACCTCTTGTGCTAAAAATACAATAAAGTGAAAAAAGAAGCACATTAAAGAAGAATATGTTCTTCCATAACAGATCAAAGAGTTAAGTGTACAAAATAAAATAGAACCATGGAACAACTAGAATATATTGATGAATATTTTTATAATCTTAATGTGAAATAGCCTTTATATGTTTGCAAAGAAACCAAGAAAGAGAAAAGAGGTAAACTTTACAGATATTAACATTTTTTTGTGTGTGCTTCTACTACTTCCTGTTTGTTTTCTCATCTCCAAAAACAAAAATATTTACTTTATGGAGTCATGGTGAGGATTTAATGAAATATGGATGGTTGTTCTTATTATGTCTCCAAATATAAAACAAAATTCTTACAAATAGAAAAAACCCACCAAAAAATGGGAAAAAGAATATAGCCAGAAATGGAAAGAATTATAACGAATCATGAGAATATGAAAAGATGATTGGCACAACTAATAATCAAAGAAACACATCATAGTGAGAATGTTCCACTTCTCACTGATCATGACCTATGTTGGGGAGTAGGTGGAGCAGTTGGTGCGCTTAGATTTGTTGGCGGGAGTGTAAATTGGTTCAACTTACACAGGAGTTGAACAAATCTACACTTCCCCCTTTAACACATATAACATGCCTGCCCTTATATAGCCTGACCTCCCAGAATAACCTGAACATTTATTTCATTTAATTATTTTTTAACTTTTTATTTCCATAGGTTTTTGGGGAACGGGTGGTCTTTGGTTACATGAAAGTGGGGATTTGCAAGATTTTGGTGCATGCATCACCCAAGCAGTATATGCTGCACCCAATTTGTAGTCTTTTATCCCCCACCCCCTTCTTACCCTTTCCCCCTGAGTCTCCAAAGTCCATTGTATCATTCTTATGCCTTTGCATCCTCATAGCTTAGCTCCCACTTATGAGTGAGAATATATGAGATTTGGTTTTCCATTCTTAAGTTACTTAGAATAATAGTCTCCATCTCATCCAGGTTACTGCAAATGCCAGTAATTCATTCTTTTTGAGTTCAAGCGATTCTCCTGCTTCTACCTTCCAAATAGCTGGGACTACAGGTGCATGGCTGATTAGTATTCATATATATGAATATATAAATATATATGAATATGAATATTTAAATATATGTGTAAATATATATGAATATATATATGTGTGTATATATATATCATAGTTTCTTTATCTCCTTGTTGATTGATGGGCATTTGGGCTGGTTCCACATTTTTGCAATTGTGAATTATGCTGCTATAAACGTGTGCAAGTATCTTCTGCACATGTTTAAAAAATTGAAGAATATGAAGCCAACTGTCTACAACAGCACCCCCTGAAGGCTGGCTGTAGGGAGGCCTGAGCTCCTTCCTCGCTCCTTCCTCCCTTCTGCCTCTCCAGGGCTTTCTGTACCGGGCCTTGGGCTTCACCTTGGCCACAGGCCTGGAGGCCAGCAAGGTGGAGGTCCTGCTGTTGGAGCTGCTGTACAAGACGGACTACAGCAATGACTTCGACAGCGAGGTGAGGGTGCCTGCAGCCCCCTCCTGTCCACCGGATGCCTCTGGACCCCTGGGGACACGCGTGTTCATGTGGCTGCATGCGTTTTGTGGGTGTGTGCGTGCGTGTGTGTACATGTATGTGTGCCTTGCATGTGTGTGGGGGGATCCTCCTCTGCCCACTGGCCCGTGCCCTCACCCTGGCTGGCTGGGTCTCCCTGCAGGGTGTGATTCTGTGCTTTGGCCTGTGTGCCCGGGGCCAGGTAAAAACGGTGCTGAATGTGCTTCATGACTTCGAGGAGAGGATCCAGGAGTCAGAGCAGTCCTGGCAGATCAGTGCTTGGCGGGTAAGGCACCTTCCCTCCACAACTGGGTCTTGGGATCTCTTCGCACAGTGCTCTGGGCACTGACCCAAGGTCCTTTCTAGATCTCAGTAGGAAACTTGCCTCCCACAGGGTCTCCTGTCACCACAATGGCTGAGACATTTAGTCTGAGACCTCCTGGACAGAGCTTTTGCTATTGAATCATCTTAAAAATGCAGGGTGGGCCTTTCCAGGACCCAGATACTGTCATGGAGCCCCAGCCCCTTGCTACTCATGGTGGGGTTCTCAGACTGGCAGTGGGGGCTCCCTGGGTGCTGATTGGAAACACGGAGTCCCATGCCCCACCCAGACCCACAGGATCTGAGGAAGCTGTTCAGGTAGTGCTCCGTGGGTGCCTGGCACTGGGAGCTCTGCCTCAGTGAATGGGCGGTGCTGGGATGGAGGGGCTCTAACCCACCGTTGCAGGGTGAGAACACTGAAGCTTGTCCATAGGCATGCGGCTGGTTCACTGGTGAAGCCAGGATTTGGACCCAGACAGCCCATGGCCCCATCCTCTGGAGGCTGCCCCTCCCTGTCACAGGAGATGGTCCCACCAGCTGGCTGAGCTCCTAGTGGGAAACCATCTGAAACCATCACCCATGCCTCAGGCTTTGCCCTTGACCTGGAATCCTTGCTCTGGGGTCTGGTTGTTTGGATGTAGAGAATCGAGAGTGTCCCAGGCTTCTTGCCAGGTTTTCTGCAAAGAGGACCTGACACCTGGATTTCTACTCAGTGTGGCAGGGCACCGGGGCCTCTGCTTCCCATCCACAGTGGGTTTGGTGGCCTCTAACATCTCCTCCCACTCAGAGATTGTTCTGAGGATGTGAGCACCGCGAGGGCAAGGTGGAGGCTGTTGGTTCCTGCTGGATCTCCAGCCTCATGTGTGCCTGGCCCATAGCTGGTGCCTGGTAGGTGAAGGTATGAGGTGTGCAAGCAGCCTCTGTTTAGGCTGCTCTGGGTGTCTGTGGCCCTGGTCTGGCTTGCTCACTACTGCATGCCCAGTGCCTGGTGTCTAGTAGATGCTCAATAAAGATGCATTGGGTGAAGGAATGTTATGCATGAAAAAATGATGAGCATTTCACGCACCCAGAAAACAGTCAGGTGAAGCACCGCCACCTGACTTGACGGATCCTTTGGTCGTGTGGCCAGAGACCATCACCTGCATCTGGAGCAGCCCCTGCCGCCCCCAGTGGTTCTTTTTCTTTTTGGCCTTGTAGAAGGACCACCCCTGGAGGCGGGAGACAGTGAAAAGTGCCCTCATGGTGATGTATAGCTGCGTGGCCTCCTACTGCCACCCCCAATTGCTCCTCAACCTCGTGGACAGCCCCATCACTGCTAAGATCATTCACCATTATGTCAGCAGCTGCCAGGTAGCCCCATCTGCTGCCTGGGGGGATGTCTTCTGGACAGGCTGGTGGGGAGTAGTCTTCTGCCACTCTCGGGGCACCTGCATCCCTACCCAGGGGACATCCAGGCATCCTACCTGATGCCCCGCACGTGGGAAGCCCATTGCCCAAATGTGCTGTTCTCTGTGCTTTGGTGTCATGCATAGGGGGTGGGGGGTGAGGATAGCCCCTCTTCCAGAGTGCTGGTGGGGTCCCCAGAAGCCACAAGATGAGCCCCACCTCTTCCCAGCCTTTCCCACTCCCTCTGCCCTTGCCTCTGGCCCTCCCTGACACTGACCCAGACCCTTTCATAAGGAACAAGAGGTGGGGTTGCCTTCAAAGACATGCAAAGGGACTGGCTATTTTCTTTTGTTTTTTTTTTTTTTGAGACGGAGTCTTGCTGTGTCGCCCAGGCTGGAGTGCAGTGGTGCGATCTCGGCTCACTGCAAGCTCTGCCTCCCGGGTTCACGCCATTCTCCCGCCTCAGTCTCCGAGTAGCTGGGACTACAGGCGTCCACCACCTCGCCCAGCTAGTTTTTTGTATTTTTAGTGGAGATGGGGTTTCACCATGTTAGCCAGGATGGTCTTGATCTCCTGACCTCGTGATCCACCCGCCTCGGCCTCCCAAAGTGCTGGGATTACAGGCGTGAGCCACCGCGCCCGGCCGGACTGGCTATTTTCTTGGAATGGCAAGGAGGGGAAAACGCAGAGTATAAAGCAAAAATTGTTTTTATTTTTTAAAACTGTGGCAAAATACACATAACATAAAGTTTACCATCATAACCATTTTTAAGAATGCGTATAGTTCAATGGCAAGAGGTACATTCACGTTGTTGTGCAACTGTCACCGCCATCTGTCTCCAGAATTCTTCATTTTGCAAAACCAAAATCCTATATCCATTCAACGCCAACTCTCCATTCCCTTCTCCCCCCAGCCCTGGCAACCACCTTTACTCTGTCTGTGTGGCTTTGACTAGTCCAGGTACCTCATCTAAGTACAATCACATGATAGTTGTCCTTGTATGTCTGGCTTATTTTGTTTATCATAATGTTCTCAAGGTTCATCCATGTAAAAGCAAGCATTTCTCAATAACCTCTCCTGCCTCTATGGTGACACGTAGGGCTCAGGGCCCCGGTCACTGAAGGTGGCCCCTTAGCTGGTTTGCTGCCCTCAGGAGGCTTGGGAAGGTGGCATCTTCCGTAGTGTATTAGTTCATTTTAATGCTGCTGCTAAAGGCATACCTGAAACTGGGAACAAAAAGAGGTTTACTTGGACTTAGAGTTCCACATGACTAGGGTGGCCTCAGAATCACGGTGGGAGACAAAAGGCACTTCTTACATGGCAGCAGCAAGAGAAAAATGAGGAAGAAGCCAAAGTGGAAACCCCTGAAAAACCCATCAGATCTTGTGAGACTTCTTTACTATCATGAGAAGAGCATGGGAGAGACCGGCCCCCATGATTCAATTACCTCCCCCTGGGTCCCTCCCACAATACATGGGAATTCTGGGAGATACAATTCAAGTTGAGATTTGAATGGGGACACAGCCAAACTATATCACGTGTGGTCACAGGTGCTGCACCTCACCTCGGATCCCCGCCATGTGCCTGTGGCCCTGCCATGTGGCAGGTGCTCCATTCATGTGGTCAAAGGACAGAGTGAGGCCGCCCATCTCTCAGAGCATTCAACACTGAACCCTTTCTTCTGAGCAGAGGGAGTCCAGGAGCAGAGGCTGCATCTTGGATTCTTCTGGGGCTGCTCACAAACGTTCTCTCCCTCCTTTCCCCCTTCTGGGCTCAGGACATCTGTCTCAAAATGGCCTTCATGAAGAGTGTTGTGCAGGTTACCAAGGCCATCAACAACATCAAGGACCTGGAGGACTTTCACTTTGCCCAGAAGACGACTCTTACCAGCATCATAGTGGTAAGCTGGATGAGGCACCTCCTTGGTCCTGGTCCTGGTTTTGGGGTCTAACTCCCTGTGGTGAGAGGTTTTCAGAGTTCCCAAGGGTATCTGCAGAGCTCTCTGAAGCCCTTCCCTGTCTTGGCTCTGCTTTGACCTAACTGTGGGAGTTCTGAGAATGATTTTTGTATCTGATAAAGGGTTTCACAGCCAGTCAACTGTTTGGAAACAGGGTGGCAGATTCTGGCTGTCTTGGGTCCTGCAGTGCCCAGGGCAGCTGGTTCAGGCCTGATAGACAGAGATTCCCTGGGCTGACTTAGCTGTAGCTTCCCCATGTCTCCGTAGGAGGGCCTTAGGGGCAGCGATCTGCTGGAAGCAAGACTTAGAGTGAAGCCCTGAAGGATGCACAGAAGGATGTAAGACAAAGAACATGTCCACTGTCCAAAGGCTGATGGAGCCTGTGGGTCCGCCAATGTCCTTTGTCCCCAGGCCTCCCTACTCATGTCATTGCCAATGCCTTGGCCCCTCAAAGCTGCTTGGGTTGTGCTGGAAGTGGCTCTTGAGGGACATGAGATTGGGTGGAACAGAAGGCAATGAGGAGGAAATGGGATTTATTTGGCTCTCACTGGCCAGGAGCTTTGGATCTGTACTTTCACGCTAGCCTGGAGCAGCTCTGTAAAATGGGTCTATAGGTCCTGTTTTACAGAGAAGGAAACTTGGGCTCAGGCAGAGGAAGTGCTGGCCCGGGGTACACAGCAAGTAGATGAGCAACCCGAGCTAGGAGCCCAGGACCACTTTGGGCCCTACTCCCTCTCTGCTGCCTCCCCTAAGATGTCAAAAGCCAAATGGCCCTAAAAAGAACGAAAAAGATGTGGGGTGTTAGACACTTTGGGAAGTGCCAGGTCTTTCTCATGCTGACACTGGCGAGTACTACTGCCATCATGGTCACCAAAAGCTACCACCCCCTGCTTATGTTGGGCAGGCGGTCATTGAGGCAGAACCGACTGACAACCTGGTTTCTCCAGTGCGAGCCTTGGCGATGGAGGCCCTCTCACACCTGAGGTGAGCTGGGCCCCCACCCACACCCCATCCCAAGGGGTGGGGAAAAGTTCAAGACCATTCCTTGGTGCTCCTTCGGGGGTTGTGCCTCCTCTTTCCTCTCCTGCCTCTGTAGCAGGAGTCTCAGTTGGTGGCTCCCCAGGGCAATGGGCCAGCCTAGAAGATGGGGGTCAGCCTCAGCCACTCCTTTCTATAATTCTCAGCAGGATTTCAAGTTGGATTTATGGCACATGGGTGGGCTGCTCTTCCATTGATTGGGGATATTTTGAGCAAAATAACAGTGATAACACTGAAGAGCATTGCAGGCATCCTTCAAGATGAGTCAGGCTTAGTCAATGAGTTGAAGGGCTCAGTCAACTATTTGTTGATACCATTGGTACAAAATGATCTAAAGCCCCAAGACTTGCCTTCCTGGAGATGCCAATCCACTGGTGGGGAGGGGGAAAGGGGAAGAAGTTATGGATTTATAAAATTAGTATTTAAAGAGGTTGGCTCATCTCTAAGAATACCTCCTCTATAGGGGAAGATTCATTACTTAGGCTCACAGCAGAACTATCTGATGCTTTAAGCTGCATCAAACAGGCAGATTTTAAAATAAATGTCATGAACATCAACTAAGCACAATTATATGCTGAGTACTGAAGGGACACAGATACATAAGACCTAGTCCAGCCTTCTAAGGACTTAGAGATAAGACAGACACATACAAACAGACTTATAGGTTAATGCCAACTAATAGGACTATGTTTGCAGATAAACCCACACACACCCCAACAAAAAATATCTGAGCACAAAAAAAGGGGCTACTAACAAAATGCAACTCAGTTTATACAAAAGGAGCTATCAAAAGGCTTGGTGCAGAGTTGGCATTTGGCTTTTGACCTGGGCTTAGGCAGATGCCTGGACTTGGGGCTTCCTAGGAGAGTGCAATACAAGACACTTTGGGGGAACAGGAGTTTAAAGTAGGATGGTGGCTCTCAACTCTGGGGGCACAATAGAACTCATGGGGAACTTTTAACAGTATGGATATCCAGGTCCCACTCCAGATCCTGGGGCTTGGACATGGTCCCTGGGGTCCTTAAAAAATCCTCGAGGTGTCTTTAATATGCATCAAGCTTGAGAATTATTGATGAAGGGGCTAGAAGGAGAATGAGCTAGCATGCACCAATTGCTAGCAACTACCTCTAGAGGGTTTGTTAAAACACAGATGACTGCAGACCACCCCTAGAATTTTTGATTCAGCAGGTCTTGGTTGGGGCCATAGAATTTGTGTTTCTCATAAACTCCAAGATGAAGCTGCTGCTGCTGCCGTGGTGGTGGTGGTCCAAGCATTACATGTGAAAGCCCCTGGACTAGCACCAGCCTGGGAGGTCAGATTCCATGGTTGTAGTTGGCACGGAGCAATGGAATGTTTCTGAGCAGATTAACAGGTTCAGAGTAGGCAACAGCAGATAGGAGAGATGGCCTTTGAACCCCTGCATCTCCCCTTCAATCACAGGCAAGAGTCACTGGACACTGGTTACTGGTCAGAGCCAGGGCCCCTGGGGGAGGGATGCTTGCCAGAGCCTCCAACTGGAGAAGTCAGCCTCTTCCTCTTCTAAGACATGTTTCTGTGTCCAGATTGGGCAGTGGGGCAGCAGAAGCTCAACTCCCCAGTGACTGTTCCTCTCTTGTCACTGCTTCTTTCCCCAGCAAGCTGAAGCCTTTCTACTCCACAGAAGAAAACAGTGAGCTAATGGATATCAGCATACATTCTGTGATTTCCCTCCAACTGCCAGGAGAGGACAATGAGTCCATTAAGGTAGGTCGCTCTGGGATGCCTCATTTGCTGGGTCAGGACCTGGAAGTTAACATTAACATGGGCCATGCTGAGAGTCCACCTTCCTGAACCACCCTCGAGTGTTTAGAGGCAGCAGAGTGTAGCGAGCTCTATCAGCAAATGTAAGGTAATGCTAGCTGTTGACACAGATAAACCCTGAAATCTTAGTGGATTAACAACATAAAAGTTTATTTATTACCCAAGTCAAGTCAAGCCCAATTGTCAATGGGATTGGAAATGGAGCTGCTTTGTGCAATTATTCAGGAACCTAGGCTGGCGGAGACCTCCTGCCTATCCTCAGTGCATGAATCCCAAGGTCCCAATCAATGGGTATTGATACCCAGCCTAGAGAGAAGGAAGAGAAAGTCTAGGGAAGGCTTGAGAGCCATTTTGCCCTCCTCCTGTTGGCTGAAACACAGTCACATGGCTCTACCCATGCAAGGAGTCCTGGGAAATGTAGTCCCTGACGGGATGGCTGTTTCCCTGACAACACTGTGGAAAAGGAAAAGGAATCTTTTGTGGACAGGTAGCCATCCCTGCCTCAAGGGACTGACCCTGGATGAAGAATCAGAACTGGGCTCCAGGAGTTCAGTATCCTGCTTTGTAAAGTGAATTCCTCTTAAATGGTTGTCTTGTACTTCACTAGAGAAAATGAGTGTCAGGAGCTCAGACTGAGCAGAAGTTAGTGGATGACTGCCAGACCCCTCCCTGGCATGGACTCCCTGCAGGGAGGGGGGTTGTGGGTGCCCCTCATTGCCGCCTATCTCTCTCTCCCTCTTGGCTGTAGACCCTGTATGCAAATGCCCTGAGCTCCCTGGAGCGGCTGATGGAGAGCCTCCTGCAGAGGCAGCTGGACCCCAGGGGGCTGCAGGAGATGGTGCAGGTAAGTTGCCTGGCAGCAGGCCAGAGCCAGGGATAGCCACTCCTCCTCAGCAGCTGGCCTGAGGGCCAGACTGTGGGGAACAGGGGAGTGCATGAAACACTGTTTTAGTGATTTCATTTTTATAAAATTCCAGATTTGCTAAAAATTTGCAAGGATAGTGCAAAGATGCACTTCATGCAGATTCACAGTTCTTAATACTTTGTCACATTTTCTTTCTCAGTTTTCTTCCGTCTCCTTCCACATACACATACATCTTTTGAACCATGGATAGCTGCAGACATCCAGAGTAACAGTACTGTCTTATATAACAACAGTGCTATGATCAAATTCAAGACATTTAATGCTGACACAATACATGTATTAAAACTGATGGCCCATATTCAAATTTCACGAACTGCCCCAATAATGTCCTTTAGAGCTGTTTTTTCCTTGATCCAGGATCCAGTCCAGATTAGGCACTGCATCTACCCGTCAGGTCTCTTTGTTCTCCTTTTGTCTGGAACAGCTTCACAGTCCTTCTTTGTCTTTCATTACCTTGGCACTTTTGAAGGGTACTGGTTAGGTTTTTAAAGATTGGGTTGCTTGCTTTCTTTTTATGGAAACTTTTACAGGTTTTACAGATTCTGGATACAACCCAACAGATACGTGATTTGCAAATATTTTCTCCTAGCCTGTGGCCTTTTTACTGATTTCCCAATTTTTTTTTTTTGTTTGTTTGTTTTTCTGAGATGGAGTGTCGCTCTGTTGCCCAGGCTGGAGTGCAGTGGTGCGATCTTGGCTCACTGCAAGTTCTACCTCCCAGGTTCACGCCATTCTCCTGCCTCAGCCTCCCGAGTAGCTGGGACTACAGGCATCCGCCACCAAGCCTGGCTAATTTTTTTTGTATTTTTTAGTAGAGTCGGGGTTTCACTATGTTAGCCAGGATGGTCTCGAACTCCTGACCTCGTGATCCACCCGCCTCAGCCTCCCAAAGTGCTGGGATTACAGGCGTGAGCCACCGCACCCAGCCAATTTCCCAATATCTTTTAATGAGCAGAAGTTTTTAGTTTCGACGAAGTCTAATTTATCTTTTTTTCTTTTATGGATCATGCTTTTGGTGTCAAATCTAAGAAATCTTCCAAAGATTTTCTCCTATGTTTTCTTCCAGAAGTTTTGTATTTTCAGGTTTTATGATTAGGTCTATGATATATTTTGAGTTAATTTTTATATGGTCTGAGGTACAGGTCAAAGTTTATTTTAATTTTTTGCCCATGGATAGCCAACTCTTTTAGCACACTTTGTTGAAAGGACTGCCCTTTTTCCTTTGAATTACCTATGCGCCTTTGTTGAAAATCAAGGGCTCTGTATATGTGGGTCTATTTCTGGACATTTATTTGGCTTTATCAATGTGTTTGTCTATGGTACACCAATACCGTACTGTCTTGATTACTGTAATATTATAACAAGCCTTAAAATCTGGATCAGATAGTGTAAGTCCTTAGATTTTGCTTTTTTTTTTTTTTTTTTTTGCTGCATCTCACAGGTTTTGATACATTGTGTTTTAATTTTATTTCAGTTCAAAACATTTTAAATTTCCCTTATGATTTCTTCTTTGACCTGCAAGTTATTTAGAAATTTTCAAATATTTGGGAGTTTCCCAGAATCTTTCTGGTTTGGATTCCTAATTTAACTGCATTGTTGTCTGATGACATACTTAAATCCCATATTTTTAAATCCTTTTAAATTGACTGAGATTTATTTTGTTGCCCAGATACCATCTATCTTGGTAAATATTTCATGTGTATTTGAAAAATATTCTGCTGTTGTTAAGTGTAGTGTTTCAAAATGTCTTTTAGGCCAAGTTGGTTAGTAGTATTTTTCAGGTTTTCTATCTCCTTTTTGATTTTCTGTCTTTTTGTTCTATCAATTATTGAGAAAGAGGCACTGAAATCTCTGACTAACAGTGTGAACTTGTTTATTTCCCCTTTTGGTTCTTTCATTTTTTGCTTCATGTATTATGTATTATTTAGCTATGTTATTAGGTGCATAAACATTTAGGATTGTTGTGTCTAGTTGACGAACCAACCCTTATTGTGATGACATGACCCTGTTTATCTATGGTAATGTGATTTGCTCTACAATGAACTTTTCTATCAGAATGGCCTCTGGAGCCATCTGGAGTGCATGGTGGGCTGTGCTCCTGGCCCTTCATTACAGGCAGACATTTGGAGCCAGGCCAAATGCAACAGCCAAGCACCATCCTGGTGAGAATGCTGGGGATGCTCTTTGCCTGCCTACAGCCTCATCTCCCTTCACAATGGGGCCTGTCTAGAACCACAAGGAAACACTGAAAGTCAATCTGAGTGGGAGGGTGAGGTGGGCAAAAGCTGGCCAGGAAAGGGCTGGCCCCAAGATTTTAACACCCACTTTGGTGTTCTGGGCTCTACCCATAGCTCCTGGAAAAGTGGATCTTGTCGGAGAAAGAATGGGAGCGGGAAAAGGCCGTGAACCTCCATCTCTATCTCATGCGGATCTATGTCCATAGCACTGCTGTCTGCGTGAGTCCAGGAATCCCCAACCCCCAGCCTGCTGCTCCGACATGCACAGAAGAGTTCCTGTCTCTATCTGGAAGCTGAGGGAACACTTATGAAATCAAGTTCTGTCCCCAGAGTGTCCCTTGGGAGAGGCTGCGATGACCTAGCACCCTGGGCTGGGTCAGGGAGGGAAAGGCTGGGACTGTGGTTGGCAGAGCTCCAGGATTTGTGGGTCCTGTGGCTTCTCTAGTGGTGAGGGCCCTTTTTAAGCAAAAAGATACATAGTTATGAACCCCACATTGGTTAGGAAAGTGAATATTTACTTTGAGAAAATCAAGCACCGCCAAATCATAAATTTTGCAAAGCTTGACAAGTACCGCAACCCTTACAATGTCTAGAACAATGTAGTGTTTTTACTGATTGACCATCTGACGCAGCCTGATGAGACTTAATTTTCTACATTTTTTGGCTCCATGCTATTTGACTGTCTTGTCCTCAGGATGGCTGTGGCGGGAAGACAATGGTGTCAGGGTCTGGGGTGCAGGGATGGGTGTCTGGTCTTGGGAGGTGCAGGGAAAGAAGTGGGCTGGGCAGGACCCTGGTCCTGGGCACCTGGATGGAGGTGGAGATGAAGGCTCAGCACAATGAGGCAGGGGCCAAGACCAACACTCAGCAACATGTGAGGCCAGAGGCTGTGTGGAGGGCTTCACCTGGGCTCTCATGACATTCCCTGCAAGAGGAGGCGCCACCATCGTCTCCACTGTGCAGACAGGAAACATGAGACCGAGAGGAAGAGTACCCTGCCTGGGCCGCTCAGCTAGTGAGCAGGAAGCTCTGATTTGATCCCCCGGGTTTGTTATAGGAACAACTGGGCCCAAGTTCAGAGCTGTGAACTGAGCAGAGCTGAGTCGGAGGGAGTCCTGAGCCGGGGCGCACAGATCCAGGCCGCTCAGCCTCCAGGGACCCAGCTGTGGGCAGGGGAGGCTGGTGCTTGGGCAGGGGACAGGCAGTGGCACCCTCCCCTTCCCCAAATGGATGTTTTCAGAGCAGGTTTGCCCTCTCAAGTCGCCCTTTACGCTGCCCCTGGGCAGCAGCAACAGGTGTGCATGAGAGCACAGAGGTGTGAGCCCCGTGGTCTCCTGTCCCCCAGATCCCCCTAAAGATGGGGCAGTTTGGCACAATGGTCGGACTCATCGCCCCGTGTACCTGTGATGCCCATCAAAGAACCCGCATGGCCTCAATGAATGTCCTGTCCAGCCTGCTAGATCTTCACGGTATGAGAGGGCAGGACATGAGGACCAGCCCCTCTGGGAGGGAGAGAGGGCTGACTCCAGGAGTGTGCACTGTGGCCAGCCCCAGAGGGAAGCGTGGCCTCTGTGCAGGCAGGCATGGAGACAAAGGTGACCATCAGAGGGAGCAGTGAGGGGAGAGTTCACCAGCAGGCCGTGGAAGCTTCCAGAAGGAAAGGTTCATTAGCCCAGATTGACCCCGGAGGGCAAGTGCTGGGCACTGAGGGAGGGCCTGGCTGGGAGAAAGTCAGCTCCCAGATGCCAAGCATGTGACAGAGCTGGCCCGAGCTGAGTTCACGGGAGAGCAGGCCTCTGAGCTGGGCAGAGCGGTGGTGCGGGCAGAGGCCGCCACGCCTCTGGAAGGACCAGTGAGAGCAAAGGTCAGAACTCCTGGGATGTTGATATGCTGGAGGGTGGCTCAGGCCTGCAAAGCCAGGGCAGGAGGTAGCCACGAAGTGGAGGTGGCCAGGCCCCTTGTCCCTGCTGGTCATTTCTGAAGTTGTATTCCCAACAGCAAGCCAGACCTGCTCCTTCTGGGGCCCTTCCAAGGAGAAGGAGCTTGAGAAATGTAAGGGGGACCTCCAGAGCACAGACATGGAGAAGATCTTCTGTGCATCCTCCAGAATCGCCAAGGTGACAGCCGGGGAGCCTGCCTGGGCTGCCAGGCTGGTCTCGTGGCCCTTGGCCATCTCTTAGGGAGGGGGGCCTTCCCGGGCTGGTGGGCACAGCCCAAGTTCTCTGGGGTCTCAGCTTCCACGGCTTTTGGCCCAACTCCTGCCTTCTGTGTTGAAAGGGCCTGCAGTATGTCAGGTCCCTACTGTGTCTCTGGCACACAGTAGGTGCTTAATCTGCTTTGCTGTCTTCTCCCTGTCTCTGTGATGTGCCACACTGGGTGCAGAAAGGGCCACGGGAATGATCTGGACAGGCCCTGCACATGGTGTGGGCACGTGGGCAGGCTCATGGCACAGTGATGAATGGAAGTGTCTGGAGCCACCCAAACAGGGGCTGGGGACTTCAGGGGACCAGGCCCCTTCCGGCTCAGCCCAGGAGGAGGCCATGGCCATGGTCTGAGAGAGGATGGGAGCCTGGAGTGGGGCCATGAGGTGGGACAGGGGAGGAGGGAGTGTCAGCAGCCATGGAGTGGCAGGGGAGGCAGGGCAGGGGAGTCACCGCTCTGCTCCTAGGTGGTCTGCATGGAGTTTAACTGCGACGAGGTGGTCTCACTCATCCAGAAGCTCTGCGAGAACACTGGGGCCATGGACCTGCAGCACGACAAGGCCTCTGTCACCTGGATAGGCTCCTTCCTCCAGATGCGGGCCAAGGAGCTGGAGGACAAGGTGGCAGAGCCGCGGCAGGGCCAGCAGGGAGTGGGGCTGGGGCTGCCTGGTGTGCCCGGATGAGAGGGAAGGGTGAGGGCCTCACCAGCACGCGCTGAGAATGCCTCCCCCAACCCCTGGCTGCTAAAGAGGAGGAGGAAACAGAGTTCTAGAACCAGAAAGAAGCGTGTTGAAGGTAGCCTCGTTCGTTAAGCGCTCGCTGACCTGGAGGTCAAGGCTCTCCTCCCCGGAGCACACCACCTCCTGCACTGAAATCCTGCGAAAATTAATTTGAGGCAGAGACCAGAGGATGCACTAGAGAGGGTGCTGGGCGTTAACCTGCCCATTGTCCAAATGGGCCACAGCCCTGGAGCAGGGACATGTCATGGGGTTAGTGCAGGAGACCATGGGGGCCTGGGCTGCCCCCTGGTGATGCCCCGCCCCATCTAGGTGGCCGAGATCCTGAGCGCCATCCTGGTGCACCTGCCGGTGGTGGACCACCCAGAGGTGCGGCACCTTCTCATTGAAGGCATCCTGCTGCTGGCGCACCATCACCAGGAGACCATCCTCACGTCACTCCTGAGGCAGCCCCTGCCCATGGAGAGGTGGGTGCCTTGGAGGAGGCAGCCCTGGCCTCCTATGCCATTTGGACCATGCCCAACTCGCCATCCCAATGTGTCCCAGAAGCCTGGAGCCTCAGGTAGTACCTTGCCCCGCCCTGAAGGAGGTCGAAGCCCTCTACCTGTACCTCCTGCAGAAGGTGCCAGCCTCCAATGAGCCACTGACAGAGAGCCCAGGCTTGTAGAACGTTGCCACAAGGAGCTGGAATCCAGAGCCATAGCTCCCCACATGCCTGGGGCAGTGTCTGTGGAGTTCATTCTCTCCCAGAGCAGCTCTTTCCTTCCCCGCAAATAGAGCTCCACCAGATCGGCTGCAGGATGTGGCTCCACGGCCTGAGCAAGCCCTGGAGATATTCCAGGCTGTCCCGATTTCTTTCAAAATGTGTCCTAAGAGGGGAAGCAACTTGTCTCAGTCTCCGAGGGGAGAATGGCCCAACCTCCAGCCCCGGAGGTGGCCATGAGTGATGCAGAGCGACCCCGTCTTTATTGGTGTTTCTCTGCAAACAGCACAAAGCTCCTGTGTGTGCTACAGCATGATGGCACAGGCAGCTGGGCATGGTCTCCCCACACGTGGGGAGTCTGTTTGGGGTGGTACCAGAATTCACCTGAGAGGAGCCAGAAAGAGCTAGGCAGTCATCCCCAGAGCAGTGGAGCCTGTGCTGGTGCAGGGAGGTGAAGAGGTGTCAGGCTAAATAAGAGGCCTGGAACAGAGAAAAGAGTTTTAGAAACAGGCCCGGGCTCCAGAGCCACAAGGGCTGACCTGCCCGAAATGCAGGCATGGCTCCTCCGTGGAGCTGCTTCTCATAAGGGCCGCCCTGCCGTGGGTCCAGCTGGGAGGGTGGTGCAGGTTTCACGATTTAATGAGGCTCAGTGGCTCATGCGGCAGTGCTGGGTGGGGGCAATGGGGATGGGCAGTGCAGCTCTGGGTCAGGCTGGCATGCTTGGTGGCCACGTCACACTGGCTTTCACTTAGTTTGCCAAAATCTGTATTGGTTTGCTATTGCTGCATAACAAATTACCACCCACTTAGAAGCTTTGAACAACACCCACGTATTAGCTCACAATTTCCATGGCTCAGGAGTCAAGGCATGGGTTAGCTGGGCTTTCTGCTCAGGGTCTTGCAAGCCTGTGATGAGGGTATCAGCTGGGCTGCATTCCAGAGCCTGGGGTTGTCTTCCAGGATTGTGTCATCGTTGGTTGTTTGTTGCCAATTAATAGGACTGAGGTGCCCCTTCTTGTTTCCTTGCACCCCATGGCTTCTTTGCAGTGGGTGCTGATGAGTGCACTCTGCCCCCTCTCCATTTATTCCTGCCCCCAGGCACATCTCCCCTCAGACCCAAACCCACCTGCTCTTGTGCATTTGGTTTTGTGGGTTCCAGTACTCAGTTTACACATCTCTTTGTTCAACTTAACCTTGTTAAATTCTATTTAGACTTGTTAGACTCACATTAGCCTTTTAGAACCTCCCAGATGCCCCGCTCTCTGTGCCTCTCTACCTATCCTGGGGGCCTTCCCTTCTCAGCAGGGCCATGGGCTTGGACTTGGAAACCAGGAAGGCCCTTTTCTAGCTGTAGTTTGGCAGGTGGCCTGACTGCTGCAAGCGTCACTTCCCTCTTCTGTGGAATATGGAGATAAAAATACCTTCCTCAAAGATGTGTTGGGTTAGGTGACACAATATCAGAAAGCTACCGACAACCAAACCTGATGCAAATTGGGCACTAGGAGGTATTGTTGGACATGTCTGTACAGTCATCAAGCAGGTGGGGGTCTCTGGCCACCTAGCAGTGGAGCTGGGCTTCTGCGGGGGCCATGGCTTTCCCAAAGGTACTGTGAGCCCATGCAGAGAAAGGGGGCTGAGTGTACCGTCAGGAGCCTGGGTTCTAAGCCCGCAAATTTTGGTGGCTCCCTCCAAAACTGAACCTCTCTGAGATTCAGTGCCCAGAGTCCAGCTCCTACTTAGGGGGCTGCCAAGGGGTTGAAAGGGATTCTTATCTGCCAGGGCACATGCCAGGAAACTCACAGTCCTTGTGCCCTAACTTTGGTTAGCCACCTGGCAGAGGTGTGGCTGGCAGTGTCGGAGAACGTGCCCTTCGCCCGGACCATGCTCCACAGCCTGATGGGCCGACTGCAGTCACGGCTCAGCCCCAGAGTCAGTGCCACCTCCAAGGCTGACATCTGGCGCCTGGCTGCGGTGGACCCCCTGATGGTGAGTTGCAGGCACAAGCCCCAAGGCTCCTCAGGGGTCTCTGGGTAGGAGCCTGATGCCCTGGACCTTCTCTCTGCAGATCCTGTGCACCATCCACCTTCTCATTCAGAAGCTGGATGAGAATGATAAGCTCCCGGACTTCCTCCCTGACCTCATCTACACCCTCCTGCTGCAGCTTGGCAGCAGCCACCGACCAGAGACTGCCCCGCCAGTCCTGAAGATGTGGAAGCTGGTCCACACCGCTCCTCTGCCCGAGGAGATGAACGTGCAAAGGTGCTCTCGAGGGTGGTGGGTGCAAGGCAGCAGGCCTGGGCTGGGTGTAGCCACGGGCTGCCCTTTAGTTGCCAGTGGACTCCACTGAGGGGCCCCCTGTCTCTTCCTGGTGGGAGCTGATCTTACTCAAGATACCGTTCTCATATGTGTCAAGCACAGTGTGGTTTTCAGAGCTTGCAGATCCACTCCCTCCCTGGACCTTTCCCTCAGCCCCTTGGGCTGGGCCCGGCAGGCACTGGGTCCTCACTTCACAGATTGCAGCAGCCTCTCCGGGCCATGCGCTCCCAGTAGGGCAGTGCATCACAAGCTCCCACCTCCCTCCAGGGTCACTATCAAGTCCATGCAGCTCTTGTTCAAGAGAGTCAAGAGCCAGCACCTGGCACGTGCCCTGGATGAGCAGGCGGTGTGGGACCTCCTGCAGGACGGCGGGACATTCCTGGAGGGTGTGAGCCTGTTGGCCAGGTGGGCTCTGGCTCCCACAGGGTGGCAGGGGGACCTGCAGAGGCACCTCCTTGCTGGATGGAAGGGCTTCTTGTGAGGACATGGTCCGGTCATGGCTGAATGCCTTCTTTCTGGGGGAACTGCCGTGCCAACCTGGGACTCTAGGATGGCAGTGGTGTGCAAGACAGAACCTTTTATTCAAACCCTTCCTGCTCAGAGCAGATATGAGGGCAGAGAGAGGAGGGGCTTGCCCTCCGGGCCACACAGGGTCTGGAGCAGGCCAGGGATGGGAGTTACTTCCGGGGTCCTAGTCACTCCAGAGCTGCCCTCACTCTAGTCCCCTTTGTAAAAAGGAGACAGACATTGACTGATTCACTGACAACCTCAACCAAACCCCAGGAAAAGGAGGGAGAAGCCCAGAGATGTCAGGACATTTGTCCAGGGTTATCCTGCCAGCAGGGTCCAGGCACTGGTGCGGCCCCAGCTAGCTCTTGGCAAATGTCAGGCAGGGGTGGGGCCGCCTCCACGACCTGGCACCGTCTCTCCTCTGCAGGCTGTGCATGCAGCACGTGGAGGGCCACAGGCAGAGGCTGGCCGAGCTGGTGCTCAGAGGCATGGATTCAGAAGTCCTGAGCTGCCGCATCAGCAGCACGGCGGTCTGTGTGGAAGTGAGGCACCGGGTGCGGGTGGGGTGCAAGCGGAGGGGATGGGGTCCCCTGGATTCTTCTGGGGATGGCTCGTCTTCAAGGCATGGGAGTGTGGGGGACAGGCGAGCACCCCTCCTCTGAGTGCTCATTCTCTCTTCTGCTCCTTCATTCATTTATCACATGAGTAGTGCAGGGCAGGCCCTGCTGGAAAGACAGGCTGAGCCCTACAGCATTGTAGCTAACTGATGTGTGACCAGGCAAGAACAACGACTCAGGGGACCCAGGGAGGGCACCTGGGTTCTCACTGGGGCAGGCTTCCTGCAGGAGGGCTCAGACAGGCCGAGGGGCTTTGCAAGGCGGGAAGGTAGGGCCCAGTGACCCTATCTCAGAGCAAGTGTTGGAGCATCCTGAGGGCAATGATGCCCAATGCACCCTAGGAACCAACCACAGCCCAGGCCAGAGGCCAGCCAGCATTTTCTGTAAAGGACTGCATAGTAAATTTTTGGCTTTGTGGCCAACTCGGCTGTAGCAGGAAAACAGCCACAGCCAACACGTCGACCAGTGGGCATGATGGTGTCAACAAAACTTTATTGATGGACACTGGAATTTAAACTTCATGGTAATTTCATGTGCCATAAAATTTTCTTTTCTACATTTCTTTTCCCCAACACTTAAAAATGGGAAAATGAGTTTTGGTAGTGGGCTGTACAAAAACTCCTGGAAGTACAAGACCAGTCTGGGAGGCATTCACCAAACTTTTATAGGTTCTTCAGGCCCCTCCCTGTGTTCAGGCCTCTGAAAATCTTCAAAATGAGGATGGGAAGGAGAAGCGCTCCCTCGTTGTGTCACCCAGGACCTGGCCTTTGATGTGTCTGAGTTTAGAATTTTCAGTGGCTAGAAGCCACACAGGGCCAAGCCCAGGTGCTGGAATCCGAGGGCCTGGTTAAGAGTCTCTGCTCAGTTGCTGATTGACTGAAGATGAAGTTACTTAGCATCTCTGAGCTTCAAGCTCTCCATCTGCCAAATTGGGGAAAGCAGTGCCTTCTTTTCAGGGCTTTGGTGAGAGCTAAATGAGATGGACCATGTACACATTGCTTGCTTGGGAGGTAAGAGCTCATTAGATGCTAGTTAATTATGGCTGTTTAAAAATTAGGTTCAGCTTTTTTGGTTCCATATGCATTTTTAAATATTTTTTTTTCTAATTCTGTGAAGAATGTCAATGGTAGTTTAATGGGAATAGCATTGAATCTATACATTACTTTGGGCAGTATGGTCATTTTCATGATACCGATTCTTCCTATCCATGAGCATGGAATATTTTTCCATTTGTTTGTGGCCTCTCTGGTTTCTTTGAGCAGAGGTTTGTAGTTCTCCTTGAAGAGGCCCCTCACTTCCCTTGTTAACTGTATTCCTAGATATTTTATTCTCTTTGTAGCAATTGTGAATGGGAGTTCATTCATGAGTTGGCTGTCTGCTTGCCTGTTGTTAGTGTATAGGAATGCTTGTGACTTCTGCAGATCGATTTTGTATCCTGAGGCTTTGTTGAAGTTGTCTATCAGCTTAAGAAGTTTCTGGGCTGAGACAATGGGGTTTTCTAGATATAGGATCATGTCATCTGCAAACAAAGACATTTTTACTTCCTCCCTTCCTATTTGAATACCCTTTATTTCTTTCTCTTGCCTGATTGCCCTGGCCAGAACTTCCAATACTAAGTTGAATAGGAGTGGTAAGAGAGGGCATCCTTGTCGTGTGCCAGTTTTCAAGGGGAATGCTTCCAGCTTCAGTATGATAGATTCAGTATGATACTGGCTGTGGGTTTGTCATAAATGGCTCTTATTATTTTGAGGTACTTCAATACCTAGTTTGTTGGGAGTTTTTAACATGAAGGGATGTTGAATTTTATTGAAGGCCTTTTCTGTGTCTATTGAGATAATCATGTGGTTTTGTCTTTAGATTTGTTTATGTGATGAATTACGTTTATTGATTTGCATATGTTGAACAAGCCTTGCATCCCAGGAATGAAGCTGACTTGATCGTGGTGGATTAGCTTTTTGATATGCTGCTGGATTCTGTTTACCACTATTTTATTGAGAATTTTTGCATCCATGTTCATAAGGGATCCAATTGGCCTGAAGTTTTCTTGTTTTGTCGTATCTCTGTCTGGTTTTAGTATCAGGATGATGCTGGCCTCACAGAATGAGTTAGAGAGGAGTTCTTCATTTTCAATGGTTTGGAATAGTTTCAGAAGAAATGGTATAAGCTCCTTTTTGTATTTCTTTTTTTTTTTTTTTTTGAGACAAAGTCTGGCTCTGTCACCAGGCTGGAGTGTAATGGTGTGATCTTGGCTCACTGCAACCTCCCACCTACCAGGTTCAAGTGATACTCCTGCCTCAGCCTTTCGAGTAGCTGGGACTACAGGCAGGTGCCACCACGCCCAGCTAATTTTTGTATTTTTAGTAGAGATGGGATTTCACCATGTTGGCCAGGATGGTCTCAATCTCTTGACCTTGTGATTCACCCGCCTCTGCCTCCCAAAGTGCTGGGATTACAGGCGTGAGCCACAGCGCCCAACCACCTCTTTGTATTTTTTGTAGAATTCAGCCTGTATAGCCAAGACAATCCTAAGAAAAAAAGAACAAAGCTGGAGGCATCACCCTACTGGACTTCAAACTATACTATAAGGCTACAGTAATCAAAACAGCATGGTACTGGTACAAAAACAGACACACAGACCAGTGGAACAGAATAGAGAACTCAGAAATAAGATTGCACCTCTGCAGCCATCTGATCTTGGACAAACCTGACAAAAACAAGCAGTGGGGAAAGGGTTCCCTATTTAATAAATAGTGCTGGGAGAACTGGCTATCCATTTGCAGAAAACTGAAACTGGATCCCTTTCTCACACATTATTATACTCAAGATGGATTAAAGACTTAAATGTAAACCTCAAAACTATAAAAACCCTAGAAGAAAATCTAGGCAATACCATTCAGGACATGGGCATGGACAAACATTTCATGGTGAAATCACCAAAAGCAATTGCAACAAAAGCAAAAATTGACAATTGGGATCTAATTAACGAGCTTCTGCACAGCAAAAAAGACTATCATCAGAGTGAACAGGCAACCTACAGAGTGGGAAAAATCTTTGCAATTTATCCGTTCAAAAAAGGTCTAATATCCAGAATCTACAAGGAACTCAAACAAATTTACAAGAAAAACAAACAATCCTATTAAAAAATGGGCAAAGGACATGAACAGACCCTTCTCAAAGAAGACATTCATGCAGCCAATAAACTTATGAAAAAAAGCTAAATATCACTGATCATTAGGTAAATGCAAATCCAAACCACAATGAGATACCATATCAGGCCCGTCAGAATGACCATTTATTAAAAAGTCAAGAAACAACAGATGTTGGCAAGGTTGCAGAGAAATAGGAATGCTTTTACTCTGTTGGGGGGGATGTAAATTAGTTCAACCACTGCGGAAGATGGTGTGGCAATTCCTCAAAGATCTGGAACCAGAAATATTGTTTGACTCAGCAATCCCATTACTGGGCATATACCCAAAGGAATATAAATCATTCTATTACAAAGATACATGCATGCGTATGTTCATTGCAGCACTATTTACAATAGCAAAGACACAGAATCAACCCAAATGCCCATCAATGATACACTGGATAAAGAAAATGTGGTACATATACACCATGGAATACTATGCAGCCATAAAAAGGAATGAGATCATGTCCTTTGTAGGGACATGGATGAAGCTGGAAGCCATTATCCTTAGCAAACTAATGCAGGAACAGAAAACCAAACATCACATGTTCTAACTTTTAAGTGGGAGCTGAACAATGAGACCACATGGACACAGGGAGGGGACCAACACACACTGAGGCCTGTTGGGGGTAGGGTGGGGGAAGAGAGAGTATTAGGAAAAATAGCTAACACATGCTGGGCTTAATACCTCGGGGATGGCTCGATAGGTGCAGCAAACCACTATGACACACGTCTACCTATGTAACAAACTTGCACTTCCTGCATATGTACCCCAGAACTGAAAATAAAAATTAGAAAAAAAGAAAAAAAATTAGATTCAGCTTTTAAGAAGCAAGCTATTTACATTCTTCAAATTTGATAGGGATGGAATATAATTTTTTTTTTTTTTTTTTTAATGCTTGCTAACAATAGTGTAGGGCTTTACTCTTTGGGAATTTTCCCAGAAGAGCATTTAAAATAGGTTGTGATAGTTGTATTCACTGCTCTACCTGGCCCTGAATAGGTGCTCAGTGTATGTTTAAATGAACTGAAGTGCTGTAGGAAGCTCCTGTGATTGCTGATGTTGGTGTCTGGGACAGAATGGAGGTGGACTGAGTGGGAGACAAAACATTTGGAAGCTTAGAGCAACTGCGCCTAATGGGGGCTTAAGGAACCGGATGTGGGAACAGTCAGTAGACGCTCACTTCTCCTGTCCCTGGACTCAACAATTTGCTGTTTAGTTTTCTTTTCAGGCCTCTTTCAAACATACTCAGGTGCTTGCATGCACACACGCACACACGTACACACATGCATGCACACACACGCATACCAGTGAGGTGTTGGCACTTGGGGCACTAGGCCAATACTAATTCTCCTGAAAGTGAAATTCATGTTTTTTGTGCATTTCTGTTCAGATGCGGGTGGGTGTGGCTCTTGCATTTGGCAGTGGCTGTTGTTACCTGAAAAAAATAAATGATGAAATTATATATATATATAGCACTTATGTAGTATTCCCCCCATATTTCCTTATTAAATCCCCACACAGACGCTGAGGCAGGTACTAGCATCACCCCCTTTTTATAGAGAGGAAACAGGCTGTCAGAGCCCCTCCCCTTCTGTTCACAGGGCCGCCAATCTGCATTACCTCTCCTCCCACGTCCCACTTGCTGCTGAGAAATGAGCCTGCCTTGGGGATAACTGCCAAATGTCCTCCCTTCCAGTTCATGAGCGACCCAGTTCTGTACCAGGAGAAGCTGTTGAAGCCAGCAGTGTTGCTGCTGGAGAAGGGTGCTGACCAGGAGGAGGACGAGGCCCTGCGGGTGCTGTCCCTGCGCGCCCTCGGCAACATGGCCCTGGGCGCCCCCAAGAAGGTACTGTGCCCGGCCCTGGGCCCAGGTCCTGGGAGCTGAGGGTGCAGGCCAGGTGCCCCGGTCAGCCTGGGAGGGAGGGTGCAGGCTGAGGGCTGCCCATGCCCCTCCAGGTGAAGCAGTACCGGAAGGTGTTGCTGGAGAAGTGCCTGGGCCCCCTGAGGGAGCCGGTGAGCACCAGTGTGACTGCCGAGGGCATGGAGGCCTTGACCAAGATCCTGGCTGAGCTCCGAGAAGGGGATGTGGGGTCCTCTTTCGACGCCATGTCTGAGCAGTGCAGAATCTTCTTTGACAACGTGAGTCCGATGAGAGCCTCCATGAGCTTGCTCGGTGAAGGACTGGGCACTTCTCAGACCCTAAGGAAGAGACAGGCCCTAGAGCAGAAAGAGCCGAGGCTCCTGCTGGGTACCAGTGTAGTGACTGGCTGATCACGGGATCTTGTAAATTAAAAGGTCTTCCAAGTTGCAGAGTCAGTGCTGTCAAGTGAGGGCTCCTGGGCCCCTGCAGCCCTGCTAGGAGGGAAGGGTGTCCCCCTTTTATTCCTTGCACCTACAAATACCCCCAGGGCACCTGTATCATCCTGGGCCTCTGCTAGGCAAGGCTGTGCACTCACATCCCGCACAAGCCCTCACCCAGGGAAGAGGCGGGCATGAAGACCAGAGTAATGCCCAGACCCTTGAGGGCTACGAGATCCCTGCTGAAGGAGAGACTCCACCCTGATGGAATGATCCAGAAGGCTCTGCAAGGGCCAAGGCATTGAGTGTTCCTTGGAGAATGGCTGGGGTTTCGCTGGGCTTCCTGCTGCCTGCATATCAGCCCATGTCCATCCCGGTTACAGGAGAGCGAGCTGCTGCGTCTGAAAGCCTTCATCCTCTTTGGGAAGCTGGCAAGGGTGGTCGGGATGTCCAAGAAGCATTTCTTCAAAGGGGAGGTGAAGAAGGCCTGGATCCCCCTCATGCTGCACTCCCAGGACCCCTGCTCCAATGCAGCCCAAGTAAGACACACCCTGGGCTTTATGTCCCGGTCTGGGGCCCGGTCCCCCAAGGAAACAGGTTCTTGGGTCTGCTGGCTCGGTGAGCTGCAGGATTTTCTCCGCCTCAGTCAGTTTTCTCTGAGATCCCAGAGGCCACAGCCTGCTCCCTGCTGCCCTCCATCCCTCACAGGCTGAGGAGAGAGGCCATCTGAGATGACCTGCAAAGCCACCTCACTAAGCAGTCTCAGCCCGGTGTGGGGGGACGTGGCGTGGTGGCTGCCTACAGCCCTCCTCTGCCCAAACCCTTTCTTCTAGCAGATTCTGTAACTGGCAGGTCACTGTTGAGTATTAGGACTCAAAATACCCCAAAGTGGTCCTGTCCACTCCCTGCTCCCTGTGGGGCAGGTCCATGTTGGGATGGGAGCGGGCCTAGCTTCTCCCTGTCCACGGCCCAGCTCCTCTATTGCTTTGGGGCGGGAGGAGGGAGAGGGAGAGACAGATCTGTTGGTAAATGAGTCTTCTTATGGAGCTGCTGCCTCTCAGGCTAACCCTGGCTGGCTGGGGACCTCAGGCTCCTCACTCCCTGCATGGCCCACAACCTTGACTGCCCTCTTCTCTCCCTAGTGTCTTCCTACAGACTTGGGGGGTGGGGTCAGGAGGTGGCTGATTTGGGGAGGTTCTGCCCCCACCTAGTAAGCCTTGGGATGCAGCTGGCCCCACATGACAGAAACAAAATGGCCATTTTCAGCAGATGCCTTAGACCCCAGCTGTGGGGTCACAGGGCAAGTTCCCTCAATCCCGTCACTGTGAGGGCAGCCGTTTCCAGGTGGGGTGGAGCAGGTGGCCTGGGTGGCCCTGGTGGCCCAGGTGGGCCTTACAGGCAGTGAGGGGTATTGAGATGCACGCTCCCTAGACCTGGGCTTTGCACTTACCACCCCAGCTTCCGGGCTCTGCCACACCATCCCTGGCCACCCTGAGCACAAAGTGTCACTGCTCAGAGGCTCCTTTTCCTTGCCAGTCCTCACCACCCTCTGTCTTCAGCCCACACTGTTCTTCCATGTTTGATTGACAACTGTCCAGTGGGGTGGGAGGGCTTCAGGGAAGGAACCAGGGTGCACCCAGCAAGGGTGACCGAGAGTGAGGAAAGGGCTACCGAGGCGGAAGCATTTTGTCTTCCTGCCCTACTGTCTCCAGAAGCTGCGGCCAGCAGGATGGTCACAAGGCAGGAGCTGGTGGACTGGGCCTGGGAGGTGAGGACACGTGCCCAGTCTTGCCTGCTCAAGCCAGGCTCCCACCTCCGATCCCATGGAGGGCTGGGTCCTAGGCAGGGCTGCTGAGGGCACAAAGGTGCTGGCTGAGGGGGTGGGTGGGACTGCATCTGGCCCCAAGGGGCTTTTTATAAATGCACATGCAGCCATGTTCAAGCTGGCAGGTCCCAGGTGGCCTCCCAGGAGCCACCAGCCCCACCTTTCTTGGGCTTGGTGAGGCTTCTCTGGAGCTGCCCTCTGGCTTCTTGCCAGCCTCACCCCTCCGGGGAACCACCCTGGCCCGGCTGATGCCTCTGCTGCCGTCCTGTGTCCCTGCAGGCCTGTATGGCTACCATGTTTCAGTGTGTGCACTTCTGGGGCTGGAAGTCCCTGGAGCATCCCTCAGAGCCAAGTGATACCACTACTGATGACAAGATGACCGTTTTCCAGACAACCATGTGCTCCATCCTGGTGAGAAAGCCAAAGGGGAAACCAGCCCGTCCCAGGTGGCCACACGCTGCTTGGAGCTGGGGGTCTGAGATTGCCACAGCTCTTTCTTGGGGCCCTATGTTTAGCTTCTACACGTGCAGTGTTGAGACCGGCACTGTGCAGCAGAAATAGAAGGCAAGCCATGTGCCCATTTCAGCTGTCTGACGTTTCTTTTAGTAGGCACATCCAGAAAAGTGCAGACGTGAAACTAATTTTAATATATTTTATTTCACCCAAATAACTAAAACGTGATCATTTCAACATGTAATCAATATAAAATCTATTATTGTGATATTTTAAAATTTTGGGGGGTACCATCTTAAAGCCCAGGGGGCACTTTACCTTAATTCAGCCCAGTCACACTTGAAGTGCTCCAGGGTTACACGAAGCTTGTGGCTACCATGTTGGACAGCACAGGTTCTCTGGTCAGATGGGATATGAAAAATGCAACAGGGGGCTGATGGTCCTTCATTTGCCAGCTACTCATCTGCTGTGTGATGCTGGGATGGCAGCTTGCCCTCTCTGATGCATCTTGGTGATGGGAACACTCTTGGTGAATGACAGCCCATTGTCAGGGTCTCATCCTCCAAAGCTGTGTGTATCACTTTTTGCAGACTCAGAAAAAGCCAGCTGTTCTCTATAGCTTCTTGCTAGAAACAATGGCCTATGTTAAAAATAACTTGTCAAGAATTAGAATCGCTGCTTGCAACTTGGCAGGTGAGCAGACAGACGTTTCCTGACTCAAGATGGACTTTGAAGGCCCTCTGGTTCACCCTGGAACTCGGGGGGAGGGTGGATCGTGGGTGGGAGGCATGTGGTAGAGCTGGGACTGGAGCTCAGGTCTAAGCCCTGCACTGTGCTTTCTATCCCGTTTTGATTTTGGCTTCCTCCTTGCCAATGTGGACTCAACAACATCTTTCATCAATGTTCTCATAACGTAAACCAAGTAAACCACAGAACGACTTGCCTGCTGACCTAATACTTGCGTGATGAGCATTTCTTTGGCTGTCGTTTTAGGAATTATTATGAAGCAGATGTCTACACACTATCTGAAGAAGCTGGACTTCCCAGCATTACGGAACTGTAAGTAGTGGAGAGTGTTAGATGTTGAGTCCACGACTCACCAACTCACTAGGGGAGCTTAGAGAAACCGCTTCAAGGGAAGAGCCAGAGGACCCTTTGCTGTGGGGTTTTGGGGGGCGGAGTGTTACCAGGGCAGAGAGATGCACCTGGGGAGGCCTTTCCAGGACGACAGCTATTGATGGGTGCAGTCCCTTTCATTCCCTGGGCTGTGTCTCCCATTCATAGCTTCTTATGAAATGTTTCTGCCCTGATGCTGCTATCAGGTTCTGTGGGTGATTTCTGTCCGTTAGGGTGCTCACTGAAGCCGAGAGCTGCGATGTGTGTGGAAACAGCTCCACCTGCAGTCTTCTGCTTTCCCACACAGGCGCTTCCCCATCTGCACCTGCCCACCTTCTGCAGCCCTTGCCTGCCATCACTGCCAAGGGCATGCAGCACGTGGTGCTGACTGGGCGGGGCCTGAGCCTTCCCTCTTTGTGTTCCCTCTCAGCCCTCCAGGAACTACAGCTGGACCCGGATCCCGGGGTCAGGCGGGCAGCCCTGGAGACACTCGAAGTCTTGGATAGCTGTAGTCAGCACGGGCTTCTGGCTTCACCCCAAGGAATGTCCTAGGTGGTCCAAACGTAAGATGTAAACTGTCTTCTTAGTGCCAAATGCCAGCCCTTTTAAATTTAGTTTGTAAATTTAGTCTGTAGGAAAAACACTATTGTAAATAACTAGTATCCTTTTCTTTCCTTCTGTTGAAATAAACCTCCATTCTCACTGGGGTACAGATGTGTGACTGTAAGGTGGTGACAGCCCAGAACCAAGACAATGAGGCAAAGGGAACTTCAGCCTTAATGAGCCACTTCATTTCCGATTTCCCCCCAAGTATGCGTGTCTGACAGCCCCTTGGCCCAAAGGGTCGGAAACTAGCTTTGTCTTCACTCGTAGTTCATCCACACACACATGCTGACAGTGTGCCTAAGGCCAGGCACTCTGCCAAGCGGTGAGGGGAGGCCTAGAGTGTCCCGTCTGTCTCCAGGGACTTTTTTTTTTTTTTTTTTGAGATGGAGTCTTGCCTGTCGCCCAAGCTGGAGTGCAGTGGTGTGATCTCAGCTCACTGCAGCCTCTGCCTCCTGGGTTCAAGTGATTCTCCTGCCTCAGCCTCCCGAGTAGCTGGGTGGTGCGTACCACCACGCCAGGCTAATTTTTGTATTTTCAGTAGAGATGAGGTTTTACCATGTTGGCCAGGCTGGTCTCAAACTCCTGACCTCATGATCCGCCCACCTTGGCCTCCCAAAGTGCTGGGATTACAGGCTTGAGCCACCATGCCCGACTGGGGCCCTTCTTAAAGGGAAAGGCACCTGACCACAACACACATCAGGAGGAGGACTGCAGCCAGGGTGGAAGTGCTACAGTGGCACAGGAGGGTGGGTGTGGAAGTCTGGAGACAATCCAGAAAGGCTGTATGGAGGAAGTGACATTTATTCCAGGCCCACCATCATCTTTCCCTTGGAGGTCCAAAGTTTGGATTGTTGGAACCGGAGCCCAATGAGGCCTGGAACAGAATCTGGCTGCTGGTCAAAAAGGAGAAATTAGCCTCATGTCTAAGAACATGTAGGGAAGAGAGGGGCAGTGTGGCGAAGGCTTTTGCTATGCTCAGGCCATCAGAATAGTCTAGGTGTCCCCAGAGCAGGTAAACCAGGACTTCCAAACTGTTTCCAGTACAACTGCCGAAGGAATTCACCATCTGGGGTCCCATCAACAGGAGAGAGCTGCTACGCGGTCCAAAAACCAACCCGTGCTAAAGCCTTCTCTGGAATAGTGGTCTTCAAACTGTTTTGTGTCTCCCACGGAGCAAATGGTGAACTGATTTCCTGCCAAGTGATGAAGAGTCTTGCTGCTAAACAAGCTTGAACACCACTGATGGAGTGGCGAGGGTGCAGCATTCAATACAGTACAAGGAGGCAGCTGTACATCTGTACAATTGGCTCTCCCTCCATGCCTGTGCAGAAACATTTCCAGATGGTTTATAGACCTAAATGGAGACAGCAAAATTTATGACAGTACAGTATTTTTTATCCTCAGAGTATGGTAGTTTTTCTTTCAAAAGTAACAGCAGAAGCCAGAAAAAGAAGGAAGTTATCCGCCTTAGTATGTTCAGTGTTGCTAAAACAGAATACCCAAGGCTAATTTATACAGAAAAGGTTTGTTTAGCTCCCAGTTCTGGTGGCTGGAAAGTCCAAGAGCATAGCGTTGGCATCTGCTCAGCTTCTGGTGAGGGCCTTGTGCTATCTCGGGACACAGCGGAAAAGCAGAAAGGCGACTGGGCAGGTGCAAAGGCAACCCGCTCTTGCAGAGAGTGAGAACTCACTCCTTGAAGAGGGCATTCATCTATTCATGGGGTGTTCACTCCCATGACTCAGAAACCTGCCACGAGGCCCTACCCCCTAACAGTTCCATCTGCAATTACATTTCAAGACAAATGGCATCCAAACCATAGCACTGTGTTAAAATGTAACTTACATACAATAAAATACCACAAAGTTAAATGACAAATCATAGAAGTTGCTTGCAACTTATATAAAACTGGACTGTTTCATATCATTGGATTCCAAATACATCCAAATCAGGAAAATAGAGGCAAGTATAAAACCAGTGTCCTGAGGACATTTAAAAAAACCAGGACTCACAGGAAGACATGCTCAACAAGTCATCAAGAGAAAGCAAACTGTGAAGCAACACATGTTACACCTGCCAGAGCTCAGACTGGCAGCACCTGGCAGCGATAATGTGGGGAAAAGGTACCTCATATTGCCGGACATTGGGCAAACTGGAGCAGCCCTTTGGGAAAGCAATTTGGCAATAACTAGGGAAGTTCAAGGCACACCCATCCGTGACCCGTAATTTGCCTCTCGGTGTGTGAGTGTGCCACAGATAGTTGACACTTATGCGTAAGGATCACGGGTGGGTTTTGCTCCCATCTGCAGACATCCAGGACAATAAACCACCTACGGAACTCAAAATGAGATGCCCACATCTATTAGCTCCTGTCACATTCAGTCTCGTGATGAAACAAAACTGTAGCATACGTACAGTATTAATTTACTCATCTAGTTTGAAACAGGGAGACTATACCATATATAGTCTATGGGTCCCTTATTGGCAGATCCTGTAAGTTGGCCAAGACCCATGCCCAGGTCCTTCTACCTCGCCTTCCTCCACGGGATGACAGAACACCAGCCTCTCTGGCAGCCAGGCCTGGCCCTGCCAGCAAGGTGTCCGCAGTCTGCTGAGTGTCGGGGGAGGAGAGGCACAAGCACTTCTGGGTTGCAGTGATGGTTTTCCTGAAGAGGAAAGGATGGGTCATGTTGTCCTTAGGAAGCAGCAGGCCTGAGGGAAGGCTCTAGATCTGTAGGGGCCATTCTGGCCCTGGCCCAGCCTGAGCCAGCATTACACTGCCGGCCTGTTCTTTGAGGAAATGAGTCGTCTGTGAGGTCTGCAGCACCTGGCCCGGTTCTCAGCTCTCAACAGCATGCACCCTCCTTACTGACTCACAGGCTGTGGACTGAACTGGGTCCCTCAGGTTCATAGGATTAAGCCCTAGCCCCTGGCATGATGGTAGTATTGGAGATGGTGCTTTCCGGAGGTGATTAGGTTTAGATGAGGTCCTGAGTGAGGGGCCCTTATGATGGGATTAGTGCCCTCCTAAGACACCAGAGACCTTGCTCTCTCCAGCATGTGGGGACACAGCAGGAAGACAGCTTTCTGCAAACCACAAAGAGTCCTCACCAGAGCCCGACTATGCTGGCTCCCTTGTCTTAAACTTCTAGTCTCCAAAAACTGTGAGAAAATAAATTTCTACTGTTGAAGCCACCTGGTCTCCAGCATTTTGTTATGGCAGCCTGAGGACGCAGGCGTGCGCACGTGCACACGCACATAACGTGGTCCCAGTGTAAGACGTAGCGGGGAAGGGATATGGGGTGGGGTAGGGAGGTGATATCTGACATCAGGAGAGTAATCGCCTGGGGAGGCAGGCAGGAATGAAAAATGTGTAACTCAATCTCATTTTTAATCTTTCATAAAAAAGCAACCCCAAACTCAGATGGCAATATATTAACTATTTACTCCGGCATGAGTTTCACCAGTGTATTCTGATATGCGAACTATTTCACTACAAAAACGTCACCATGATATCCTGTCATCAACAGCTTCAGTAAGAATCGTGAGGAGCCACAGGCGCTGTGGCTGCAGGAGTGTCTGGGACCACCAGGACTGTTAATTTTCCCTCAAGGGTCATTGCATGCAGGGCTCAAACGTACGTCTCACAAGCAAATACTCTCAAATGACATGGGAAACAGGAGATTCTCTGGACTTATCTAAATTTAAAAAAGAACACATGGCCGGGCGCAGTGGCTCACACCTATAATCCCAGCACTTTGGAAGGCTGAGTCGGGCAGATCACGAGGCCAGGAGTTCAAGACCAGCCTGGCCAATATGGTGAAACCATGTCTCTACTGAAACTACAAAAATTAGCCGGGCGTGGTGGCATGCGCCTGTAATTCCAGCTACTCGGGGGGCTGAGGCAGAAGAATTGCTTGAACTGAGGAGGCGAGGTTGCAGTGAGCTGAGATCGTGCCACTGCACTGCAGCCTGGGCGACAGAGAGACTGTCTCAAAAACAAACAAACAAAACCCCCAAAAACGCACACATTAGAAAAATAGGCCTATCAAAGAGAACCCTAAGAATTCTAACTGAGCAACTTTATTCACATAATTTCTACACCGAGAACTCGAGGGTCATCTCTGATGAAGCCAATTTCACTAACATTTGCTTTAAGGGCAGAGAAGTCAACCAAGTCCTCACAGTCTCAAGAATTAAAAACAAAAACACAAACAGCAAGTGGGAAGAGAAAGAACACTCAAAATTACCTAGCTGCACACTTTTAGTTTGGATTTTTCTGGCACAAAATCACTTCTCTTCCATCCTGTAAGACGTGTTCTTTCCTCTAGGGAAAAAAAAAAGACAAAGAAAATGATGTTAGCAAAATTCTAGTAGAATTCCCAACGCCAGCCGCTAAAAGGTTCACTGTTTTCCACTTATTCCATTGCATGTATAAAAATACTTACAGAAAATGGCATTACGTTAAATAAGTAAGTTATGTTAAAGAAACAACAAAAATATTGGCTGGGCGCGGTGGCTCAAGCCTGTAATCCCAGCACTTTGGGAGGCCAAGACGGGCGGATCACGAGATCAGGAGATGGAGACCATCCTGGCTAACACGGTGAAACCCCGTCTCTACTAAAAAAATACAAAAAACTAGCCGGGCGAGGTGGCGGGCGCCTGTAGTCCCAGCTACTCAGGAGGCTGAGGCAGGAGAATGGCGGGAACCAGGGAGGCGGAGCTTGCAGTGAGCTGAGATCCGGCCACTGCACTCCAGCCTGGGCGATAGAGCGAGACTCCGTCTCAAAAAAAAAAAAAAGAAACAACAAAAATATAATGGCGAACCCCCACCCCGCCCCCCACACTCCCCCAAGGAGCACAAGCTGGTGGGGAAGTCCACATCCCACACCCTGGCCCAGCTAGCGCCGCTGCACGAGTGAATTTGGGAGTTCTAAGATTTAAGCTACTTTTCCGTATCTATTAAAAGGAGACAGCCTGCCTATTGGACAGAATCGATCTAATCAAGGGGTTCTGGTGGGGATTAAAGAAGATAAGGCGTAAAAATGGTTCAGCATGGCCTGGCACACAGAGAGCACTCAGATGTCAGGCAAGAAAACTCCACATGTAGTTGTAGCTCATGAAGATTTGGTCTCTTTCCTCAAGAAATTTATCATTTAAGCAGGAAAAGCAGAAAAACATAGGAAACCAGTTAAACATGTTTATATTGTGGTTTAAAACGCAACCTGGGGTGCTCATGATTTGACTTGCTGTCAAATTCCAGGGCAGCTGGGAGCGCCCTGCTAGGCCACCAAGGGCCGAGTCCCCAGGATGGCCTACTCCCTGGCCCCACAGTAATGCAGCCTTACACCATTCTCTGCAAGGCTGAGGTCCCTCCTGTGTGGCTGGGCCAGAAGAAAGCCCTTGAGGCTGAGCAGGTGAAAAAACAAGACAGGAGCCTCTGCACGGAGCACTGGGGCAGGACGTCACACATGGAAAGGGGGCTGCAGGCGACTGGCACGGTGCCAGCAGATCACAGAGCAAGGTGGGAAAAGGCACAAGACAGAATCCCAGGGGCAGGATGATGGTAAAAGGAAGAGCTGGGGCACTACCTGAGAAAAAACAGTTAGGTTTAGACAAGCAGGGCGAGCAGAGCAGAGGAGCTCTGATGTGCGGGAGGCAGGAGAAACCTCGGATCACTCTCTGGGCCGGAGAGTTGTTTTTGGTGAAATGCTCCCCTTTCAACTGAGAAAGAGACTCTTGAGAGGTCATCTGTTAAACAGAACGCATAAGCTTCGCTCTCAAAACAGCCTCCGTGAAGTGTCTGCCATGAAGATGCGGCTGAGATTCTCGAAGGCTTCACTAACCATGGCTGAAAGCCACCCAGCCAGTGGTTTGTTCTGAAGAAGCCATGTGGGCACAGGAATGGGGCATCAGGCACACAGTTGGAGACCAAGACCCGAGGGAAAGACTCTGCTGTTAGCCATGCACTGCCAGGGGAGGAGCTCTGAGGGCCCTGCCCACACAGTGCCCCTGACCCTAGCCGGGCCCTGCAGAGAAAAACCCTTCCCATCACCCGAACACATATGTATGTCCATCCTCAACTGGCAAGACAGATGACAACAGAGGGCTTGTTTCATCTGCTTCTGGTTAGTTCACACAGTATGACTTTATACATGAAAATAACTTTGGGCCGGGCGCGGTGGCTCAAGCCTGTAATCCCAGCTCTTTGGGAGGCCGAGACGGGCGGATCATGAGGTCAGGAGATCGAGACCATCCTGGCTAACACGGTGAAACCCCGTCTCTACTAAAAATACAAAAAACTAGCCTGGCGAGGTGGCGGGCGCCTGTAGTCCCAGCTACTCGGGAGGCTGAGGCAGGAGAATGGCGTAAACCCGGGAGGCGGAGCTTGCAGTGAGCTGAGATCCGGCCACTGCACTCCAGCCTGGGTGACAGAGCGAGACTCTGTCTCAAAAAAAAAAAAAAAAAATAACTTTGAAAACCAAAACACCCAACAAAACCTGGGAGCTTCTAGAACTGAGTCAAGGAGCCTGAGCTGCTAACCTATGAGACTGGCCCGTGTCCAGACAGCTCCTCACTGCAGCACCCACCATGTGCTGGGAGGGTGGGGGGCACCTGCACGGAGCAGGCAGCTGAGCAGTGGGTGGAGTCTGGGGAGGACGTCTGGGGATGCAATAGCAAAGAACCAGGGAGTAGCGGGAGAATGCCAGTGAAAGTTCCCTGGAAGGGAAGGGCTGTCCCATGGCAGACCCTGGAGCGGGTGGCCCTGCAGCAGTCCAAGGGCACTGGGAAGACAGAGTCACAGTGAGAAAGGCGTCAGGCAGCTCAAGTCACAGGAGGCCGCTGGTGGTCCGAGAGTGTGGTCTCTGCCATGACAGGCCGGACTGCAGGCATTGAAGGCAGGCGCCACAGAAGGAACAAGGCATGCCACACCTTGGTTCTGAGCTGGACGGACGGCGGGAGCCAGCGGCTGAGAAGGGCTCACAGGCCAGGCGGGCCCAGGTGGGAGAAACAGAAAATGGGACATTTATGGCAGGCAGCGTCCACCCGAATGACCTCAGGGAAGAGGCACATCGCCAGGGTAGGGCACAAGGGAAGAGGATCCTGGAGACACAGCCTCACCTGCTGGAACCACAAACACACAAAACCCAAAGGAACTGGCCAAATCAAACCCACAGTCAAGTCCCGTCCACCTGCGGGTGAGCTGTGGCACTGAGCTTAAAAAGTCGCATCCTCTAGATCCTGGCTGTGGACACACAGAGAAGCTGTGCTGGGGAATCCAGCCCTTAAGGCCAACAAAGGGACCCACTGACACTGACCTACCCCACCCCACTGTCGCTCGAGAAAAGGGCACACGCAGACTCAAACCCCAGCTGACATGATTCGCACAAATGAAGCTGCAGAACGAGGTGCAGAAGTTTTAACACCGAGCACTGAGACGATCTGCAGGGCACCCCTCACACCTGTGAGAACACTATGCTCATGGCTCTCCAGGCCACTCTTGCTCTGTCCCTACCAGGAATCCAGAAATAGACAGGAAGTCATTTGCTTTAGATCACTTTTGCCTTACAACGCTATTTGCTGAGTGTCAGATGAAGAGGTTAGAAATCAACGTTCGACAAAGAGGAACAAAGTGTAGTAAGTGAGGATTTGTAGAAAACCACCTCTGAATGCATTCTAATGGAAAGCGTGTGAAACTTCTGCAAGAGCATCTTCTGCTCAACCTCGATGCATCTTACACAGGAACATGTTCTTGATATAGACGATTTTACTGGAAGGAAAAGCATTTGGGAGAATGCTCGGAAAATGATCACAAATGTAAGAATACGGTTGAGATTCACTAAAAGTGGCACAAATGTTCCTACCATCAAAAGCCTCTGTCCAAAGAGTAGTCACTCACATAAAACACCCACGTTCAACCAACAGAAACGCACCTTCCTCTCTTCTGAGTTGTGCTGTGAAGAGCTGCCCTGGTCTCCCGGTCTTACGGTGTTGCCTACCCCATCTGAGGCACCCTGGGAACTGGCCTGGCATCCGGAGCTTTTTAGCCTGGGTCTTTTTGCAGGGAAATGATGGTCCCTCTTGGTGGCATGAGCAACACATGTAGATAAATGAGCCTCAATTGCAGTTGAGCCCAGTAGACTTTTTCTGCACCCCAAGGGTGATGATGGCAACTTCTGGAAACCCTGAAAGTGAGGGTCTGGATTTAATTTTCCTAAGAAGCCTTCTGTTTGATATCGAACGTCCATACTTGCTTTACCTGTAGACACTCCAATACACGAAGGCACCTTCATCTGCCCAGGAGATCTGAGGCAATACTTTTGATGAAGCTTGTCAAATTCTTCTTTAATTTCATCATAACGATTCCTTCTGTGGCCTAGCACTTCTTTATCTGGGACTGAAAGAGTTTTGATGGGTGACGCTGACTTTCTGAATATTCCAGAACTGTTTCCTTGAACGTGAAGATCAGAGGTCTGCTGCAGGCGAGCTGGGCTGTGTGTGGGGTTGGCTTTTGGAAGTGAAGAATTGCTCTTGGGCAGGCACCTACCCGCTTCCAGAGATCTTTTGGCCAGGTTTTCAAAAGCCTCATTTAAACTTGCTTTTGCTTTGCTGGAAGGTAAACTCAGCCTGCAGGTTTCTAAGCCCTGAAGGCCACCAGGACTCGCAGGATCCCCTTTGTACACGTTCACGGCCCAGGAGTCTGGGAGGCCCATCCGGCGAGGCTTGTTCCTGGGACTCAGGCAATACTCCCAATGAAGCTGATCAAATCGCATTTCAATCTCCCTCTGACGGTTCTCTCCATGGCCCTGTCGTATTCTTGGTCTGGAAACTATTTTTACAGGAGAAATTAACCATTTTAATGTCCTAAATCTATTTTCCTGATCAAGATTATACGTTGCACTGGAGTTGAAATAAATCAAGGAAGAATACTTCGAGGGTGTCACTTTCAGCTCCTTCCAACTTGGATCTAACTTATGGATTTGGGGTTTATTGACTTCAAGAAAAGCTTTTTCCAATTTTAAACCTGTCTTATGGCAAGGAATATCTAATACTTTCTTGCAATCTCTTAATGCTCCTGTGTCTTTCACAGGCTCACAGCAGGGTACAAAGTTCTCCTTGGAGCTCCTCTGAGAACGTCTGGCTCCTTTGCAATATGTTTTGTTCATCCTGCTCTTACATCTGTGCCTCCTCCTGGAGTTCCAGTTTTGCATGATGAACGTTTTGGTGGAGATGATGCTTGACGGCTTTGTGCTCAACAGGCGGCTCATGGAGTGCAGCATCCCTGCGTACAGGTCACTGATGGTCACGTTGCAAATGTCATCATCTTCAAAGAGCTGGCTGCTTAAGAAGCTGCTGCTACTGGTCTCTTGTAGGGAAAGGCTGTCATTTCTAGGTACTAAGGCCATGTCTGTGGAGGAAGGATGTGAAGGATCCCATTCTCTGGGAGATGAAGCTAGTTTTGCTGGGTCACCAGGACTGTTTCCGGAGACACGACTGCAGTATCCTGGGAGAAAAGATACACATAAAGTAAAGGTGTGTTACCATTCTAAACCATCCATGTGCACAGATGACAGAACTTAAGATTGGATCAGGACTATGTTTTTTTAAGCAATAGCAAAAACAAAAACACCACAAATGTGTAGGAGTAGACTCTTCTCAGAGATATTTTTTGCTATCAAAATTTGATTTCTACTCTCCATCGTACATATCCCAAAGGTGTCTTCCTTTCCCTCTAGGCTGTTTAGAAGATGGATGCCTTTGCAGAAGCTAATTAGAAACTGAAAAATGACAACACCGTTTACCTACAGGGATGGGAAGGGGCGTAAGACTTCTAAACAAATGTCTTCATATAGCTTTGACTTTTGCATCATATTAAATGTTTCCTGTATTTAACCAACGATGGGGAAAAACCATAAAATTGAACACAAACAGAAAAAGAAAATTTGTACGTTAAATTGATAACTGAAAGAGGAAAAAGAGTCCAAATACGCTGAATGTCTGCCTCTTAAAGAGATATTGTCTAAGGATAAAAAGAGCTGCTTGGAAATGTTGAAGCTTACTTAGTACATGGTTGTGAAGAGTGGTAGCAGGTGCCGCAATGCTAGAGTTATTTTGTGCTGCACGATTGACCAGATGAGCGCATGTTAAATCACTGTAGCTGGTGAGAACAGGGAGAGGAAAATACGGTGTCAGGGCAGGGGTGAAGAAGTGCTCAAAAAAGCTGGGGTTGCACCACATGACACAAAAGCCAGACTGAAAGGGGCTCCCTGACAGCTAAATCTGGGACTACTTGAGCGTCAAATTGAATAATGGCAATGGATTATAACATGGGAATCAAAGAACAAGAAGACTTGATGAATTCCTACTGATCCTAAAAAGTAAAAATAAATCAAAGCATGAGAGGGCACTACAGGAAGCAAAAAAAAAGAACCAGAGGGGAGATAGCTCTTTTCAACAGAAGAATGCCAACTGACATGTGCCAAGGAATAGCAGAGACAGAAACAACCTGGGCGGGGACCTCCACCCAGGCAATCCACATTGCTGGCTTCTAAGTCACTGGGTGAGAAGTTTTTAGAGAAAAGGTTCCTAGGAGATATCAAAGAATCACACAGATGACTCCAAGGAAAAAGGGCCTGTCGCAATGAGAAATATTGAATTAAGGTCTTACCTGAACTCAATGATCAGCCTCAAAAGTCACCAAGAATGGGACAGACTGACCAAATGTTCTGAGAGGACAAGTCATCTCTGTAGTAATTTTGCCAAATATGTTTAACATGAACCTAACCATGAGGAAGCAATCAGGTCCAAATTCAGGGACATTCTGCAAAACTACTGGCCTGGGCTATTCAAGAAAGGCAATAATATGAAAGGTGGCCACGAGGGAGAAAAGGTCAAGGAGCTACTCTTGATGGAGGGAGACTAAACGCAACAATGGTACCAGCCTGAATGGGTCTGGAAATGGTCAGGCAAACCAGAAAGGCTGCAAAGGCCATCATCGGCACAATGGGTAAAATTGTACTGCATCAGTGTTCAATTTCTGGCATGTGTTAAGGGTACCGTAGTCATAAAGGAGAATGACCCGATGTTTGGAGGTATGTGTGACGCATTTAAGGATAAATGCATACACAAATGCAAATAAATACACACTGTGTTTGCACACGTGTGGAGGGTGATAAAGCAAATATGACAACATGTTAATTGTGAAACAGGTGAAGCGTGTTCACTATACTAGTCCTGTGCTTCTGGAGATGCAAAACTTTTCAAACTAGTACATTGGAGTAAAGAGCAGACGCGCAGAGAAGAAAACAGCTCATTTCAAAACATCTTATCTTCCAGTGAAATGCAAGTGTATCTCTAACAATTTATGTTGATGAAACACGCCAGGAAATGATGGCGTGACCAGTGTGAGCAGCTCTGAGGGGCCACACAGCTCCAACGAAAGTGAAGGAGACACGCATGGTTCATACAGTTTCTGTGTCGCACTCACCAGGGGCAGGCATGGCAGGCGAGGCCAGTGAAGGCAGCGGAGTCACACGTGCATCCTTTCCAGCTCTGTTACCTGCATACTGAAATCAGAGCTAGTGGTTACAAGAAAAAAGTTGCCAGGTGTCAACTGGGTGCAAGGAGCTGGGTTCTCCCGACAATGGGGACTGTGCATCTTAGCACAGCCGCGCCGACGAGCGTGTGAATGTGGTGACAGTGGCCAGCTACGCTTCGGGCAGTGGGAAGAAAAAGTGTCCTACTAAGATCTGGACACTTGATGTAGTCTCCAGGACAGCTTCCAGCCACAGTCATCACTCATCTGCTAGTAACTTCTTACCCCAGGGGCGCTGGTAGCTTTCTTGGTCTATCATTATACTCGGACCGCAAGAACACCTAGGGGCCAGGTGGATGGTGGACAAAGAAGACCCGATAGATCCATTCGTTCCTAACCCTAATCTGTTCCCTGGATCAACACAGCAACTATGAGGATACCACTTGCTGCCTTGGGTTAAAGGAAAAAACATTTCAGGTACATCCACTAAGTCGAAGGTTCCAAATACAGGCTTCCACTGGTCAGGAGCACAGTAAGAAAACACATACACCCCTGTGAGATTGCTGCCTTTTTGTGGAGATGAATTTTTATTCTGCAATGTGTACTTCCTAGGTATTTGGTGTTGCAATGTCCCTTATTCTATGGTAGGGGGCACTGACCTTAAGAGAGGGGTTGGCAGGTGAGCGTGCCCACCTCTCAAGCCATCACATCCTCCCCTCAACATGACCTCTCAGCAGGCGGGACAGGTGCCAAGGGTCAGCCACCTCACCTTGCAGCTGATCCTAGCCTGATCACACCAGGGAATGTGGGGACTACTGCTTCCCTACTATGCAGCTTCAAATCCTGGTCCAGAGGTTGGGGCTGCTCTTAAGAGTCTCATGTGTGGCCCCACTAGTTTTTTTTTTTTTTTTTTTTTTTTTTGAGACAGAGTCTTGCTCTATCACCCTGGCTGGAGCACAGTGGCACAATCTCAGCTCACTGCAACCGCCACCTCCTGGGTTCAAGCGATTCTCCTGCCCCAGCCTCCCGAGTAGCTGGATTTACAAGCGCCTGCCACCACACCCAGCTAATTTTTCTATTTTTCGTAGAGATGAGGTTTTACCATGTTGGTGAAACCTCCTGACCTCAAGTGACCCACCTGCCTTGGCCTCCCAGAGTGCTGGGATTACAGACGTGAGCCACTGTGCCCAGCTGCCCCACTAGATTTTTCTGTGAGCTGTCCCCGACCAGTGGGCAGAGAGCCTCTGCCAGGGTTCCCACCTTCCTGATGGCGCTGCCCTGGGGAACCTAGAGTGTTTATTCAAGAGGAGCAAGTATGTCAGCATGTGAATAAACAATTTGGAAATCATTACTTCAAATGCTCTTTACAGGTTCTGCAGAAAGCAAACAAAAAGCGTAATAACATCACACCTCAATGTGTTTCTGATCTAATTATGTAAAAACAAATACTGGGAAACAGATTACCTCAAAATACTCTGCACTTTGTAGGAGTATATCCACTTGGGTCAAGTATTTCCTTCTTAACTCATTTTTCCAAGGGCTTTGAGGCACTGCAGGCTGATCAAAAAAGAGAAGTCAGAATTTTTAAGAGCTTCTGAGTGCACCTGACCTTTTGTATTCTGAACAAACTGGCAAAGTTCACTAATGTACAAATCTTTACATAATGCTACTCAAAGTCACTTTTGCCTCCATGATGTTATTCAAAGTCACTTTTTTTACCTCTTGCTGTGTTAATAACCCAAAAGAATGTAAAAGACAAAACAAGAATAAAATAAAAACCATGTCTAGAGAAGTTTACGACAGCATTTCTAGACCAGAAAAAAAAAATCATCTGAATATTCATAGGTGAGTTCAGGACTCAACTACTGGTAATAACCTCAAACTGGTAAGTTTATAAAAAATTCAGTGCTCCTGGCTGGGTGTGGTGGGTCACGCCTGCAATCCCAGCACTTTAGGAGGCTGAGGCAGGTGGATCACTTGAGGCCAGGAGTTCGAGACCAGACTGGCCAACATGAAACTCCGTCTCTACAAAAATTAGCTGGGCATGGTGGCAGGTGCCTGTAGTCCCAGCTATTTGGGAGGCTGAGGCAGGAGAATCGCTTGAACCCACGTGGTAGAGGTTGCAGTGAGCTGAGATCGCTCCACTGTACTCCAGCCTGGGGGACAGAGTGATCCTCCGTCTCAAAAAAACCAAAACCAAAAACAGAAATTCAGTGCTCCAGCTCAGGAGGCTCTCCTACCCCTCCCCTGCAAGACACTGGAAATAGAGGGCCTCACCCTCCATCCTCTGCTGCATGGGGCTGGCACTTTGGTTCTTGACTCTTGGCACCACCTCCTTCCCCTTTGCTGCCAATCCCTACACAGTCTCTCAGCGAGCACCCACTTTCTTCCCCAGGACCACTGCCTCCTTCTTTTTTGTCACTGAAAGTTACACATGGGTGCGTGGGAAACCCTCTGCACAAAAGCAGCAATTTTAGAGGAAAACCATGCACCAGCTATTCTAGCAGGCGACAGGGTGTGACACGGGGGCCAGGAAAGACGCTGGAGTCGGTTAAGCTCTGTGTAAATTCTCATCTATCCCAACCAAGGAGGGTAAGAGGCACATCCTGTAAGAAAACGGGTGGTTTCTGTGACCTCGGGGCACTCTGGGAAACAGACATGTAAATGATACTTACTGTTTAGGTTAGTTAGGCAGTAAGTAAGGATACTTACTGCCCAATGAGGCGACCCTGTGACACAGGCATTTGAGGGCAGACCTTTAAATACTTTCTAGAACACCTCTCTTTTGACCCTGCCCCTGTGGGGGAGACTGACCAAGAGCCCAACTTCCCTGTCGTGTGCTCATCCGAGCAAATGGCGCCCTGCCAACCACACTGACAGCTTTATCTGCAGAGTGAAAATCATCATGAATCAGGCTTGCACTGGGGGTAGAACTGGCTGCCAAGTGCTAGACTGAGAGGAGGACTTTACCGCTGAAGGAAATCTGGACATGAGGAAACCTGAGACTTGGAAGTAACAAAAGCCAGCCTCAGGAGAGGACTTCCAGAAGGCTGCAGGCAATGCTGCCTGTCGCAGGCCACAAGAGCTTTGCTGGATCCACCCTTGAGCCCCCTCTGTCCATTCATTACTAAAAGCAGTACTTACTGCGAAGGCCCAAGCAACTGACTCTTCCTGGTCTGATGTGGCATTGAGATCTCCGCTTTTTGAATCTAAAAGTCAAACAAGTAAATCTCAATCAGGATTTTCAGGAAAGAGTGCATTTTCCTCTCAAGGATGGTTTTGGCATCACTTCGAGTAATTTCTACAGTAAAAATTCCCATTATTTCAAAGGTGCACCTACTGGAGCCATCTACGGCTGCCCATTGTTCTTAGTAACCCAGAGAACCCCTCAGAATGGGAATCTGCGGGGGCCGTGGAGTGAGGAAAGGCAGATTCCGCAGCACCTCCAGCTTTCCATGGCCTCTGAGCCTGGGAGTGGAGACACTCAAGCCCAGCACCGCTCAACAGAACTTCCAGTGACCATGGAACATTGTGTGTGCTGTCCTAGGCTAGCCAATAGCCACATGGGGCTACTCCAGCTGGGATGTGGCCAGTAAGGCGGAAGAAATGGATTTTAAATTTTATTTAACTTTCAACTAATTTAAATATCATTCAGAGAGGGCTGGTGGGTGCCATACCAGGCAGTACAGCCGTCAAATAACTATTTCCTGTGATTTCAAACCGTCAGGGAAATTCATGGATCTAAGGATTTATAGTTAAAATCTGGATTAATAGCAGTAAACACATAGCATCACAGGTAAATATCCTCATGAAGCGCTTTCCAATTCTACTCTGAAAGACCACCAGCTTCCTTTTAGTGACTCAACACCCATCACTAACTGTAGGTGCAAGCAAGGTGCCAGGGAAGGGGTTGGGCAGAGTGGACAGAGGCTGCAGAAGGCCAGTGTCCAGGTGTTTAAAGGCTAGTGACAAAACTGTTTCAGCAAAGGAACCCAGGTCTAAAGAGCTTAGATAAGACTAGGGGTCTGTTTTTCCGGGGGCAGTGAGGAGGCCATGTGGTCAGGCAGGCCTTCAGGCCCCATTCTGGGTTCTGGGTTCTGGCCTTTTACCCCAAAAGCAATGCGAAGCCATGTGTTACATCAGAGAAGTGGCCTGACCACATTCACAGGTGCGTCAGTGGGGCAGGTGGGGATGGGGGCTGGTGCTTAGGGGGGGACATGAGAGCTAACGGGGCACAAGGCACAGAACAGGGATGCCTTGGCCATGAGGAATGAGGCAGAGGCTGAGACGAAGAGGACCCTGGGTTTCTGGTTCACACTGGAGGGAAGAGAGTAGGGCCTGAAGTGAGGCGCAGAGCAGAAGATGGGGAGCCGGTCTGTCCGGCTGAGTCTTAGCTGTGCCAGGTCTGGACATGAAGTATTGAAGCAGAGGGGCTGCTAGGCAGTATAACGCCTCCAGCTGAGGTCTGGCTGGAGGTTGTAGTCAGAAGGAGCATGGGGCCGAGGAGCAGGGGGCCACAGAGGCCCAGGCCAGAACTTCCAGAAGGCTTAAATGCTTTGGAGAGGGCAAAACCCAAATAATAAAACCCAAAGAATGCCAACAGGATTTAGCAACAGGGTTGCGAGAAACCTCACCCAGAGACGGGCTTTAGAGATGGAGCCAGGATGGAATCGGGAGAGGAGGAACGCATGGGGTTGGTGGGGTAGGGAATCCATGACAGCAAATGGAGGTTATTTGACTCTGGTTGTAAACGGAACTGGGTAAAGAGAGGTGGCGAGGAAGGGGCCCAGGACAGGGGAGAGCCACGAAGGGTCTGATGTGTCTAAGGTGAGGCTGGGCGCATCTAAATACCAATGGATGGATCCAGGGAACAGAGGCTAAAGACAGAAGGAAGGGGTGAGGGACGGATTCCTGAGAAAAGAGGACAGGATGGGGTTGGGCAGTGAGACTGGCCTGGGGAAAAGGAAGGAGCGTCCTAGGAGGATGAGGTGGGAAGTTTCCCTATAGAAGTGAGAGTTCACAACACCACCTTGTAGGGGCAAATCTTAACTTATTAAATCTGCATATTAACTTTTCACATGGAGGGGCACGTTTATTTACTCAAGAAACACCTGAGTACCATTCATATGTCAGGCACTGGATGTAACTGTGGGGAAGGCAGAGTCAGAGGAATCAACAGTGTACTTGAACATACTTTAGTTTTTAAGATGTACCTTAGAAAAAATAAAAACTTTATTACTGAGGAATCTAGGCTTTCAGCTGTTGTAACAGGTGCATCAGGCCTGGCCCCCGACCTCAGTTCTCTGATGAAGGCGACACTCACCGGCTCCCAGGACTGTGCGGTGCGAGGAAAACTCAGGACCCTGGGCTGCAGCTTGCACAGAGCCATCTGTCCTGTCCGCGGGCCTCACGGGGGAGTCCTCCAAGTGCAGAAGCCAATAAAGACATAGTTGTTTGAGTGACAGCACATTTCAAAGTCACTGTAAAGTAATAAACCTGCAATCCTTCCGTTAACACAGGAGACAGCAAGAGCCTACCACAAGGCTTCTCTTCTCCCTGCATGTCCACTTTATAAGAGGCCTCAAGAGCGCAGGAGGGAGCTGAGGCTCCCTTCGGTTGCACTGGGAGCTGCTACTTAAAAAGCCACTTGGAAGGTAGGGAAGGAGCAGGGAAAGTCAGGGGCCCAGGCACAAGCAGATAAGCCCACCCCTCCTAACACTGGCCCAGGGATGACAGGGTCTGGGGCAAACCAAAAAACAAATAGGAATGAACAAAATTGTCCTGAGGTCATCAGTGAGAACATAGAAATAGGCGAGTGGCCCCCAGGGGACTACCTGTGATCTTTAATGAACGTGGAGTATTTAAGGTGGGGAGGAGCCAGTTTCAGCCCAAGCCTCATGCACAGAGGCAGCTGCTGTCCCGACCAGGAGCTCACAGCTGGTGGGCAGGGCTGGTCGGGTGGCCACACTACTGGTCTGGCCTGCTTCAGCTCTCCAGAGCCTGCTCTACAGCACGTCCCACAAATAATCCCAGCGAATGGCATCAGTGGGTTCTCAGTGAAATTCAAGCATTCAAGATACCAGATTGGCTAAAATATTAATATTTTAGGAACCACCCAGCCTTATAAGAACAGGGTGGGAGAAGGTGGTGAGGCCTATACCATTAGGGATGGTCCTCAGGTGTCAACTCTGAGGGTTCAGAGGACTTGGGGCTACCCAGGAGCACTACAGGGTAACTGAAGCCCACTTCTAGAATATCAGAACCTTTGCTTCCAGTGAAACCATCGTGTAAGGTGGAGTTTACAGAGTTGTTTTGTGGCTGTGTCTGAGGCAGAATCTGGTTTGAGACTCACAGAGAAGCAGACGATCTACAACAACCCCAAACTACTTGGTAGCTCTGGTAGCTACAAAGAGAGCCCAGGCATCGTGTTATAACCAACCCAGCACAGGTCAACGCCCGGTCTGCTAAGGCCCACAGCCTCCCCCAGCACCCAGGGCAGCAGCAGCACCAAGTCGTCTGGGAAAAGGTGAAAGCAGATCTGGGCACCGTCACCAACAGCAATTACAGTGAAGTCAGAGATGTCCCAGCTGAAATCTCAGGCTACCCCCCAGTTTCCTAATCCCAAGAAAGGGTCTGAAGATTCTGGAGACCCAGGTAGGGGTCCTCCTACATTTTAAACAAAAACCTTAAATAAATCAAATGAAAACTTGTTGCCACCAGGACCATATAAGCACTGGTCTGATGAGTGCTCATCTCTATTATGTATAATTCAAAGAGTATATATCCTTTAAACCAAAAATCCCACTTCTCAGCATTTACTGAAAAGGGAGAATATCAGTATTGGGAAGAGACAAGGACCAGGATTTTCTCTGAAAACCATATCTAACAGAGGCTTTATAAATAAAGTTTTATTGGAACACTGCCATGTACACTCATTTACCTATTATTTTCGGCCGCTTTCCCCTTGCAACACAGAGCTGAGTAGTTACAGCAGAGACCATACAGCCAACGAAGCCTAAAATATGTACCATCTGACCCTTTGTGGAAAAAGTGTGCTGACCCTTATTTATTAATAAAGGAAGCCACAAATAGCTAATTGCTTATCAACAGGAGAACAGTTAAAAAAACATGATTTTTAAAATAATTATATAATTTTATAATTATACAATAGTTGATGAAGAGTTCGCCATATGTACTAACTGGAAAAGTGAAGGAGAAAAAAATGCATTTATGAAGATGTGTATTATAGGGAATCACATTGTACTAAAATAGCATTAGGGACCATCTTTGCAGAGAGAAATCAGCTCATATATGTAGTTGTATGTACTTTTAACATTTCCATGACTAGAATAATTAATCAAGAAGATTCGATTTCAAATTTGCTGTTAATATTATGTCACCTTGACCTAGATGTTTTCATTCTTGGGTACAGGTTCCTTGACCTGTGACCACGGGGAGGAACCACGTGGCATCTGAGAGGCAGTGATTAATTGAATACCAGACAACCTTGCAAAAGCCACTGTGGCAAAAGGGCTCCTGGATGTCCCCGTAGAAAGGCCAACAGCACCTTCCACTAAAATAACGGGTCTCAGAGCTGCAACACCCTCGGAACAACTAGGCAGGGAAACACGGGTCTTCGGAAGGTGGACAAATGCAGAGGGAAAGATGTGTGATCCTCCAGGCCGCACCTCCCCTCATCTCTCTTCCTCCCCTTTCAAAACAGGAAGAGAGACATTCCTCTTCCCTAGAAGGAACTGGATTTGGTCTTTTCTATGAGCCCCTCGTTGGGCTGGCACGTGGCCTTGGGGAGGGTTACCCAGCTGGCCCAGCCTCTGCATGTGTGTTATCAGAGCCCCTCAGCCTGTGACACAGGAAACACAGGGTGACAAAAAAGGCCAAACATTACACAGTGCCTCCTTGCACTTGACAAGCTACAGAAGAAACGCTTCTAAATCCTTAAAAACAGAAAAAGAGTATAATCAAGCTGAGAAGTGCCCCGTGGTGGCCTCTGCATAAGCTCAGAGGTTGGGCACACCCACACCTTTATTCACATCAACGTTCCTCCACAGCAAGGTTATTTGGCAATAAAATTTGACACTAAATACCTGGATCTCTCCTTCGTTTCTTTCCTTTATTAGTCTTCCACCCCAAATTCTCAATCCTGAAGAAAAGAAACAAAAATGATCATTGACATAATCCTGAATGCTGAACTTCTGCTCAATCTGTGTTCACCGGAAGCCAAAGTAACAGGCAAAAAAAAAGGTACAAAATTAAAACCAAGCCAGGCTTCTGATACCCTGCTGCTGTTCCTCTTTGTAAAGTTTCAGGTTTTTAAGGCAAATTTGTCATTGATAGAAATCTCTCTTACCTACTAGGCAATGGCTCATCAAATTACATCATTAGCCCAAAGAGTTACATGAAAACGAGGAACATACGTGACAGCGCCTGTCCTTAAAATACATAAAGAGAGGACAATCTATATACTATTTAGAGGAGTAAGCACTTTTCGCAGGCAATCTCTACATCCCATATACGGAATGAATGCTTTCTAAGGGCAAGCTACATGTTATACAGACACCTGCCACTGGAATATTTTAGTTTCTGCCTATGTCAACTTTTCACCCAAGATGCAACTGGATTGGCTATAAAGGCAGAAAGGTAGGATTTCTTTTAATTCAAGGAGCAGATCTTGTGAATCTTTTGTGCCCGTCTGTTTAATGTAACACAGAACGTGCTGTGCGGTTTGTTTTCATTAAGTGATACTGAGTTAGTTATAAAGCTATACGGGAGGAATTGACCCCAGCCAGTGTAAACTGTCACCAGCTATTTACCAAAAAGAATCCACAAGATTTCAGTCCGTTTACATTAACTATTAAACGGAATGCCTTCTTCTCCCTATTCAAGTACTTGGAGCCTCAAGGAAGACAGTTACTACTCCAAGTTAAACAGGGCAAACAATAGTCAAAGTGAGTATTCGCAGTGGAGGGTGGGTACTGTTTCCAGAGTTTCACAGGGATTGTACGTAACTGTTACAACACCCACGCCCAGGAGACATTACTGTCATCATCCTTCCCATTTCACAGATGAAGACACTGAGACCAGTCCAGCTAAGCAACTGCCCCAAGCTGCCATGGTGTGGAGGTGGCCAGCGGGGATGCCAACCCGGCAAGCCCGAGGCGTGCGAGCCAGGAGGCACCTATGTCTCTTCAGGAATTGTTTTAATAAGTAATCCAAGTAATTTACAGGTTTAAGGGCACCAATGTTTGGGTTCCTATTAGGTGAACAATGTTTACTTCCTAAGACAGCAGTGACAGCATTTCAACTACGCCATTCGCACTCTTCACCCGAATACTCAGAAGGGGAGGATGACACTTACCCTGTGGCGTCTCGTAGGTCAGCGTGGCCATTTGCACCACCGGGGTGTCCTCGAAGGGCTGGTTGTACTGCGGAGGAGGAAGGGGTTTTCTGTCAGGTCCCAGGGGCCTCAGACCCGGGCGGAGGCGGCGCCAGCCCGCGAGAGGCCGTTAGTCTGGCCTGGGGCGCCCCAAACATGGTCTCTGCAGCGGAGTACCCAACCGCGCCTCTCTCGTCCCACTCAGGAGCCCCCCAGCCCCACCAAACCCTCCTCTCTGCACCCGAGCCCCAGTCCCGCTTCCCCACTCCCCACTCCGGAGGCCCCAGTCTTTCCTCCCCGTCCCCGCTCTGAAGCCTTCGGCGCTGCCTCCTTCTTCCCTCTCCGGAGCCCCCAGCTCCGCCTCCACCTTCTCTCCGCACCCAAGCCCCAGTCCCGCTTCCCCACCTCCCGCTCCCAGCCCTCAGAGCCCCTTCCCTTCCCGTCCTACGTCCCCTCCCAGCCTCACTCCGACCCGCAGGCCTCCCCTCCTGGCGGACCGGCGGGGGCCGCACCTTCTCTATCAGTAGCTGCATGCGCCTCTGGAAGCGGCGGCGACTGGCCCGGAGTTTCTGCAGCAGCAGGTCGTCTTCCGCGTCCTCGCTCTCCATGCTGCGCAGCGGACCCAGAATCGGACCAAGCCGCAGACTTAGCCACTACCCCAGCGCGGACCCGGAACGCAGGGCCTGGCGCGCCGCACACTCAAATAGGCGACTCCGCCCTTCCTGCCTTTCTCTAGGCTTTCTATTGGCCAGCGCGGAGAAGCCGGGCGCTGACTGGGCCTTTCAAACAAATTTGCATCCCTCCCGGCCAATCCACGCCCGAGTTTCCAGCCACGCCCTAAGGAGCGTGTCCGGCGGAAGGGAGGGAGGGTCTCCGGTAGCCCGGCAGGTGGAAGTTGCTCCAACGGCTCTGTGCTTATTAATCAGCGCTGCTGTGCGAGATCCGGTGGGATGTGTGTCATCTCCCGGGCTGTGCACCGGAGATAAGTACGGCCTGGAGATTTCTGCGTGACTTGCTCTAGGTGTCGCCGCCGGGCGGGGGCCGCCTTCCTCGCTCGCCCGCCTGGGATCCCGGCGCCGTTTGGAGGGCAGGGGCCTAAGAAAGACAACCCCAAGTTACCAACCCAAAAGGAGGCAGGATAGCGAGTATTCATCTAGAAAGAAAAAATAAGTCTCAACGAATGACACATTCAAAGATGCTGACAAATGCCATACACATCACAAAATCCAGGAAAATACTTGTGTTAACCCACCTTTTTCCCCATGTATTTCTGATTGCATATTGTGCTTCATTGATATTAATCTTGTAATATTTTCTCCAGAGAGAAGAGCAAGATAAATCAGTCTTTAGTATGGCTGATGGAATTTGTGATTGACATCTTAGGAATGTCAATCCTAAGGAAACACAGGGTGACTTAACCACATTTGCGTGCTTGTGCTGATGTGATTACCATAGTATGTGATTGAAAATAAAAGCATTACTGAGCACCAGGAGGTCCCTTAGAGGGGGCTCTTCACCTCCTTTCAGCCTGCACGGCAATTCTATCATGATGTCCTGCAGAAATTTAGGTGGGGGCAGGGGGAGCGTGAGAACTTCGGGGCTCATGTAGTGTGTGTGACCACAAAATGTGTTGCCTTGTGCCGGACACAGAGATGTGCTAGCCTGATTCCCCTTAAGATGCCACAGCTGCGGGGAGGGCAGTTGGCCGGGGCTTTCAGTTGTCAGCCTATTCTGGGACGATTCAGTCGCAGAGAACTCCCTCACCCCAGATCCTGCTGCACCAGGGTGGCCCAGCGTCAGTGACTGATCCAGGTGGGAACAGGAAGGCTGTACCATTTCAGTCTGATGGAAGAAAACCCTGGGCCACTTTATCTTCCGAGCTCTCAATTCCACGGAATTGGATGGGGTAACCTACCAATCCCGTTTCTTTCCCCTCCTTCCTCCCTATGTAAACATCCTCTCAGTCTTCTCCAGTTGCAGTATCTACACATTTAATTTGTACCTTTTCCAATTTTCGCAAACAGGCTGAGGTGTCTTCCTCCTCTTTCCTTAGGAGTGTTCAGAAACTTAACATGTTCTTCCTCTGACTCTGTGCTTCCACACATAATTTATATTTCAAACACCTAACTGGGCCCATTTAGAGACTTGGGACCTTGAATAAGATATTTTTCTTCTTGGGTTTTGGACAATTGACTCTTCCATTATTACCAGATAGAGCTGCCCAGGTTCTTGGCGTGTTGACCAAAGAATTGAACAAAACACACAAAGCAACAAAGGAATGAAGCAACGAGAAACAAAGCAACAGGAGAACGGAGTAAGGAAAGCACAGATTCATTGAAGAGAACTCACAGAGTGAGAGCGGGCTGGAGCACCTGGCTCAAGAGCCGCTTCAATTAGGGCTTTTATAAAGCCAAAATAACTTGGCAACACCTGGGGTACCCTTTAGAGGCCTCCAGTTGGTTACACCCTATGAAGGATTGGTCTGCGACCAATCAGAGCCTAAAGTGGAAACTTGGCCTGCAGTCATTCAGGGGCTGAAGTGGAAACTTCTTTCTTGTTATCACAGGAGTGAAGACGTGGCCTACGTCCTGCCCAATCTTGCTTAAAACTGGCTGCACCTGCTGTTCTCTTGCTTATGCGAACTGGCTGCATCTGCTATTCCTTTGCTTATGCCTCAATCCTTGGCTACCCCAGTTCCCTATTCTCCGGCCTCACCATGACTCTCTAACAAGCACAATAGTACCAGTTTTCAAAACTGGCGTCTCCCAGGGCTTATTCTCTATTCCTGGGAAACCATTCCAAGGTTTCCCTTCCTGGCTTCACTGACAACCCAAGCATCTGCCTCTGTCCTAGGAGTTTGGGGGCAGCTTCAGTGGAAAGGTTTCTCAATCTCAAGTTCAAGTCTTTAATTGAAGTCCAAAACATACTTGCTTTAGCCAAACTCCTTCTGAGTCAGCCAGAGTCCATGCATTAACCCTTATTGTTCTGGCCTGCTGGTCTTCCAATCGTCTCTGACGGGCTTTCCCCATTCCATGGTCCAAAGTGGTGCTCCAGCTGAGGAAAGAAGAACCCTGCACCATGCTTCTCATGTGATGCTGTAGCAGGACAAGTCGCAGACAAAAACCCTCAGACACCGAGTTAAAGAAGGAAGGGCTTTATTCAGCCAGGAGCTTCGTTAAGACTCACGTCTCCAACAACCAAGCTCTCCGAGTGAGCAATTCCTGTCCCTTCTAAGGGCTCACAACTCTAAGGGGGTCCGTGTGAGGGGGTTGTGATCCATAGATCATAGGGTACGTGATCTGGGGGCTGCATGCACTGGTAATTAGAACGGAACAGGACAGGGATTTTCACAGTGCTTTTCTATACAATGTCTGTAATCTATAGATAACATAACCAATTAGGTCAGGGGTTGATCTTTAACTACCAGGCCCAGGGTGTGGCACCGGGCTGTCTGCTTGTGGATTTCATTTCTGCCTTTTAGTTTTTACTTCTTCTTTCTTTGGAGGCAGAAATTGGGCATAAGACAATATGAGGGGTGGTCTCCTCCCTTAATGCCATTCTCTATAATACCTCACCCCACCACCCTTGGCTGCCTAACCATATTACTCCAGACCTGCTAAGCAAACTCCTTCCCCACCACTTTCCACTCTCACGTAACAGGGAAGGATCACAAGTCAGCTCTTTCCCCAGCAGCAGTTTTCTGGGCGCAGCATCTTGGAATCACGGGTTTCCAGAGATGAGGGTGGGTTGCTCTGGCTGCACCTGCACAGTGCCCTCTACTGGCCAGGCTGGGATTTCCAACCCTCCAAGTGCTGTTTAAATGCCTAGGAAGTAGTGTTCATTAAAGTTGTATTACGGCTGCTCTTATAAAATGTGCCTGAATTTTGCTTCAAATAAAAGAGATGGAGACTTATTCTGCATGGAGTTGTCATGTAAATATGTTTCTGTTGGAAAGGTGTGGAAATGTTACCACCAGTCTGTGGTTGGAGAAGCGCAGCTTTTGCCTGGTCCCAGCATTGACACAGAAACTGCTACGTAAAGGTGAGAATGTCAGTCTGGGATACATTATCACAAACATCAGACCCCACCCATTAGGCTGCTAAGAAAAGGGTTTGCTGTTTTCTGTTGCCCTAGAGCTGATGCAAACACAGAGGCTGTGAAATAGGCAACAAGCGAACTTTCCAGGAGGTGTCAGTCAAAGCTCACAAAATGTGTTCATTGTTTAACGAGTCTCACATCTAACTGAAGTAATTAAGGATGTTGACAAGAAGTTAGTTGGAGGATCTTTTGTGAAGCAGTTTATAAAGTCCAATACTAGAAGGATGGCAAAATAAATGGTGATACTTGTGTTTTATTGGCAGCAATTTTGAAGAAGTATAATTATTGATATCAAAATTCTGTATGATCTTTTTAATACAAAAAGGTTATAAACCGGTATTATACGTCTGCATTTAAAAAGTATATATTATATAATTTAAAGTATGATTATACATGTTTTAAAAGTGTGAGTATATATGTCTCAGAATGTTTCCAGGGCCATCTCTGGATGATGGTGTGATGAATTATTTTTAATATTAGTTTTCCTTAGCTGCATTTTCTAGAATGAGCATTTGTTGTGCAATTATGAGTTTGCATTACTGATGTAATTAGAAAACACAGAGGGCCAATTGTCTTAGTTCATTTTGTGCTGCTATAATAAAACCTGAGAGTAATGAACCTGTAATTTATAATGAACAGAAATTTATTTCTCACAGTTCTGAAGACTGGCGAGTCCCAGACTGAGTGATTGGCCTCTGGTGACGGTCTTCTTGCTGTGCCATCTCATGGTGTAAGGCAGAAGAACAAGAGAGGCCAAGAGAGAGCAAAAAGGAGCCAAACTCTTTTTTTTTTGAGACAGTCTTGCTCTGTGACCCAGGCTGGAGTGCAATGGCATGATCTCAGCTCACTGCAACCTCTGTTTCCTGGGTTCAAGCGATTCTCCTGCCTCAGCCTCCTGAGTAGCTGGGACTACAGGTGCATACTACCACACCTGGCTAATTTTTTGTATTTTCAGTAGAGATGGTTTTGGCCAGGCTGGTCTCAAACTCCTGACCTCAAGTAATCCACCCACCTTGGCCTCCCAAAGTGCTGGGATTACAGCCACTGTGCCCAGCCATCAAACTCATTATTTTATGAGAAACCCACTCCTGTGATCACTTCCACAATAATGGCGTTAATCCATTCCCTCTGCCCTATGGCCTAATCACCTCTCATTAGGCCTCACCTCCCAACTCTGTTGCAAGGGAGATTAAATTTCCAATACATGTTTCTAGGGGACACATTTAAACCACAGCACCCCTCATGTGCTTTTACCTTGGCTCTGCAAAATCAGGGGCCATTTATCCAAATGAGACAATGGCCCAGAACATTCTAAGGCTGCTATTGTACAGCAGGAACAACACATAGCTGGTAGCAATATATTCAGCTTTGTCTTTTCAATTCAGATATTAAGGGTGGTCTTATCATTCTGTGGCAAATCTAAAGTTTCTACTGAGGTCGTTTCAAGGACTCTCACTTAGAAGCATTCTAGATCATTCTCAGGCCAACAGGCATACTCACTGGGCCTCTTTGCCAAACTCCATTTATCCTTCATATCTGCTGCCAGGTAATCCAGCCTCAACACTGAGTTCTTGCTAGTTTCATTGAACTCTCATTGCTGAATTTGTTACCCTAGGATTTATAACCAAAGGAATTAGATCTAGGTGTTTCTATAAGCTCATTAGACCTTATGATTTGGGGATAAAAGATTTAGTAAATACCTTTGCTTATTCTCCTGCTGCTTGCTCTGTGTGTGTGTGTATGTAGGCAGTCTTATTTCAACTGTCTTTATTTTGTCCTGGATTATCTTGTGTTTATTGATTGTATAAGGAAGTGTTCCACAAAAGACAGATGCATATATAAGTTGATTATTTTCTGCTTCAATCTAATCCAGTCTTGAAGACAAATGATTAGAGGTTCCTCAGACCTGTGACAATTATGTGAAAAGGCTATTAGTCGAACTTAGCCTTGGGCACCCTACAAAACCTTCATAATGACATTTACACTTCTGTCAACTTGTGAAAGAAGACCTCTTTGCTCAGTTTATATTTTAGGTCAAACAATTGTTGGGTCATTGGCAATCTCGCTGATTTCTTCTCGGCCTAACTTCTGCTTGGCCTAACTTCTGATACCACTCATGAGCGCACACTGTAGCACAGTTGACTGCAGTGACACATCTTCTTTACGTGGATTTGTCTGTATCAAATTTTCAAACTCCTGCAGAAATTCTTCTTTGTATACAAAGTCTTATTATGATCCTTACTCTTGCATTCTTTTGGGTAAAAGGCAAAATATGGCAAAAAACAATGACCATTTTAGAGAAAGTTTGCTGTGTCAAAAATCAATTCATATTTTAGGATGCAGTCTAGAAAAATTGGGAGGCAAAGACACCAATCTTTCAATAATCAGTTTTTTTATTTGGTGTGGTAGAGCTGAAAACACAAGTCGTCGAAGGACACTAACCTTCTGGTGAGACCCACCCTGTTTGGATCTAAGCAACTTTTCACTTGTACCTCTTCTAGTCTTTTTATTCCTTCCTCCAATCTTCTAAATGAGCTAGTATTGCCTTGGGATTTCTTAGGAAAGGAATATTCATGTAAATGTGCAAGATCAGAAGGCAGATATATAGATGTTGAATTTAAAACCTAGTGTAGAGCTGAGTCAAAGACAGTCTGTACAGGCTGCTATAACAGGATACTATAGACTAACCAGCTTATAAACAATAGAAATTTATTTCTTACAGTTCTGGAGGCTGGGAAGTCCAAGATCAAGGTGCTAGCAAGGTAGGTTTCATTCTGAAGCCTCTTGTCTTGGCTTGCAGGTGGCCATGTGCTCACATGACCTCTTTTTTGTGCATGTGGGGAGAGAGTGTGTGAGAGACAGCAAGTTCTCTGGTATCTCTTCTTATAAGGACACTAACCGTATTGGATCAGAGCCCCATCCTTATGACCTTACTTTACATTAATTATATACTTAAAGGCCCTATTTCCAAATAGAGTCACTTGTGGGTTAGGGCTTCAACATATAAATTTTGGGGGGACACAATTCAGTCCATAGCAATGCTATAAATATTTTCTTATACTTCAGGAAGATGGAGAGATATCTGCAATAGGATCTTTGTTATGTACTATTTTCATGAATGACTAGACGTATATAGACTAGTTCATTTTAGCCCCTCATGAATGGGGAAAGTAGTTAAAATAAGAGGTTAGGAAAAGGAAGATTTGAATAATCCATCTGGAAATTAAAATACAATTAATTCTTAGAGACAAAAAGAAGGAAGCTCATTAAAGTTATTTTAGAAATCTGTCTCTTAAAGAGTAAACTGGACAAAGATTAACATTTTCATAAAATAAACACTAGATTTAAAAATTGGATTCCAGGAACCTTTTGAATATTATTCTAGGGTAGGATCAACAGCTGAAAATGGTCTCTGATTTGAATTAGGAGCCTTAAATGAAAAAATATATATAGAAAATTGTTAATTTAGAAGGTAACAGAACATTTTCTAATAAGTAACTGAGCCCTAGGAAAAAAAAGAAGCTAGAAATAAAAATAAATACACAGCTTTATAAATGAAACAACTGGTCCCCCAAATAAAAACAAGAATCTAAGAGCCTCTGTATTCTCTAAGAATCATGAAGGTATAAGTAAGGACACCTGTAGATTTCAAGGAGAAAGGCATTGGAAGAGCCAATGCCCTCTACTGAGGGTGCTACTCTTGGGGAGCTATTAGCACCCCCAGGTTCCCTGTCCTTTCTCTGATCTTCTAAGGAGAACTGTTTACAGATGGACAATGATATAGTTCTTCTTTTGATATGCATGGCCCTGTACCTACAATAAGTCCTGCTTCCATAGAACATCATCCCCTTCAGAATCAAATTTTAAAGTTGTCTAAAAAGAATAAGGAAGGCACATTGACGGAAAGCAAGAAGAGAAAAATGAGAAATTTGGTCTTAAACTAAAAATGCCTTATTGTGCCAGACTGTCAGAGACAAACTTGAGGTATGCAGTAAATTGTAGAAGCCTTGAGGGCAAATAAACTTTGTCTATCTCGACTTACAAAAACCATCCAGGTAGCGGACATTTGTAACAATACTAAGCCCTTTCCTAAATTCCAACATGGTGTCTTCATCAGATTAATACTTTTATTTTTCTTTAGGAAACAATTTCTACATATTAGCCAGAGTTCTCTAGAGAAACAGAACCAATATGAGATTAGATAGATAGATAGATAGATAGATAGATAGATAGATACACAGATAGATAGACAGACAGACATTTATTTTGAGGGATGGGCTCACGTGTTTATGGAAGCTGAGGAGTCCCATCATCTTCCGTCTGCAAGCTGGAGGTCCAGGAAAGGTGGTGGTGTGGTTCCAGTCCAAGAACCAGGACCTCTGATGTCCAAAGGCAGAAGATGGATGTCCCAGCTTAAGTAGAAAGCAAACTCACCCTTCCTCTACCCTTTTGTCCTATTCAGGGGTTCTCAACAGATTAGACCATGCTCCCCCAAATTGGTGAGGGTGATTTTCTTTCCTTGCCCTGCCTATTCAAATGCTAATCTTTTCTGCTGACAGTAGGTGGAGTTTTGTAGAGTGTGGCGTTCAGGATTTGTGAAGTTTCAGTGGTGTCAGGGGCTGGTGCAGTCTGTGTAAGTGTGGGTACTCATATGAGACTGCTGAGTCCTCGCAGAGGTCCATGGAACCCTTTTTCTTCTCAGTCTCCTCTTTTTGTTCTCATTCAGCCAAAGTTACAAGAAAGAATCATAAAAAATTATCCACATCTTTACCACTATAAATGATTCTTTCTGAAGAAGAGATTTCATTTGCAAAGATCGTATTTTCAGTCCGAACACTGATCAGCAGAATTTCATTCTGATTTCATCTTTGAATATTTCATTGAATCATCTGTCAGGGCAGTAGCTGCACAAAATCATTTAAGACTCTGAACAACAGATCTCAAACAATTGTGAAATGGAAAAAAAAAAAAAAACATATAGGCTGGGCGCGGTGGCTCATGCCTGTAATTTCAACACTTTGGGAGGCTGAGGTGGGTGTATCATTTGAGGTCAGGAGTTCAAGACCAGCCTGGCCAAAATGGTGAAACCCGGTCTCCACTAGAAATACAAAAAAAATTAGCTGGGTATGGTGGCACACGCCTGTAATCCCAGCCATTGGGGGAGGCTGAGGCAGGAGAATTACTTGAACCTGGGAGATGGAGGTTGCAGTGAGCTGAGATCACGCTACTGCACTCCAGCCTGGGCAACAGTGTGAGACTCCATCTCAAAACAAACAAACAAACTTAGGAATATTATTTTAAGAAGGGATTGGGAGATTTCCTAAGAAAATAATTCTCATCAACTCCGTGAGCAGCTCACCTTGCCTTTCTTTTAGCTTTGACATAGATTGGTCCAAGTCACACAGAATTACTCTAGATACAGGAAGTATTATACCAGAAGTATTATAGAATTACTCTAGATAGCAGGAAGTATTATTAGCGATGGCCTAGACTCTCTCTTAATTGGCCCAAATAAAATTCAAGCTTATTCTATTATGCATAGCTACTATTTGGGCTGATGAATTTAAACTGGTTTTATGTAGCTTGATCAAATTCACATTAGTAGCATTAATTATAGAAATGGCTATTATTTGGGTCTTTCTAAGAGTTGGGAAGGCAACTCATCCTTAAGTTCACTTCAAATTGTCCTTCAAATTGGCTGCATAAGCAACAGCTTAGGAGAGCTGTATTATAAAATTCAGCTCTCTAGTAAAGCCTAGAATTGGTCGAGAAAAGTAATTATCACCTAGACTTCCTGGTATCATCTCTTTATTCATTTTTAAGATGACATGAAAAAACCATTAAATTGGGATTTTGTATTAGACTATCCAAAGATTGGTTGTGGGCATGGATACTTTTTGAATGAACGGAACACAAGTACGAGCTTCTCCTTCATTGGATAAGAGTAACAGAAGGCTGCCAGACTGAGTGTGTTACATAGGAGTATGGTAATATGTGAGGGAAAGAGTAACAATCAAATTAGTAAACAGCAGAAAGATGTCGGGTAGTTTCTATTAACAGCAGGGATTTGCTGCATATGTTAACATCAGATTTAAAGGTAATCCTAGTACAAGACCAAAAGATGCTTTGACTAATTTAGTGGAGGCCTGTACCTGCTTGGATACATGAAGCTAAGCCTTCGATATTGGATCAAAGAATAGCTAAAAAAGACTATGAGTTTTTGACGAATGCCATGCCATAGAGGTAATACTTTTAAGAGCATCACTGTCCATTAAAAATATAATGTGAGACACATTGGTCATTTTAAGTTTTTAAAATATTAACATTTTTTAAAAGTAAAAAGAAATAGGTGAAGGTATTTTTAAAACATTTTATTTACCCCAATGTATCTAAAATATCGTCAGTTCAACATTTAACCAATGCTGAAAACTATTAACGAGATATGTTACATTTATTTTTACATACAAAGTCTTCAAACTCCAGTGCTCTAACCTCACACTTAGGAGCACATCTCAATTTGGACTAGCACAGTTCAAGTTCTTAGCCTTGTGACATAGCTTATCCTTTCATCGACATGAAAGAGAATTATGATAATCTAGGAAGAATGCATCTGGACACTTACAGGTTTGTAATTAACTAACCAAAAATACATCTAGCTTTGTCTTTGTACTTCAGATATTGTGGGTGGCACGTCATTCTCTCACAGTATTATCACTTTCCTATTTGATGCTACTGAAGCCACAATGGGAAGATATGCCTCTGTGGGTTTTCTGTTAGGATCACAGAAAGTGACATCTTTTTTCTCTCATGTAGCAATTTGTGGGCTAGCACCTAAGGAATTTCTGACTCTAAAGGCTAAAGCTTATGTGCTCTAAAATTTACATTAAAATGTCAGCATAGATAGTGTGCAATAAATATGTGGGTTAGTTTTAATTTCTACCTTTGGGGCTGTCAGGTGCCACAATGAGGAATACTTACTTTTTCGGGGGGAGCCAGTGTATATAATATATATTTCCCTAAGTAATCATTCATTTTTGTCAAGACTTTCAAATTTACTGGTTTAAATGAATATATAGTATTCTCTTATATTCCAATTGTCATTGTATCTGTAGTTATGGCTCCGATTTTTTTTTTTTTCCCCCAAACAAGACAGGCTTTATTTAGATAACCAAAAAGAACATTTTACAGAAAGGGAACCATAACATTACACAAAAAAGTATAGCTGTAAAATTGCAAACAAGAAAAGCAATGCTTTCTTTAGTTCACCAAAAATAATGTTTCACAGAGAGGAAACCGTTAGAAGCAAATTATAGTTGCAAATTTTCTTTTGCCATCAATATGGATTCCCTCTAAAATACTTCAAGACTACTTTGCGATTTTCAAGTACAAACTAAACCTTGTTGGACAGAGTTGCTCAGCATCATCAAGAGAATGAAACCAATTTGCAAAAACAACTTTGTTTAATGCTAAAAACGAAATAATGTGGTTCTTGCTAACTAACTGCGATGTCTACTGAAATGGCCTAACCTATGTATACTTCCATGAACATTTCACTGTGAACACAGTTGCTTTTTTCCTGCCATCACAGATGGCCTACAACATAGCAAGTGTCATGTCAGAACACTTTCAGGCACCTAGGAAATAATTCTAGGAGTAACTACAGTATATGGGGAACTCAAACAGGGCCACCTCTGTCAAAGCCCCCAGGTGGGCAGTGTTTTGTGCTCTGGGTAAAGACCCACCACCTTGTTAGTTGTTTACCTGGAACTCAGAACGCCATGCTAGATGGAGCAGTTGTTCTTACAGAACCATCAACGCTTTTATAGACTGCCTGGGAGTTCCTGGTGCTGTAATGCACCTCAGAGGCAGCGACATAAGCCGACTCTGGGAAGAAGTCATCGTGGTATTCTGCTAAAAACCTCACAAAGAGATCAAAGTGTTTCAATAAAGCCTTCAGATTCTTCTCAGTAAAGGACATTTTTCCAAGAATTTCTGGAAGTTTTACAAACAATCGCAGCAAATGTTGCGCCCCGTAAATGTAAGAGGGTGGAGGCACCTGGTCACTTGGTGGGTAATTGTCAGGCACGAGCTTCCAGGAGAGGACCTCATTTATTTCATTAGTTCTTCTCCCTTCAAAGCCAGCAAACGCAGCACTCCCTTCTATTCCCTGACTCTGGTTAGGAGTCAGAGGAATAGGTGAAGATGATCTGCTATGCACAGGTGTCTTCTTTTCCAGGTGCAGGAACAGCTTGGGCATGCTGGTGGACATGTCCTGCTGCCAGCACTTCGGCTGAGGTGAGGTGCTGCTCTTAGAAAGCCTATCACAGTTGGCGGTGTGGGACGAGGGCCGCCTCAGAGACTGCACTGCTTCCAGCTCAGCTTTGCACCTTTTGGGGGTGGCTGGTTCACCAGTGGTCGAGGGACTCTCTGTAGACCGCGGCCTGGATGGATTCAACAAACGTGGGCTGGGAGAGAGCTTCTCCTGGCTCCTGCTAGTATTTGTGGCACTTTCCTTAATTGCAAGTAAAACCTTAGATGCAGTCACCTTTTTATACTGAGCTTGTTCATAGGGATAGAGTAAAACCAACGGGAGAGTGTAATCAAAAGTTATTCTTAATCCATCCACCATCTCCTTACAAAGGTCAACATTCTTTTCTGCTGGGATATAAGGCACATTCCTGTTGGCATGTGGCACAGCATGATGGTGACGAGGCCTCTCATTGGCTGAAAAGGCTGCATTGATAGCAAAATGCCTCACATAGGATTCCAAAATCGTTATGATGTTGGTGTGGCATGGAAGTTTTACTAACCGTTTCCTCCGATTAATGTAGTAACAATCATCCTCCAGCTGCCTCTTCAAAACTTCAGGGATTTCTAGAGTTACTGTTCTTTCTTCCATTTCCCTTTTTGTCTGAAGCTCCGGTTCTTCTTTCACTTCAGTCTTTTCTTCAGTATCACTTTCTTCACTTATTTTTTCATCCTTGTCTTCACTACTGTCAGGAGGAACTGCTTAATGAGTTTTCATCCGTTTCATCTCTTTCTTTGATAGAAAGGCCTTTTTAAAAAAAGACAGAGTCAGCAGGCAACCTGGAGGGGCTGCTTCTTTCTCTCTTGCTCCTCGGGTGAGCTACAAATTTTCTTGCCAATTTATGCTGTAATCTACGATTTTCTTTTCTTTTCTCTCTCTCTCTCTCTTTTTTTTTTGTGATAGCGTTTCCACACTGACCTCCACCTCCCGGAGTTCAAGCAATTTTCCTGCCTCAGCCTCCAGAGTAGCTGGGATTATAGGCGCCCACCACCATGCCCTGCTAATTGTTTTGTATTTTTAGCAGAGACGGGGTTTCGCCATGTTGGCCAGGCAGGTCTTGAACTCCTGACCTCAAGTGATCTGCCCACCTTGGCCTCTCAAAGTGCTGGGATTACAGGAGTGAGCCACCGTGCCCTGCCCCTAATCTACGATTTTCTTTTCTTTTCATTTCTTCTTTTTTTTTTTTTTGAGACAGAGTCTCACCCTGCCAACCAGGCTGGAGTGCAATGGCGTGATTTTGGCTCACTGCAACCTCCGCCTCCTGGGTTCAAACGATTCTCCTGCCTCAGCCTCCCGAGTAGCTGGGATTACAGGCGTTCGCCACCACGCCCAGCTATTTTTTATATTTTTAGTAGAGACAGAGTTTCACCATGTTGGCCAGGCTGGTCTCCAACTCCTGACTTCGTGATCCGCCCGCCTCGGCCTCCCAAAGTGCTCGGGTTACAGGCGAGAGCCACAGCGCCCGGCCAATCTACGATTTTCATTGGGCTCACAAAGCACACGATCTTCGGCTACCCATGTATCCCAACTTCCGTTCCAACCATTACAGTGGCTCTGGTATTCTGGGATCTCGCTGCCTTTTTCGCCTTTCCCAACAATAACATTAACAATCTAGGTCGGACGGCGTCCGATGGGAGCGTCCCACGGGAGCCCACCCGGCACCGGGTCGCAGAGCAGGAGAGATTTAACGCGAAGAGAGAAACCCACCGTGGTTAAGAGGCCTCCTCCGCCGGCGGCTTGCGTTTGCGTCCGGGGCGCACACGTAGCGCTGGCTACGCGACAGGGCGCGCGCGACGCTCCGGACGGCGCATGCGCGGTCCGGCATGCCGGGCGGAAGTCCCGTTTCATTTCTAATGCTATTTATTTATGTATCCCTTGTCTCTCTTTTCTTAATTATATTGTTGAACTTTATCTGTTTTACTGGTCTTTTAAAGGAACCAGCGTTTAATGTTTCTTTATCTACCCTACACGTTTTTGTTTTTATGTTCCTTAATTTCTTGACTGTATTATTTTCTTCCTTTTAACTTAGGTTAAACTATTCTAAAATCATTTCTTGAATTGAAAGCATAATGAATTTACTTCCACTTACTTTTGTTTGCTAATAAATGCATTTAAGGCTATCTATTCTTTGAGTACCAGTTAGTGATTTTCCTTTTGTTTCCTTCTTGGATACAAGCATTATTTAGAAGTTTTTATTACTATTTCTACTTGCAAAGATAAATTTAATATTATTCCCTACTTTAAAAATCCTAAGTATAATACGAAGAGATATTGAATATTAAATAATCAAAATTTGTAGTCCTAACATTTTGCTTAATGATAAATACTAGAAGCATTTCATTTGTCAAGAAAAAAATCATTTTATATTTAATTTTAAAATTATGTAATACATACAAAACCTTTTGTGGCATGCATAACATATAATGAATAACAATAAAATATCACTCATGTTGGTATTTGAGTTCTTATGCTCTTGCCAACACTTAGTATTGTGTTTTTGCAAATATTTCCAGTGCAAAATTGAAGTAAAATTTGTATTTTTCTCCTTTATGATAGGCATTTTTGGTGTCTTATTTAAGAAATCCTTTTATATTCCATGGTAATAAAACTTATCTCTCACATTTAAACTTTTAATCCACTGGAACTGATTTTTGTATTTGCTTTAACATAGAAGGCCAATTCTTTCTCTTTTCCTTAGTGTGGATAACAAATTGTCTCAGTAACATTTATTGAGTAATTTATCCTTTCCTCACTGTTCTATAATGCCACCCCTAACTGTGTCTCTTCTATGTGTACATTGGCCTGTCTCTAGATTCTATATGGTATTTCACTAGTCTTTTTTTTCTACCTTTGCACCTAATCACAGTGTTATAGTAACTAGCTGCATAACTCTTCTCACCTTGTTCCTTTTCCTTAACTGTGTTATGGCCATTGTTGACCTTTGATTTTTCCATATACATTTTATTACCAGCTTGTTAGTTTTACCAAAACTCTTGGCATTTTGATTAGAATTCCTTTGAATCTATAGATCAATTAGGGGGAATAATTGATATCTTTATGATGTTGGGTCTTCTAATCCATTAACATGGAATATCTCTCCTGTAATTTAGGTCTTCTTTAATATCTTTCAAAAGATGGAATAAATTATATTTTTCTTTATAGTTATAATGTTAGCAGTATACATTTTATGAATTGTAATTTCATCAGATACATTTTGTTGGATTTTTAGGAGTCTTTTGTAAATTATGTTGATTTAAACTTCCATTTTTCTACTGTTGATGTATGAAAATGAAATTAACATTTTAAAATTAGAATTTAATGAAATAATTACAGAGTCACATGTAGTTTAAGCAATAATTCAAGATACCTCTTTTATACTTTAAATAGTTTCCCTGAAGGTAACGTTTTGCTTGTGTTGTCTTTATTTTGCTCTTCTTCTTCTAATTTTTTGAACTAGAAGTCTAAGTTATTGATTTATAGCATTTAGTGCTATAAATTTCCCTCACATAATTGTTTTAGCTGCATCCCACATATTTTGAATATGTTTTCATTTTCATTCAATTCTATGTATTTTTAAAAGTTTCCTTTTATACTTTGTTGATCCATGGCTTATTCAGAAGTATGTTGTTCAATTTCTACATGTTTAGAGATTTTCTTGTCTTCCTGTTATTGATTTCTAGTTTGATTCTATTATCATCAAAAGACATAATCTATATTATTTCAGTACTTTTAAACTTGTTGAGACTTGTTTTATGGCCCAGAATACTGTCTGTTTTGGTGTACGTTCCATGGGTGCTTGAAAAAATGCATATCCTACTCTTCTTGGGTGGAGTAAAAGACTCCACAAGTCATTGAATGCTGTCAGTGGTATCCTCTGACTGAGATATTATTTGGCAAATAAAAATGAAGAGTGTCAATGTCTTGTCCTATATATAGTAGCAAGATGGTTCTCCAAATAAAACAGATGAAGAAAATTCAGTTGAATATTTGCTTCTGTTGTAAAAAATGTATAATCAATCACAAAGTAAACAATTGAAATATTGAGAAATATAGTTATATTTGAAAGTTAAATGAGATCTTTCTTAATCTTTAAAAAAGTGAGATCAAAGTGAAAGGAATTACTCAAGAAACTTACATAATTTAAAAATAACCCTCAATGTTTCATCTTTGTGGCAGACATGTAAGGATAGGATTCAGGATAATGATTTGGAAACACATTATGCTAATTTAGGTTTTATTAAGAATTATATGGTGACTACATTCAAATATCTGTATAATCATGTGAGATTAGATCAGGTTGGGCAAATTAACCTCAGCATTAACCCACATTTCTAGGAGGAATTAGTTGAGCTACTAAACAATGACTTAGAGGTCAAACTTGACTTAATCTAATTATAAAAACTTTTTGTTCTAGTTAAGACTTTCATATCTACTGTGTAGTATAAGTAGTTTATTATAGCACTTTTGGCTACACATTCAGGTGGAAAGTGTTCAGAGCAATAATTCAGTTATTGCAAAATATTGCTCATATATAAAAGAACAGATTTGAGACTTGAGAGACATGAAATGCAGGGATCTCACTGTTTTATTAATGAAAGTTATTTTAAGACATTTAATACTATTTGCAACCTACATACTAGAAATAACTAGAACAGTTTTGTAATATAATGAGAAGTTTTTATCATGAAAATTAAATATTGAAATAATGTGCTTTTGGATTGCTGGTTCAAATCCACTGTACAACTTTGAAGCAACTGCCCAGTGACCTACAGTATAACTTATCTATGTCCTCTTGGGTTCTGAGTTCTTTTCCAGGCTGTTCTCTGTGCTGTCACCTGTTAAAGGATATGGCTCCAAGGTCTTTCTATTACAAATGCTTAGCATTTGGTAATATTTCAAGCCTGTGCCGTTGTTATTACTCCATACTATGTCCTAAATAATTTGCACAAATATAAAGCTTCCTAGTATTTTCCACTTTATCCCTCTATAATTTGCCTTGTCATCTTATTCTTCCTTCAATTAAAATTATTTCCCCTTTTTCTTATTTTCACATAAATGTGATCTACTGTTACTAAACACTAACTCTAAATTCTTATGTTTATTAGTACTTCAAATTTTTGGTTCTAGTATTTATTAGTACTTCGTTCATTTTTCTGTATCATTTTCTGTATCTTTCATACAGAATGGCTTTTAATTTTCTTTCATGATGTTTTTATAGCAGCTGAGCTTAAATATTTATGTTCATGATCATTTCAATATTGTAAGGGGGTCAGGAAAGTCTTTCCAAGAATGACATCAAAGGCAAGAAATAGAAAATATGTTTAAAACTGTGAATACATAGAAATGAAACATTTCTTTATGACAAAATAAGACACATTTAATAACCAACAAAATGGAAAAAATAGTTACATTCTATATTACAAAGGTTTAATAAGAAGAACATATAAATAAGAATATGAAAACTCCAAAAAGAGAAAGGACAAAGTTCATAAATTGGCATTATTAAAAGAAAAACTTCAATTGAATTAAATTTAATGAAGTTTAATTGAGCAATGAACCATTCATTAATTGGGTAGCTCCCAGAATCACAGCAGATTCAGAGACTCCAGCACAGCCACATGGTGGAAGATTTATAAACCAAAAAAGGGAAGTGAGGTAGAGAAACAACTGTATTGGTTACAGCTCAGCATTTGCTTTCTGTGAACACACTCTGAACACTCAGAAGTGTATGAGTGATTGAAGTATGGCTGCTGGGATTGGCCAAGACTCAATTATTGTTACAGTCACATACTCCTAAGTTAGGTTTTCAGTCTCGTCTGCCTATTAAGTTAAGTTGCAGTTTGTCCACAAGGACTCAAATATGGAAGTATGGAGTCCTTCTTGGGCAATATTTAGTTTGGTTTAAAAGCATCAACCAACATGGAATATAATGACTCATAAATGTGTGAAATTTTCTGCCCCCCAAACTAAATTAAAATCCATGAATCATCATTTGAAGTCTATCAAATTAGTAACACAAAGAACAATAACAAATATCAGTGAGGGTGTGAAGAAGTGAATATTTTCTTATATTTTGCATTAATTTGTATAATGTTTCCAGAGGTCAATTTAGTGCTATGTGTGAGGATCCTTTAAAACATGTCTGTTCTTTGATTTAACGAAGTCTACTTCTTGAAATGTATTCACAGTAATTGTGAATGTTGACGAGGATTTAGCTGGAGGACATTTAGTGAAACACTGTTGATAATGTCCAATACTACAAGGATGGCTGAGTAAATGGTGATAGATACTGATTTGTGTTCCATTAACATGCTTTTGAAGAACTGTATTTATTGGCATCTAAAATGTATTTAAAATTTTTATTACAAAAGGAGATTCCAAACATATGTATTACATACATGCATTTAAAAAATATACATTGTTTTAAAAGTTTGAGTGTGTATATATTAAAATATTTCCAGGGTTATCTCTGGATAATGGTGTGATGGGTTATTTCTAATGTTAGTTGTCCTTAGTTGCATTTTCTAGAATGAGCATGCATTATGCAGTCACGAGAGTGCATTTCTTACGTAACTAAAAAACACAGAAGACCAGTCATGTGTTTTTCACCTTGGCTCGACAAAATTAGAGCCCTTTTAGCCAAATAAGACACACATAGCTCCAAACCTTCTAAAACCGCTGGTGTACGGTTGGAGGGTGTTTTATCATCATTATCCCTCGCCTCCCAGCGCTTACCACAGCTCTCTTTGGTGATATTCCTGCCCTAGTTTCATGGGGTGGGGAATTGCTTTTTATTCCTCACCTTAGGCTTTTTGCAATACAGGTACACTTTTAGGGTCACGATTAATGTGTTTTAATGGGCTATCCATCTTAAAAATCAATGAAAATAATTTACATTAAAAATAGAAGGCAATTAGACTGATTTGCGTGACCTATTTTTAATCAACCCATTATTTATGGATCTGAAAACTATCAGAACATCTTTCTTTGGAACATTCAAGGATCGGTCCTCTGTTATGATGTGTGAATAATTTTAAAACAGGAGGCATAAGGTTAATTGATAACTTGGAAATCTTTTTAAATTACCCACCTTAGAAATGTTCCAGGAGGCCCCCTTCCTCTTTCATCAGCCCTTTGCCATTCCTTTTACCTCCCATGGTTTACTGGGATAAGTTTGACAGGTACAGAAGACACTGTGTTCTGTTTCTTGAAAAGTTTTGGGGCATCTACTCCTTACTTAGAATTAGCTTTTAAGTCAATAGTGTTACATCTTCTCTCAGCTATCTTCGTCCCTTTATATTCAACTATTTTCACCATTGCGTCTAATGTTCTTATTTCTTGCAAGAAATAAGAATTATTTATGTCACTCTCATTTATCAAAATTATTTCTTAACATTATTATAAAATGCACAGAATTTAGGCTGTTTAGAAATTCTTGCTCTCTTGACTTCTGTATTTAAAGTTTTAGCTTATACCCCAGATTTTTTTGTATTGCTGAAGGGGATATGTATTTTAGAACTTTTGATGAATTTTCCTAATTTTACAGTTTTGGAAGTACTTGACAGAAAACAAATGATGACTGACATTTCCATTCCTACTCATTTCTCTTGTTTCTAAGTAGTATTTTTACCACATTCTTGGATTTAGTATGAAAATGATGCTCTCCATTTGCAGCCACTCCTCAGAAATTAATATAATTTGCTAGTGTCCTGCAGAGAAGTTACAGAAACCAATTATAATTGTTAATATTGAGTGTCATCTTGATTGGATTGAAGGATGCAAAGTACTGTTTCTGGGTGTGTCTGTGAGGGTGTTGTCAAAGGAAACTAACAACTGAGTCAGTGGACTGGGAGAAGCAGACCCACCCTCAGTCTGGGTGGGCACCACCTAATCAGCTGCCAGCGTGGTTAGAGTAAAGCAGGCAGAAGAATGTGGAAGGACTTGACTGGTTTAGTCTTCCAGCCTACGTTTTGCTCCCATGCTGGATGCTTCCTGCCCGCGAACACTGGACTCCAAGTTCTTCCTGCCCTCGAACACTTGGACTCCAAGTTTTGGGACTCTTGGACTTTTGATCACAGACTGAAAGCTGCACTATCTGTCAGTTTTCCCACTTTTGAGGTTTTGGAACTTGGACTGGCTTCCTTGCTCCTCAGCTTGCACATAGCCTATTGTGGGACCTGTCCTTGTGATTATGTGAGTCAATACTCCTTAATAAACTCATGTATCCTACTAGTTCTGTCTCTCTAGAGAACCTAATACACCAATGAACAACAGCTCCTGTCCCAGGAGCAATGAGTAGTGGTTTGCTGTAAGTACCATTGAGTCTGATAGTCTCTGAAGGAACCATGGCCCTTTTCTAGTCAGGAGAGTCCTGGAGTTTAAGTTAGTGTACTTGAGAATATGCTTTTGTAAATTAAGACTAAGCCAATGCCAATCATGAAGCAGTGATGGCCATAGCTTTTCCCTTCCCACTAATGTTTACTGCAGGCTTACAGTTCACCAGGCTGGCATATCATGTACATCATGTTGCTTCGTCTCCATCACAATTCTGTGAGGTCAACATTTATTATCCACATTTTACAGGATGGAGACTGAGGCTGGGGGAAGTGGGGTGGTGGAGAGGTAGCTTGTCCAGGGTGACCAAATAACTAGTGCAGCTGGAATTTGACACCAAATAGAATAAGAAAGTTGGCCAAAGATCTGGCAGGACTCTTCTTCTTGTCAGGCCCTGAGTCATCTTTTTAAAAGATTGCATTTATTATTTTTTTAATTTAATTTTTAAAATTTTTATTTTACTTTAAGTTCTGGGATATAGAATGTGCAGGTTTGTTACATAGGTACACATGTGCCATGGTGGTTTGCTGCACCTATCAACCTATCATCTAGGCTTTAAGCCCCACATGCATTAGGTATTTCTCCTAATGCTCTCCCTCACCTTTCCCCCTACCCCCCAACAGGCCCCAGTGTGTGATGTTCCCCTTCCTGTTTCCATGTGTTCTCATTGTTCAACTCCGACTTATGAGCGAGAACATGAGGTGTTTGGTTTTCTGTTTCTCTGTTAGTTTGCTGAGAATGATGGTTTTCAGCTTTATCCATGTCCCTGCAAAGGACATGAACTCATTCTTTTTTATGGCTGCATAGTATTCCATGGTGTATGCGTGCCACATTTTCTTTATCCAATCTATCATTAATGGGCATTTGGGTTGGTTCCAAGCCTTTGCTATTGTAAGCAGTGCTGCAATATATTGCATTTTTTAGAGCAATTTTTGGGTTACAGCAAAAATGAGCAGGAAGTATAGAGATTTTTTCCATAAGGCACCTGTCCCCACACATGCACAGCCTCCATTGTCAACATCCCCAAGAAGGTACATTTGTTGCAAGCTATGAACCTACATGACACATCGTTATCACTTGATGTCCATAGTTTACATTAGGGTTGACTAACACAGTTGTACATTCTGTGGGTTTGGACACATCTATAATGACGTGTTTCTACCATCGTAGTATCATATAGGGTACTTTTACTGCCCTAAACATTTTACGTGCTCCACCTATTCATCCCTCCATTCTCCTCAACCCCTGGCAACCAATGAACTCTTTACTTTCTTCATAGGTTTGCCTTCTCCAGAATGTCGCATAAATGGATTCATATAGTATGTAGCCTTTTTAGATTGGCTTCTGTCACAACTAATTTCACAGATAATGTGCATTTAAGTTTCCCCTATGTCTTCTCATGGCTTGATAGTTCATTTCTTTTGAGCTCTGAATAATATTGCATTGCCTGGATATACCACAGTCTATCTATTCACCTACTGAAGGATATTAAGTTGCTTCCAAGTTTTGACAATTATAAATAAAATTGCTGTAAACCTCTGTGTGCAGGTTTTTGTGTGGGCATAGGTTTTCAGCTCCTTTGGATATATACCAAGGAGTGGAATTCCTGGATTATATCTTAAGAGTATGTTAGTTTTGTAAGAAACTGCCAAACTGTCTTCCAAAGTGACTGTACCATTTTACATGTTCACCAGCAATGAATGAGAGATCCTTTTGCTTTACACTAATTTTTTTCAGCATTGAAAGATTTAGAATTCTAAGAAGCAGCCATTCATCAAATGATCTTTCAGAACAAAGTTACATCTATTTTCTGTTCAATATATTACTCGAGATTCAGGTATTGCCTGTACTAGTTTCTCAGGCCTCAGCCAATGAGCAGAGTTTTATTTGTCTCAAAATCCACACAGCAAAGACCCCTTTTTGTGGAAGGAAGGACATAGAGAGCTTTGTTTCTTGGAATCAGTCTCTGAGGCATCATCTGCTTTACTTCCAGGATGGGAGAGACCTATGATTTGTTTTTTTTTTCCCCATATTTTAATTGAAGCTCTTTATTGATGAAACAAAATGGGAAAGCATGCTTCAGATTACCAAGCAAAAACACTTTATTAGACATAAAGATTAGTTTTCAACAATTCTGGAAATTGCAATCAAGAAAGGGTGGATATTTTCCAAAATGGTGTTGAAAATTGTTTTCGTTGTATACCTTCATGATCTAAGGAGCTGGATTCTCTGTGCCCCTGACATTCTCTTTCCCTGTGTGCTCCTTGGGTGGTTCCTGTGTCCCTTGACAGCCCCTCAAGTTCCTCCTCTCCAATATCCTGTGTTCCTTCCTACTCACTTGCAGCATGGCCTACAGGACTCGTGCCACACGCCTTAGAGGATGCTGCCTCCTGCACACGCTTTAGAGCATGGTGCTTCCTGGAGTCCTTCCTGGGCTCTTCTCTTTGAGATGAAGTAAACATCCTCCTCACTCAAATAATTTTTTAAAAGTCCGTACTTTATTCAGTTATCCTTAGTTTTTACCTACCGTCCTTTTTCTATCTCTGGATTCTGCATCTAAGATATCACATTAGTTGGGTATCCATTTACTTCTCATGTCTCTTAGTCCTCTTGGCTGTGACAGTTTTTCTGATTTCCCTTGTTTTTGATGTTCTTGATAGTTTTGAACAGTGCTGGTTAGATATTTTGTAAAACATTCCTTAATTAAGATTTGTCTGATGTTGTTCTCACAATTAGACTTGGCTTGTCACCTTTTGAGAGGAGGACCACAGAGGTAAATGGCCGTTTTCATCACGTCACATCAAGGGTACACACTATCAACTTAATTAATCACTCACTATTGGTGTAGACTTTGATCACCTGGTTAAGGTAGTGTTTGTCAAGTTCCTCTGCTGTGAAAGTACTTTTTTTTCCCTCCCTTTTCTTACTCTATCCTTTGGAAGGACATTCCTATGCACAGCCTACACCTCAGGAAGTGAGGAGTTATCCTTCACTTTCTTGAAGGCAGGGCATTTACATATATTCTTTGGAATTCTTCTGCATGGGAGATTTGTCTGTTCGACTCCATTTATTTAGTTAGTTAATCTTTATTTATATCAGTATGGACTCATGGATATTTGTTTCATACTTTGAGTTATAGTCCAACTTTATTTGTTGCTCACAGTGTTCCAGTGTTGGCCCCTGGGAGCTCTATCAGTGGGCTCCTGTGTTCCTTTGTCATACCTCCCCATCCACAGGTTTTGTTTTTGAACACTTCCTAACTTTCTGGCACTTCGAGATGTTTAGTCCCATTGTGTATATTTCCTGCCCCAGTCCTAGAATCAATCACTTCTCCAAGGAGTTCTGGCTACTTTTATCCGATAATGGTATTAGAAATCAAGGTCTGGGCATTAAATGTGCTTGTTGCTGTTAGGATGTCATTCTTGTAGGGCCTCTCAATCAATAGAGCAATGAAATATATGTGTATATGTACTGTAGATATGTATATGTGTATATATATGAATATGTATATGTGTATATATATGAATATCTATATTGATAGATATTTATATATGTAGCCATCTGTTTCTATATTAAGTTAAGCATGAGTCCTTACTGATGTCTCCAATTCTAATCCATTACTACATGGCTCATTCCAGCCTCTTCCCTTTGCTGATCTGTAAGTTCCCACCCAATAATAAGAAGCCTGACTTCCAGCACCCATCCTCTGCCTACTCAATTGTTCAATTCTGGTATACACATACAGTAGAATAACAATTATTAATCTTTACCTCCATAGAAAGAATGTGATCAATGAGAGTACAATGCTGATGTACAGTTCCGTTTGCCTTTAGTCTTAAAGATGCCACTTATGACCTCTTGCTCACGCCACTGCACTCCAGCCTGGGCGACAGAAAGAGACTCTGTCTCTCTCTCTCTCTCTCTCTCTCTCACACACACACACACACACACACACACGCAATGCCACTCATTTACAAAGTTATTTAGGTCAGCACTTTCTCCTCCATCTCTTTCAGTGAGGCTCTTTCATACATTTTTAATAGTGGGATTGTTTTGTTATGTCATCCGTTCTATCCAGGTGTTCTCCAACTTCTTAATTTTTTTTCTAATTTTGCATACACTAGGATTCATTCGTTGTGCTATAAAGTTCTATGGGTTTTAACAAATGCTTATTGTCATGTATTCATCATTTTAGCATCATACAGAAGTGTGTCATTGCCCTAAATGATTCCCCTTTGTTTTACCTTACTGTTTTCAGCTCCTGCTAAACTCCTGGCATCCACAGATTTTTTTTTTTTTAAACCATCTCTATAGTTTTGTCTATGACTTAACATAAAGAATATTGATTCCCAAATCATGAAAATATAACCTTTTAAAACTGGGGTTTGGAGAGGTTGGTTGTCTCTTTTTCTTCATAGAATGTTATAAGTGACCTGCTTGCATGGTTCTCAGAGTGTACAAGGCAGAGGCTTTTCAGGAAAGCTCAAGCTTTGGTGTTCTTCCTTCATTGGAGCACAGTCATCGCCCACTGGCGATGAGAAGGCCCAGAACATTGGCACGTGTTTCCCAGTGACAGTTTATCTCGCCGATTTTTTCCAAATGAAAGGATTGTCATATGGCAAATGGCCTGCCAAGCCGGATTTCCAGAGGTCTCCTGGCATACACTCTAACTAATTATCCTAGACACCTGCTCTCTTAGGTATTGCCTTGGGAGATGACAACCATATACCACAAAAGGGACAGTCCTGATTTCAAATAACCTAACTTCCACACGGAGGGTGTTTTTGTCTTAACTCTGAAAAATTCTGAATGTGCAGAATAATACTAAAGATCAGAAAGAAAATACTGATGCTCAACATGCTGTATCTTAATATTTAGAAGTTTTTTTTTTAGTTTTTCTATTTCTTTTAACTTTTTCATAAAAAATATAATATCCCATTTTACTTAATATTTCAAGAGCTTATCCTTTTTTATTTATTTAGTCAGGTGTATTTATGTATAATTTATATATAATGGCATTATCTATTTAGTTTATAGTTCTATGAATTTTAACAAATGCATCGAGTCATGTGATCATGCTCATAATTAAGACATGGAATAGGCTGAGGATGGTGGCTCATGGCTGTAATTTCAGCACTTTGGAAGGTGGAGGCGGGCAGATCATTTGAGATCAGGAGTTCAATACCAGCCTAGCAAATATGGTGAAACCCCATCTCTACTAAAAATACAAAAATTGGCCAGGCGCAGTGGCTCACACCTGAAATCCCAGCTTTTTGGGAGGCTGAGGCAGGCGGCTCATGAGGTCAAGAGATGGAGATCACCCTGGCCAACATGGTGAAACCTCATCTCTACTAAAAATACAAAAAATTAGCTGGGTGTAGTGGTACATGCCTGTAGTCCCAGCTAGTCGGGAGGCCAAGGCAGGAAAATTGCTTGAACCCAGGAGGCGGAGGTTGCAGTGAGCCGAGATCATATCACTGCATTCCAGCCTGGCAACAGAGCAAGACTCCATCTCCAGAAAAAAAAAAAAAGTACAAAAATTAGCTGAGGGTGGTGGCGCGTGCCTGTAATCCCAGTTACTCTGGAGGCTGAGGCAGGAGAATTACTTGAACCTGGGAGGCAGAGGTTGCAGTGAGCTGAGATTGCACCACTGTACTCCAGCCCAGGTGATGGAGCAAGACTCTGTAAAAAAAAAAAAAAAAAAAAAAAGGACATGGAATAACTTCATTACCCCCCAAAATTCCCTTGTGCCTTTTGTCAAACCCTTCCTCATCCCCAGGGCCTGGCAAACATGCTATAGTTATTGATTTCAAGCTCAATTCTGTTACAATCAGAGAACATCCTTTGTGTGATTTCAGTTTTTTTAAATTTGTGGAGGATTTCAAAATGATCCAAGTATGGTCAATATTGGTGACTGTGCACTTGAAAAGAATGTATACGCTCCCATTGTTTGTGTGTCAAGTTCTGATGATGTTGTTCAGGCCTTCCATATCCTTACTACTTTCTACTTGATTTTCTTTCTACTTGTTCTATTAATTACTCAGAGAAGAGTTGTGAATTCTCCAACTTAAATTGTGGATTTGTATATTTCTTCATTCAGTTCTACTAGATTTTGCTTATTGTATTTTGAAACTTTGTTGTTATTCATGTTTAAGATTGTTATATCTTCTTGGTGAAGTGACCACTTCGTCATTTTGTAATGTCCCTCTTTATCACTAGTAAAATTCCTCATTCTGAAGTCTAAGATGTCTGTTATTAATAGAGCCATTTCATCTCAGTTTTTTTTGTTTTTGTTTGTTTTTTTTTTTTGGAGACAGAATTTCACTCTTGTTGACCAGGCTGGAGTGCAAAGGCATGATCTCAGCTCACCTCAACCTGCGCCTCCCAGGTTCAAGCAATTCTCCTGCCTCAGCCTCCCAAGTAGCTGGGATTACAGGCGTCTGCCACCAAGCCGAGCTAATTTTTGTATTTTTAGTAGAGACAGGGTCTTGCCATGTTGGCCAGGCTGGTCTTGAACTTCTGACCTTGGGTGATCCACCCGTCTCAGCCTCCCAAAGTGCTGGGATTACAGGCATGAGCCACCGCGCCCTGCCCCTCTTTCTTTAACTGACTCCTTACTGATGAGTAGATGGTTCTCATCTCTGATCTCTGACTATTGAAGAAAAACGTGTGTCCTCTGACTATTGAAGAAAAACGTGTGTCCTCAATGTCCCCATGTATGCTCACAACAGGAATAGGTGAGTGGGATTAATTCAGAGATAGAAAACTGTGGCATTAAAGGGTATATCCACATAGTATTTGATAGACATTGCCGAACTGCTCACCTTGGGGATTTGGGAACATGAAGCTTGAGAACATCATCGTTGTGCGGCTGCATCTTTGAATGGCACTCAGAGCTTATGATTATAGGGAAATCTGAATGGATGATCATTCCTTCTTCCTGCTTATTGAGGGGGACAGAATAATGGCCAGCACTACCACAGAAATGATAGTGACAATAGTGGTGACAATAAATATACTTTCATTATGTTAAATCTTCCCCCTCTTTAATGCAAGATTTATCATTAAAGAGGACTACACAAAACATTAAGAGAACTCTGAGATGGAGTTTAACACAGGATGTTAAACAAATTTACAGTCCTGTAAGCAATGTTCTCATGTTATCGCAATCTTTGATCTTTGCTAATCTGATAGGTAAACTGTTATATCATTTTAGTTTTCCTTATCATCTTGAGCGTATTTTTATATGTTTAATGGCCATTATTTTTCTTTTTTCTGTAAAATATCCTTTTTTGTCCTTTGCCTATTATGTGCTCTTCTCAGGGTATTAATGGACCTTATGGATGCCCTTGATTGAACAACTCTGTCTTGGGTAATGTAATGGAATTGGGAGCTGAATCCCAGGGCAATCCACTTCCTGTAGCTGGTAATAAAATGAGTAATAACAAAAACACCATTTACTGGACAGAGACTGTGCTTAGTAGTTTACATACATTGCATTCTCCCAACCTCCCATGAAAGGAGGGAGATAACCTGTGCTGAAGTCCCAATTCTGTAATTTGTAACCAAGTCTACATTGGGCAATATATCTGAGCCTGGTGTCATCTGTAAAATACAGATAGTACCTCCCTCATGGAGTTACGGAGATTAAATAAAATGAACTAGGTAAAAACACCTGGTGCCATGCTTGACATAAGTATAATGGGTGCTAAGGAATGTTGATTTTCTAACCATGCTGGCATGAGGCTGAAGAAAAGGCAAGAGAGGAGGGCTACTTCCAAATCACACTGCAATGATGTGAGTAGGAGTGACAGGGGGTGTCCTCCTGGATATGTTGGTAGGAAAGAAAGCTGGGTGACAACAGCAACATTTTTCAATTAACATCCCAAATCTCATAGTTTCTCTGAGGTCTGGAAGAAAACTATTAACTTATTTCAGAGCATGACTCTTGGATCTATAATAGCTTTATATTTTTAAAAGACCAAATGGGAACTCAGTAAGTATTAATGCAAATATGAGGGCAGAGATTTCTGAATGGCTCTGGAACAGACTTTAGCTAAATGACTTTCCTTCTCTTCTTTTTGGAGGGCAATGTCTTTGCATTTTCCAGGTGCTTGCTTAGCTCTCTCTTGGCTTTCACAGCATACCTAACATGTTGTGGATGGAACCTAATGGGCCACTCTGCCCCAGAGGGGTCTAATAATATCACACTTCTTTGAAATGACCCTGAACAGGGAATATTGCCTTTAGGGTTGTGGCTTTTCTCTTTACCGTACTGTGAGGCTTTTACTAACCTTTCTGATAGGTCTGAGGATTATGGCAAGGAAACTTCTAAACCTCTCTGTTTTCTTGAGTTGAATTCCCTAAGGCAGCTTATTTGTTGAAGAGTTGAAGTTCAGCTCTAAGTCCCATTTATTTCAGGGTTTATACATTCATTTCAATGTCTACTTGTTCTTTAATTGAATGCAAGTCTTAGGGAAGGGAGCATGTCTACCAGTGTCACAGGGAGGGTCATTTGATGTGAAACCAACATTCTGAAAGTTGGGCTTATATATTCTATTGCTAGGAAGAGCAGGTAACGGAGTACCTCATTTCATCATTAATGCAAGAAATTAGACCTGTTGCAGGTTCAGAGGGGAGTCAGTGACTTGGCTTGACCATCTGCAACAACCTCACCACTATTTACCCACATTAATCTTATCTACAATTCCACTATATTGGGAAACGTGGATGAGAAAGTTTGAGAACATCATCGTTGTGCAGCTGTATCTTTGAATGGCACGCAGAGTTTATGATTATAGGGAAACCTGAATGGATGATCATTCCTTCTTCTTGCTTATTGAGGGGGACAGAACAATGGCCAGCACTACCACAGAAATGATAGTGACTATGGTGGTGACAATCAATATATTTTTATTTGGTTAAATCTTTCCTCTCCTTAATGCAAGATTTATCATTAAAGAGGACTACACAAAACATTAAGAGAACTCCGAGATGGAGTTTAACACAGGATATCTATTTGGGGATGCACTTGCAATCAAACCCTGAGGAAGAAGATGAAAATGGGAGTGGGCAGAAGGAGAAGTCAGGCTGGGATGAAGACCCATTGACAGCCTCGGACAACAGGGAACTCTCAGGCTAGATGGTTCTTCAGAGCTCCTTGCACTGGACCAAGAAGGTCAGTCCTTTTGATGCTTCTATCAGTCAGTCACTGGGTGTGGGCCACCCTGCGAAGGGGCACACTTTAGGCCAGGGCCCTGAAGGGGCTTCCTCTGGCAGCATCTACACTCTCAGCAGCTGGGCAGCTGCTTCACATTCAGGTGGGCTTCTCCATTGCCACAGGAGGCAGTGTTGAGGCAGATGACAATTTTAGAGGTCATGAAATATTTTAATTTCTTTTAGAATCAGAAGATAAAATGGATGTAACCCCGCCTGGATTATATTAATCTTTATACAATGCAGGGATAAAACCATAATTTTCTATGTATTTGTATTTCTTCATGGAGTTAGGGGCCCATGAAGGCAGAAGTACCCAGGGCTCATGGAAGTCCTAAGGCAGCCCTGATGAGTCCTTCGTTGAAGGACAGCATCCTTCACGATTGTTTGGACGAACGGAGGCAAGATGGTGCACTTCCGGGTTCTTCATCCCCCCTCCCAACTCTTCCGGGGCGCGCGAAAATGCAGCTGGCGACTGGGGAAGGTGCAGACCAACTGGGCATGCGCCAGGTGACGTCAATCTGAAGAGACCAAGATTTACCTGGTCGCACCTGCGGAATGCCCCTGACACGCCCATGCCCCACCTATTGCCCTCCCACTCCTAGAAAAGCCGCTCTCCGCCATTGAGCCACGGGGACTTCCCAGCTTCCCAGTCCTGTCGGGATGTCGGAACTCCGTCCCAGAGCTTGGGGGAGGGGAACTCTGCCGGCCTTCTTTGCCGGAGGCTGACAGACTTCTTCTCCACACCTTAGGTTACTGAAATAAACTAGCAGTTTTGCTCCTGACCTGTGCCTACTTGCTGGTTCTTTTGTGCTCGCTCTGGTGGTCTTAGAAAAACAAGACAACGATCACTGGGTGTGGCATTTGCTTTGGGACCAGATTGTTATTTTTATCCTCTTAAGACTTTTCCTTTTTCTCTTCCTAGTTCATGAAACACTTTGATCTTTAATTTTATCAACTGCCATTGTGGCATTTATCAAAATGATGATACTGTTTTTCACCTTTGCTCTTCTGGTATTATGAATTATCTTCGTGAATTTCACAGCACTAAACAATCTTGGAATATGCTCCACTTGGTCAAAGAGCTTCATTCCTTTTCCTGCTACTGCATTTTATTTTCATTGCTTATTTGAAGTGAGGCTGATGCATGATTTTCTTCCTTTGCCTTATCCTGTTCAGGTTTTCGTTGTCTTAGCAACTGCTTGGTTGGTACAGTGAATTTGAAAGCTTCCCGTGTATTTTGTGTGTATGTGTGTTTTGAAACAGTTTCAATATCATGAAAATAATTTGTTTAGCAAATCGACAAAACTTTCTGATAAAGCATCAGTGAAATTGGAGATATATTTATCATGTAATCAATGCTTCCCAGCTTGTCCTTCAAAGTTTGTAAGTTCACTTCAGCATTTCCCAAACTGTGATTCATGGAAAACTTTTTTTGCAAGATTTTTTTTTTTTTAAGTTTCCCTGATTGAAAACTCTGGTTAAAACTAAGTTAAATAACTTTCTTTACATGATTCTCAGAGCATTTGTATGCTAATAAACTCTTCAAAAAGGACTAACATATTTACATCACTTAAGCTTTGTAACAGCCTAGTGTCCTACAGAATACAATCTAAAGAATACTACTATACAATATTCATTTTTCTGTCTGTTTCTTAGTTATCATGTTATAATTTCACTTCTTGTTTTCAACATGCTGACTTCCATCTCGAAATTTTAATTTGCAGCTTTTTTGTTTTGATGGGCTGGAAACCATGTAACAAAATTTGTTGGAAGTGTGTAAAAAATAATCACACACAGATTCTTTACATCTCCATGAAAGCTGAGGGACTTTTTTTTTATGAGGAAGGTAGGTTCTATACGTACATGTTGTAATTCTAATTTAGGCTACTGAGAGATCACTTTTGCCCCCTCCTAGGTTTTCAGCTATGTTCTAGACCTGAGATTTCTGATACTGTTGCCAATAGCCATGATGTCATTAAAATTAAAGTCAACTAAAATTAAATGCAATTAAAATTTCAGTGACTTGATCACACCAGTCACATTTCAAATGCTCAGTAGTCAAATGTGGCCAGTGGCTACCATATTGGATGGAGCAGATAGGAAACAATTCATTGTTATAGAAAGTTCTACTGGACAGCATTATTCTAGACAGTTGTTTCCAACAGGCAACAGATAAATCTATATTTTAAACCAGAAGGTTGTCTCAGAAGGTTATCTAGTTTTTTACTGAACAGTACTGTTCTAGATAGTTGTTTGTGACACGTAACAGAGGAACCTGCATTTTAAGCGGGAAAGTTATCTTGGAAGGTTACCTGTTAATGATCTTACATTATAACTAATATTTCTGCCTCACTTATTGACATGTGTTGAAGTGAGATCTCCAAGTAGAATTAGGCAGTATTGCTTATCCAGTAAGGGATGATGTGCTTTGAATTTCATAACAGTGTTTGATGTGGATGGAGTCAGCCTCAGTAAGAATTTGTTTTCTAAATACATCAGGGGTGTGAACTTTATCTTCCCACGAGACTGTGAGTGCTTTAAGGACAAGAGCCACGTAACCCCAGGGCTACACATGTACTAAAAACATAATTGGTACCCTAATCATTAGTTTTCAGGATAATGGAGTTCAGAAATAGGGTCATCTCATTTGAACCAGAGACAACAGAACTTCAAACAATAATATGAATGCATAAATGGCAGGCTCTGTTGATGCACTTTGACCCAAGCCATCATTATCAGCATCAGAACATGGTATAGCTCATTACTTGAATGACAAAAAATCCAAAATCCTTAACATGGCCTCAGAGATAGTGTGTGATGTAGATCTGCCCACATCCTATCTCATCTTGCAACACTCTCCTCTCTTTCTAGACCAAGCATGTCCAACCCATGGCCTGCGGGCCACGTGCAGCCCAGGATGGCTTTGATAGTGGCCCAATAAAAATTTGTAAACTTTCTTAAAATATTATGATTTTTTTTGCAGTTTTCTTTTCTCCTTTTTAAAATTTTATTTGTTTATTTTTTAGCTCATCAGCTATCATTAGTGGTAGTGTATTTTACATGTGGTCTAAGACAGTTCTTCCAGTGTGACCCAAGGAACCCAAAAGATTGGACACTCGTGTTCTAGACTATCCCAGCCACACTGCCCTTCTTCCAGTTTCTTGAATGTCTGACTTCTTCCCCTGGATCCAGGGGACAGACTCAGCATTCCTTCCTTTTAAAGAAGGAAATGTCATTCTGATGGGGGCTGTTAGTTATGTAGCCACACTCCTCTGCCAAAGGTGAGGGTGTGACCTAAAATGGGTTCATGAGACTCTTTCTAGGGATTTTATGTAAAGATGCCGGGAGAGAGATGACCTCTTTCCTCTGAAGATGCCAGCCCCAAAGACAAAGCTTCAAGCTGTTTGTGGCTCACATGACCCCAGATCTCTCTCTCTATGGCATCTAGAAAATCACGTGCAGTAGGGGAGAAGGAGGGTATTACTCAGAGAGAAGCAAAGCTGGGTGACGCAGGGGAGGTAGAGGGCAGAAGGGTTTCTTAAACCAGGCATGAAAACATTACCCATAGAAGGAAACTGATAAGTTAGAGACATTAAAAATTAAGAACTATCCTTAAAGATAACATAAGGTAGAACAACAACAACAAACAGAGTCAGGAAAGACATTTGCAACTTCCATACCAATATGACTCAATCAATAAGAATATGACAGACAACACAAAAGAAAAATTGGACAAATATTTGAACACACCCTTCTCAACAGCGGAACTCTAAGTGACCAAAAACATGTGACAAAATGTTCTACATCATTAATAGGCGGGGAAATATACATTAAAACAATTATGTGCCCTAGGGTTTGCAAAAATTTATAAGTCTGATAATAGCACCAAGTGTTGACAAAGACATGGAACAATTGGAATTTGAATACCCCGCTGAAGATAATGTAAATTAGTTTAATTACTTTGGAAACACTTGAGCAATATCTAATAAAGTGGCTCATCCACAAACTTTTAGCCAATGATTTACTCCTATGTAAGAAATATACACCCCAGAGATTCTGATATACCAGAGAAAAGCATTTGAACATGGATACCAACATGGGTATCAACATATGAGGATGTTAACAGAAGCCCCAAACCAGAATCAGACTTTGTTAGTTTGCCAGGGCCACCATAACAAAGTACTCCAGACTGGATGGCTTAAAGAATCAATATTTATTATCTCACAGTCCTAGAGGCTGAAAGTCTGAGATCCAGGTGTCAGCAGGATTGGTTTCTTCCAAGTCTTCTCTCCTTGGCTTGCAGATGGCAGTCTTCTCCCTGTGTCCTCACGTGGTCTTCCATCTGTGTGTGTCTGTGTTCTAATCTCCTTCTTACAAGGACACTAGTCATACTGGATTAAGGCCCACTCCAATGACCTCATTTTAACCAATTACCTCTTTAAAGACCCTATCTCCAAATACAGTCATATTCTGAGGTACAAATAAAAACAAATTTTCTTAGAGGGGGAGGAGGAACACAGTTCAGCTCATAACACAAACCAAATGTTAATCAACAGGAGAATGGTTAAATACATTATATGTTTAAATAAATTCATAGAATGGAGATGTATTGCAGTGCAAACTATAGGTACTGCAAGGGCATGAATGAATCTTACAAAAACAGTACTGAGCCAAGGAAGCTGTGTTGGGCACCAACATGTCACTCAGATTCCTCTTCAAGGAAGGGCTCCATTGCACCAGCTGCTAGGAGTGCTGTTGGCAGCTGCCATCAGCTGTCAGCCCCTCCAGGGATTGCTTCAGTTACAGAAAACTGCTTCACCCAATGTCACGCTCATACCTTGGTGGCCTACACCCACGACTCATCACTGTGGCCATCTTGATTCAAGTGAGGGCAATTCTGGAGGGCGCCATAGATCAACCAAGGCTCTGGTTGGACCTGAACTGCAGCTCAGCCTTTCGTTTTGCTCACTCCTTCTTTCTCCTACCCTTCTCCTTCCCCTCCTCTCCAGCTTCCACAAGTGTTGGTCCCAGGGGAGTCATTCATAAATATCCTGTCCTCCAAATGTCATCTCAGAGTCTGGCTCCTAGAGAACCCAACTTTGAATAGTTGGTTCTGGAAGTGGTTCTAAAAGGGAGATTGCATTACTTTCCTAAGGCTGCTGTAACAAATTGCCACACACAGCGTGACTTAAAACAAGATAAATTGATCTCTTACAGTTCTGGTGGCCAGAAGGCTATAATCAAGGTGTCAGCAGGGTTAGCTCCTTCTGCAGGCTCTGAGGGAACTCCCATGTCTCTCTCCTATCTTCTGGTAACAGCGGGCAATTTGTGGTATTCCTTGGCTTGTAGACACATTGCTCTAATCTCTGCATCCATGTTCACATGGCCTTCTCCTTTGTGTCTTCTCCCCTTCTCTTTTCTTATAAGGACACCAGTAATTGGATTTAGGGCCTACCCTAATCCAGGATTATCTCATCTTGAGATCTTTAATTACATCTGCAGTGACTATTTTTCCAAATAAGGTTATTTACAGGCTCTTGGGGACATATCTTTTGGCATGGGGGAGGTGGTGGTGGGGGGGCTACCATTCAACTCCCTGCACAGATGATAAGATGGGGTTTTGAAGCTGAATCACCCACCTCCTGGCTGGCAGTGAGGACCCTGTCCTGAGCAAGGCACGAAGTGGAGGTCCAGTTGTTACCACTTGTCTGGTAGGGAATGGATGGGTGGCAGAGCGGTGGAAGGGAGTGCATTAACTGGTCAATGTTTTGGGCAGTTGTGAAATATGGGGGAAGTAGTAGCTCTAAGGACAATTGAATTGGTGACTTATGTTAAGCTTGATTGATGGTTCAGGACATAGGAAACAAAAATACGAGGACAGAGCAAAGAAAGCATAGAAAGAGCTTCATCTTCTGCAGGAGGAAGGCAGAGAGGCCTGAGGACAGGCCCAGGACCGAATGCTCAGCATGGCTGAACTCCTGAGAAGATGGCATTCCCAAACAAAGCAGATCTTTTATGCCAAGTTCAGGGTACTGATTGGGAAAGAATAGGACTCTGACACATGAGATGAGGATGGCTAGATTGGTATCTCCAGCAACCTGGGGTTCCCAGAACCTTCAGCAAGAGCCCATTCCCCCTTAGGAGTTAGCATCTCTTCCTGCACTCCACTTGGGGATGATACAGAGACTTCAGAAACAAAATAACACGCGTTCCCCACAGCATCTGCTCCCACCCACAGCTTGCTGCTTGACTGTAGATAAGGGTAAGTCTCCGGTCTCCTCCTTTGTCCATTTCTCTACTGGCCAGCTTGCCTATCGTTATTGATTCATAAAAATTCTTTATATATTAAAGCTAAAACTCTTTTCACAAAGAGACACAAACACACATACCCACACAAAGTTACCTTAGGGGTGTTTCAACTTATCCCTATCTACAGCCAAACAGCCAGTGGTGAGTGGAGGGGGGACAGTGCACTGGGCCTGCTGCACACCCACGACACCAAGGCAGCGTGCTCCAGCAGGAGCCCAGAGCAGTCAGTTATGATGACAAAATAAAAGGGACCTTTCTATTTACAGAACAAGACAAAGATGTATCTTAATAACACTCTAACTTGACATTATTCTCAGAGCAGCCCAGTGTCCTAAGTGTCTAAGAAGAAGAGAGTTTAAACTTCAGAAAGAATATACAGATGATCTGCAGATTGTCTACCGAGACAACTCAAGAGAATAAATCAACTAAGAAACATTTAGAATTAATTAAGGAATTTTATTAGGTGGCTGAATTGAAAAAATTAAATATATAAATCAAACTTTCTAGTTTTCCCACCTATCAAAAGTGACTATAATAAGCAGTGGAAAAATAGAAGCATAGGAATTAGGAATACAAATAAGAAGAAATATAGAGAGCATATATGATTGTAATGGCAGTTTTTTCTTGTGGAAGAAAAAGATTTGAAAAATAGTTATATCATGTTTCTGAATGGCAAGACAAAATAAAGTATTGCAAAAAGTCTAATTCAAGATTACTGAATTAATTGGTCAATTAAATATTTAGCTATAGCCTTTGGTTTTTAATAACCGAGTCACTAATTGTAAAATATCAGTAAAGTAATATAGAAAAAATGCAAAGAAAAGTGAAATGACAGTAAGAGTTGTACCACTTAGAAACGACTATACCCTTTGGGGTAAGTCTGTCTGGAAATAACACACGTAGATCTATGTTCACAAGTTTACATTAAGGGAATAATGCTAAACTTCATGTGTCAGAACTTATATTTTTCATGTAATAAAATATCTAGGCATTTTCCAGGTCAAATAAATATATACACATCCTCATAGAGATCCACCTGGGACGTGCCGATACTTACATAACTGGTCCCCATTGTTACATAACATGCCCCAACCCTGGGCTCCTGTTGTCCTTCTTCTCCATTATTAAAACAGCTGCAAACATCCTGAATAGTTTCTACATTTAACAGAATGCCAATATATTTTCTAACAGTTTTTTTTTTTCATTTACACCTTATTCCTGCAAGAATGGCCACAATGAAAAAATACAAAATGTTGGTGTGGGTGTGGTGAAAAGGGAACACTTTTACTCTGTTGGTGGGAATGTAAACTAGTCCAACTACTATGGAAAACAGTGTGGAGATTCCTTGAAGAACTAGAAGTAGAACTACCAAATGGTAGCATCCCATTAGCAATCCCACTGTTAGGTATCTACCCAGAGGAAAAGACGTGATTATATGAAAAAGATACTAGCATATACATGTTTATAGCAGCACAATTTGCAATTGCAAAAATATGGAACAAGCCCGAATACCCACCCATCAATCAACTAGAGGATAAATAAATTGTGGTGTATGTGTGTGTATATATATACATATATATATATATATGCACACACACACACCAAATTGTGGCTGTACATATATATACACCATAATTTGGTGTCTGTGTGTGTGTATGTGCATGTGTGTGTGTGTGTGTGTGTGTGTGTGTGTGTGTGTGTATGTATATATATACACACATATAAAATGGAATATCACTCAGCCATAAAAGGGGACAAAACAATGGCATTCGCAGCAACCTGGATGGTTGCAGACCATTATTCTAAGTGAAGTAACTCAGGAAAGGAAAACCAAACATTGTACGTTCTCACTCATAAGTGGGAGCTAAGCTATGAGGACCAGCAGCTAACCTATGAGGACAAAGGCATAAGAATGATGTAACGGACTTTGGGAACTCGGGGCAAAGAGTGGGAGGGGGATGAGGGATAAAAGACTACACATTGGGTAGAGTGTACACTGTTCCAGTGATGGGTGCACAAAAATCTCAGAAATCACCACTAAAGAACTTATTAACTCCTGGCCAACATTGTGAAACCCCATCTTACTAAAAATACAAAAATTAGCCGGGCCTGGTGGCCAGTGCCTGTAGTCCTAGCTATTCAGGAGGCTGAGGCAGGAGAATCGCTTGAACCCAGGAGGCGGAGGTTGCAGTGAGCTGAGATAGCGCCGCTGCACTCCAGCCTGGGCTACAGTGAGAGACTCTGTATCAAAAAAAAAAAAAACAAAAAAAAAACTTACTCATGTAACCAAACACCACCTGTTCCCCAAAAACCTACTGGAATAAAAAAAAAAAAAAAAAAAAAGAAATTCTAAAGTGCATCTGAAAGTATAAATATATGAAATTAGGCAGTAAATTTTTGAAAGAGAACAATGTGAGATATTTGTCCTATGAGATGTCAAAATACTTTATGAAGCGATAATGACTAGAAAATGAATAGACCAAGTTTCAGAAACAAAGCAATATAACTAGGAAAAAAGTGAAGTATATTCCAATCTCTCATTACAAGCAAAAGATAAATTTCAGATTAAGTAGACAATTAATTTGCAAATGTAAAATGTATTAGGACAAATTATAGGTGACCATTAATAAAATTTTGGGGTGTGAAACACTTTCTAAGCCTGACACTGAAGACCAAAACTATAAAGAAAAAATCAGATAGATTTTACTTTAGTAAAAGAAATTGAGAACTTACACATACAAAACATTATAATTTTATAATACAGAAGAGTACTGTTTAATAGAAATACGATGTGTGAAATAAATGTGAGCCACATGTGTAATTTAAATTTTTATAAATGCATTAAAAAACTGAAAATTATAATTATGACATCAATTTCAGCAATGTATTTTATTTAATTCAATGCATCAAAAAACATTATTATTTCAACATAAAATCAATACTAACAATTATTAATGGGATATTTTACCTTCTTTGTTCTCATGTTAAGTCCTTGGAATCTCACATGCATTTTATTTATTACAGCTCATCTCAAGTAAGATCGGCCATATTTCAAGTCTCAGTAGCCACATGTGGCTAGAGGTGCTGTCTTAGCACAGATACAGACTATCAAAAATAAAAGGCAAATAAAAACTTGGATAGATAAGGTATTTACTTTGTGTGTATATGTGTGTCTGCATCTCTTTGTGAAAAGGGTTTGTAGCTTTAATATATAAAGAATTTTTATGAATCAATAATGATAGGCAAGCTGGCCAGCAGAGAAAGGGGCAAAGGAGGAGACCAGGCAATTCACAAAAGAATCAATAAACATATAAATATATCCAGGTATTAATTATCAAATACTGAACGTTAAAATGTAAGAAATAGATAGTTTTACTTATTAAACTGTAAAATGTTACAGAACAAATTCTGAATTCCTGTGTTAGTAAGAGTATGATGAAATGAATACTTGTATATGCTGCTACTGGGAACGCAGACAGGTACAACCCTTGTGGATGGAAATATGTATCAAAAGGTTTAGTACATGTTTCCCTTTGAGGTAGAAATTCTACTTGCAGGAATTTACCTTAGGGGGTGTATTAGTTTGCTAGAACTGCTGTAACAGAACACCACAAATGTGGTGGCTTAAACAACATAAATTGACTGGATCATAGTTCTGGAGGCCAGAAGTCCAAGATGAAGATGTCAATAGAGTTGGTTCCTTTTGTGGGCTTTGAGGACGAATCTATTCCCCTGCCTCTCCCTTAGCTTCTGCTGGTTTGCTCACAGTCTTTGGTGTTCCATGGCTTGTAGAAGCATCATCTAATCTCTGCCTCCATCTGTGCAGGACGTTTTCCCTGTATACTTGTCTGTCTCCAAATTTCCCCTTTTTGTAAGGACACCAGTCATATTGGATCCGGGCCCACCTTACTCTAGTATAACCCAATTTTAACTAATTACATCTGCAACAACCTTATTTCCAAATAAGGTCACATTCTAAGGTACTAGGGGTTAAGACTTTAACATGTGGGTTTTTGGGAGACACAATTCGATGCGTAACAGGAAGTGATAAAAGATGTGAACAGACATTTGGTTACTAGAACCACTTCTCACCACCTGTCCTTTCCATCCTTGGCTAAGCCAGCATCATTCTCACTTGAATTCCGCCAGGCAGGCTGAAGGGAGTGTGCCAGGTGGGCTGGAATTGAGCATTCTGAGCCAGCCTGGCACGTAGTTTTCCCAATTAGTGGGTCCATGCAATTTAGCTCATCTTGAAGTTAAAGCAATTTTTGCCAATGTTGCTAAGGCTACTACTTCTGTCATTGAGCCATCTTCATCATTTTTTCACAATTCTTCTTCCTTGACACTTAGGAAGTTTCCATTCTGCGTAGAGCAGTCGCCTTTGTTATCATTGAAGACTTAAGAACAGAAAACCACTCAAAAGTAAAAAGAGAATAAAACAGTGGTATGTTAGCTGTCACCAGCTGGATCTGAGTGTTGAGTTCGTGTTGCCTAGGAACTGAAGATCCTCCATATGCTTTTGTGACCAGATGTTGTGAAGAAACCTGGAAAGGGTCTGATCTTATAATTACACGTATGACTAGGACACCCAGGAGGTCATCTAATCAGGAATATGCAGATATATGAGTCAGGACAATTCCTAAGATAGCTATCATTTGGGACCACCAAGAGTGTTCTTAAGAATGGCCAAGAGTGTTGGAAGAACACTCTGGACCACCAAGAACACTCTGGACCACCAAGAGTGAACACACTTAAGAACACTCTGGACCACCAAGAGTGTTCTTAAGAATCATCTATGGAACTGGAGAAGCTACTGGCAAAAAACAAATTGTAAAAATTCTCACCATAACTTTAAGGGTGGGGGAAATCGCTTCATTTTCAGGATTGGATTGCTTGTGATCTCAACTGCTTATTCTTTCTTTCCATGTAAGTCACAGGAGAAAAAAACATCTTGAAACGGAATCTATAACCTGTCCCTTTAAAGAACACATTTGAGCACCCAGTCCTAAGTGGTTTCAAGCACACAACATCACAGGACTCAATACATAATTGATATAAATTAATGGCTGATGAAAGAAACATATCCACACTGATCTATAATTACTGGAAGCCACCTCATATATTTTTCATAAGAGTGGCGTTTCATTGCAGGTTTTTTCCCTCTAAAATTCAGTGTATTTAGAATTTAAATTGCTTTCAATAATTGCTTTTAACTGCTTTCAGTGGCAGAACTTCTCTGTCAATATGGGCATCTGAGAAGCTTGGGATTCAGTGCTTCTTTTATATCTTCTGGTTCTGCCTGACTTTATAACCTTAAATGGTGACACCAAAGAAGAAGATTGTGATGACCAGGAACACACGTCCGGACACTTCAGCTGCCTCCCATTCTGAATGTGGCTTCCACAGAGCCCCAGCAGAATGTCCTTCCTCTGAAGCTTGCAGGAGCAGAAGCCGGGGCCATATTGGCAGGAGGATGAGTTTACAGCCCAAACCACCTAAGTGTAGGTGCAGGCCATTGGGTACAGTGTAGACATGTGATGTCACACGGAAATGAACTCTGTAAGCAAGGATGGAGATTTCAGCTAGTATTCTGAATTCACTTCCCCAAAACAATCATTCAGACAGATGACAGGAATAAGCAAATCATCAGTGACAGCAGCCAGTACCATCCCCTGGTCCTAATCAGGAACCTGACTTTTGTTACTAAGAGCATGGGTTGTGGAGTGTCAGATAAACGGTGGCACCATTTTTGGCTCTGACGCTTGCTAGCAAGCTGAAACTTGGGCAAGTTACTTTATATTTTTGAGCCTCGGTTTCCTCATCTGTGAAACAGAATAATGATACCTACTCCACAGGGTGATTTAGAGAATTAAGTGAACTGAAGTCTAGAGCTTTTGGTACAATTGCTAACAGCATTTGAAAATTAATTGGTACAATCTGAGTTGGTAAGAGATCTGTCTCCAAGGTGTGTGTGTACCCTTTGGTTCATATGTGTTGTACGGGGAGAGTAGTAAAGAAGGAAAGCTCTCTGGAAAGCTTAGAAAATCATCAGAAGAATATGGAAGCTTTGAACATTACACATATCAGTGAAGAACTAGTTCATATAGTGTTTTTCTTTCAGTGTGTTTTGGAATATACAAATTGCCTATTTTCTGTTAAATATTGTACATTGGCAAGTTCTACTTTATTATTATTATTATTATTATTATTATTATTATTATTTATTTTTTTTTGAGATGGAGTCTTGCTGTGTTCCCCAGGCTGGCGTGCCGTGGCAGGATCTCGACTCACTGCAACCTCTGCCTTCCGGGTTCAAGCAATTTTCTTGCCTCAACCTCCCAAGTAGCTGGAATTACAGGTGTTCGCCACCACACCTGGCTAATTTTTTGTATTTTTAGTAGAGATGGGGTTTCACCATGTTGGCCAGGCTGGTCTCGACCTCCTGACCTCAGGTGATCTGCCCTCCTCGGCTTCCCAAAGTCCTGGGATTACAGGTGTGAGCCACTGTGTCCGGTCTTCTATTTTCTGTAAGTAAAAATGATTCCTTATAATTAAAGACACATGATAAGCAATACCCAATATTATAACTTTAGCCAGGGGATTTGGCTAATACAACTGTATATAAGAATTCCAGAAAACAAGTGGTTGTGGAACAAACTCACTTCTACTTCTTTTTCCCATTGCCTTTCCTCTTCCTTCTCTTCTTCTCTTCTTTCCCTTCTTTTTCTTCATGATTGGCCTGAAAAATTGAACTCTTTGTATCTTAGAATGAAAAAGGGAAATTTTTCTTATTTTGATTTTTCCATGAAGCGCATTAAATGTCATATCAAGGCTTCCAGGATAAAGGTGTGGAGGCTGTAATCAAAGGTGAATAAAGCCCTTCCTTTGACTTACAGCTTTGGTTAGAGACTGGGTAGTTGTTCATGAACCTCATTTTCTTTTCTTCCTAGTCACACAGCCAGATATTTCCCAGTCACTCTTCAAGGTAGGTGTGACCACAGGGCTGAGTTCTGGCTAGTGCAGTGTAGTTGGAAGTAATAGCTGTCACTTCCAGCCCCAGCCTCTCAATCTCTCACTCTTCTCCCTTCTCTGCTGGATTTAGCAGATGATATCAGAGGGGCTCTAAGGCCCAGGGGATACCAGAACTACAGAATGGAGGAGACGGACCCTTGAATCCCAAGTGAATAGCTGCCTGCTGAACTCCCACATTCAACTGGGCTTGAGCAAGAAATAGACTTTTTTTTTGCATGAATCCTCAGAGATAAGGGTTGTTTGTCACAGAGTCCAGCCTGCCCTCTTACAGATACAGCCTTCGGGTACTTACATGGGCACGTGATCCTTTTTATCTTCACTGTGTCCTTCTCAAGCACAGAGATTTGCCCAAGGCCTATGGTTGATGTTTGATTAAGCTGGAACTAATCCCCCAGTCCCATAGAATCTCTGATTGAGAAGCTTTTTTTTTTTTTTTTTTTCCCGGAGACAGGTTTTTCTCTGTCTCCAGGCTGGAGTGCAGTGATGTGATTATAGCCCACTACAGCCTGGGCTCAAGCGATCCTCTCACCTCAGCCTCCTGAGTAGCTGGGATTACAGGTGTAAGTCATTGCACCTGACCCCGTGATCAGTAGATTAATGAGTATAATTCTATAAGCACCTTTGCATGACCTCTGTGTGTGCAGGTACTATGCTAGATAACTGGGAATGCAGAAGTAATTGATTCCCAAAGATCGTTTAGTTCAGCTACACAGAATTCTTAGGTTACATCTATAATAGCGTGCAAAATTAAACACCTTCCCAAACCAGGCAGTAATATCAATATGTAAATCAGGCTGAGCATGGAGTAGGAAGGTCTTCAGGAAACTGAAGAGTGGAGACATCGGCCAAAGGTGTTTAAATAAAAAATCTGAAAACACCATGCTGGCCTGGCAAAGCACATCTCTGGGTTGGATTCAGCCCACTGGCTCTCAGTTTGTGATCTCTGCTCTGCAGCACCTCTGGAATGGTCCTGTGGTCATGGAGTTGCATGCCATTATAACAGCAACTGCTTAGAGTAGATCTGTGATCTCAGGCCAATTAGAAACCTCAAGATTCAATTCCAAGACTTTTGTTTGTGCCGTCTGAAAAGTGAACAATCTTTTCCCCATTTTTGTTGCATGTGAGATGATGATAGTTCTGGCTCCTGTGACCATCTTGCAACCATGAGTGGAGGCAAGATCCTTATGTCTGAGAATAAAGCCCAGATGGAGAAGGCTGAAATCAAGAAGCACAGAGGCAGAAGCCAAGTCTTGGTCACTTGAGCCCTTGATCGAGCTGCTGCTGAATACAATATGCCCCTACTATTTTAAACTTCCTGAACCGATAAATCCCTTATTTACTTAAGCAAACTTGGGTTGGGTTAGGTTTTTGTTCACTTGCAAACTGGTGCACGGTTCTCTTTAAAAGGGGATCTGGTGAATAAAATTTCTCCGACTCCTTAAACACAACAGATGTGCCACAGGGTGGGGGGAAGATCTAGCAGCTTCCAAGTCTGAATATCCATGGTGGGGCTCAGTGGTTACACTAGAATTACCAAAATCCTTTCACGTTACTGAAAGAGAAGATAGCCTCTTGTGAAGAAAAGTCCCCCTACACATTTCTGTTCCATCTCTGCAGCATGAAAAGGATGAGACCTCTTGTATGTCCACATTTAATGACTTTCTGTTACTTGATCCTAGAAATAGAGTTGTTTTCAGACAAGAGTCTCTCAGTAAAGGAGATTTCTTACCTTCAAAAGACGGCAAGAAAAGAACTCAAGATCTAGGATGGTGGCAGCACAGGCAGAAAATCTGTATTTGATTTTAGGTCTACGTCATCGTCTGCTGCATGGTCATTGAAGTAACCCTGGTGCTGTGCTACTCATCAATCCACCAATATTTACTGGGCACTGGCTGTATCAGGAACCATGGGAGGCACGGGGATCTTGCAGATTATACCCGTCTCCAAGGCTGTTGGGCACCAGAGACACAGGTTGTTTACTCCTGAGATACAGCATTACACGGGAACTAATTTTCCATTTGTTTATAGTTTATGGGAAACAAGAAAGCAATGAATACATTTGAGCCTGGAGTATGCATCCTATTCCAGGATTAAGAAAAAAGTACTCAGAGGCAACAAAAGTAAAAACACACACGAATGCAGCCATGGTTCCCAGGACTCCATGCTGATGCGTGTCCAGTCTTGGTTGTCATGAGTTGTAACTTTTGTATGTGTGTGTAAGGGCTAAAGATGTATAAATTGGGGCTAATCCTTAATCCACAGTCTGTGATTGATCAAAGATGATAGGTTCAAAACAAAGCTCAAAGCTTTCTTGTACTGTGTTTTGTGCTCTGGATACTTGGATTCCTTGGCCTTTGTGACACTCTACTTATAACATGCCCATTTGTGGTCAAATGCTACCTTTTATACCCTCTGAGGGAAGAGTAGTCTCATTTATTGTTGTAACTTCCACTGTGCCTAACATCAGGAAGGAAAGAAGAAAAGTAAAGAAGAAAGGAAGAAAGAATGGAGGGAGAAAGACAAGGGTTTGGAGAACATTTAAATAAATATTCTTGCCATTAATGAAGCGGCTATCAATTTCCTTACTTGTTACATTCAGAATTCAAATAAAAGAAAATTCTCATCTTGCATTTGTCCACATTTTGATCCATAGAGGTGGTTTTCAGTGTGAGAATGTCACTCAAGCTAGGAGAGGCAACACAGGGCAGAGGAAGGGCCCTACACAGGCCCAGAACATAGTCCCTGCTCCAGCATATCATTGTTGAGAGGTTTTGAGCAAGTACCTTCATTTCTCTGAGCCTTAATTTCTTCATTTATAAAATGGAGGCCATAAAACCTGCCTCACAGCATTGCAGAACCAAGTGAGCTAGCATATGTGAAATTGCTTCATAAATGGTAAAATAAAGTCCCCCATGATCATGAAATTGATTTAACACAAACTTCTTATCTACCAATTATGTACTTCAGGAGTTCAGCACGGGTCTCATTGGGCTAAAATCAAGGTGCTAGTGGGGCTGCGTTCCTTCTGCAGGCTCTAAGGGGGAATTGATTTCCTTGCTTTTTCCAACATCTAGAGGCTGCCCATATTCCTTGGCTTATGGCCTCTTCCTCTGTCCTCAAAGCCAGTCATGTTGCATCTGTCTGATTCTGCTTCCATTTCTTTCTCTGATACTGAGTCTCCTGTCTCCTTTTTCCATTGTGATTCCATTGGACCTACCCAGATAGTCCAAAATAATCTCCCTGTTTTAAGATCTGCTGGTTAGCAACCTTAGTGCCATCTGCAACCTTAATTCCCCTTTCCATGTGACTTGACATATTCACAGGTTCTAGGAATTAGGATGCAAATGTCTTTTGGGGGCCATTATTCTGTTTACCATAGCAATTTAAATGGAACCTTCTCAAGAGTCTTTAACTTTCTTGATGCTCTTCAAAGAAACTGACTAGCGGTTCTGATGATGTTGGCAAGAGTTTCTACTGCAATTGCAGTGAGCACAGTGATAGTGAGTTAGAAGGAGTTGCAACTAGTCTCCCAAGAAAGAACTAGGAAGCTCAGCTAATTCTTCCTTTTCCTTCATATCCTATGTCAATCAATCATCCAGGCCCCCTAATGTTTAAAAAATCATCCCTTCTCTCCATCATCACTATCACTCTCCTCACCTCTTGTTGGGACCATATTGTTCCTTTGTTTCCATTCTTGACTTGACCACCAGAGAGACACAGGGCAATCTCCTAAACCCCAAATCTGGCATTGATCTTGTGATAAGGCCATTCAGTGCTTACGTGCTGCTTGCAAGGTGAGTTCCAAAGTCCTCTGCCAGGCCACCAAAGTCCCCCTGCCCACCTACTCAATCTTCTCTCCTCCACATACATCTCACCCCTTACTCCAAACTCTGGCCACACGCATCGATTTGCTGATGCTCACCCTGTGTTTTGGTTCATGCTCCATCTTTTCTCATTCCCCTGGGCCATGTGCTGTCCCTTTTGGGGACTCCTATAAAAACAGTGCCTACCTCCATCAGTAAACCCACTGCATTTTAATTCTCCATTTCTGTATCTTTCTCCTTGGCTATATTGTAACTCCTTACAAGTAGGCACCAATTCGCATGAGTCTTTGTAACTTCAGTGCTCTGCATTAGGCCCATACATAGTTGGCGCTCAATCAGGGCTAGGTTAATGAATGAATTGAGTAATAAATTAAAGAACAAATCGATGAATAAAAAGAGAAGGTAAATATGAGAGGGTGTGTCTGAGCACATGAGCCAAGGGAGAATTGCCATTGAGGTCCATCTTCTATGCAGCCAGCTGCTCGAGCAGCAGCAATTTGAGAACAGCAAAATGCACTTAGGGAAAAATCACTGAGACCTTCCATTAAGGTTTGATGTGCAATGATGGGTGGCCATGAACTTGCATAGCAGCATAACAATCCCAGGGAACAGAGTCCTCGTGCAAACAGAACCTTTCCACACATGAAAAATGTGACGGTTGTTCATTTGACTTTTATTGAGTCCCACCATGTTCCAGTCTCTGCTTCTGGCACTGGGAACACACTGGTGAAAAGGCTAGAAGGGGAGAGAGACCATCAGTGATGTGTAGCACTGTACTGAAGGTACTAATGTCAAGTAGTGGTCAATGCAATGATGAAAAACAAGGCAACCTGACATGACAAAGTGGCTAGGGTGATGAGCAAGGGTCTCTGGATGATAGAATGACAGAACAGACACCTGGAAGAAGATAATAATAATCAGAATATAATAATGATGGTGATGGGGCAGACGCAGTGGCTCACGCCTGTAATCCCAGCACTTTGGGGGCCAAGGAGGGTGGATCACCTGAGGTCAGGAGTTCGAGACCAGCCTGACCAACATGGAGAAACCCAGTCTCTACTAAAAATACAATAAATTAGCGAGGCATGGTGGCACATGCCTGTAATCTCAGCTACTCAGGGGACTGAGGCAGGAGAATCACTTGAACCCGGGAGGAGGAGGTTGCAGTGAGCCGAGATCATTGAGATCATGCCGTTGCACTCCAGCCTGGGCAACAAGAAAGAAACTCCATCTCAAAAAAAAAAAAAAGGATGAGCACTTCAGAATGCTTGCTGTGTGCCATGCACTGTTTTGAGTGCTTTATCTGTATTAACTAATTAAATATCTCCAAGAATGATACAAATTTCCATATCTTACATTTATATTTGTCAGATTTCTACTTAACAAAGAAGAAAACTCTATTTTCTATTTGCACAGAGAGGTCACCAAGTTCACATAGCCAATGGTGAGTGGTGGTCTGACTCTTCAAAGTCCAAGCTCAAATCATAATTTATTTGCTGTTAATAATAATATTGATAGTATTAATAGTTATAATCACAATGGTGAACAGTTCTTAAGAAAAATATTGCTAGGTGTGCTTTACATGGGGTTAACTCATTTAGTTTTCACAAGAACTCTGGGTAAATACTATTACTATTTTCATTGTTTTCTAGATGAAGAAACAAGCTCAGAGAAGTTATGAAAGTTGCTCAAGATTACACAGGTAAAGTGGTGAATTTGGAATTTTCACCCAGGCAGTCCTCTTTTGCAGCCTGAGCTCTTACCCTCTGTTTTATACATTTTTAGGCAGCCAGGTACTAGAAGATCTGGGGGAAGGAGTTGTATATATAAAATGAAATGCACTAAGAGCCCAAGAAGGAATCAAGGGAAAGAGCATAGGGAGACAAGGTCATAGGTTGTTGTAGACAGGGTCATAGGTTGTTGTAGATCATCATTTGGAGTGGGTTGTTGTAGACCATCATAAGGAGTGAGTTGTTGCAGACAGTTGTTTGAAGTGGGTTATTGTAGACCATCATAGGGAGTGGGTTTTTGTAGATCATCATTTGGAGTAGGTTGTTGTAGACCATCATAAGGAGTGGATTGTTGTAGACTATCATTTAAAGTGGGTCATTGTAGACCATCATAGGGAGTGGGTTGCTGTAGACCATCATTTGAGTGGGTTGTTGTAGGCCACCATAAGGAGTGGGTTGTTGTAGAACATCATTTGAAGTGGGTTGCCATAGATCATCATAGGAAGAGGGTTGTTGTAAACCATCATAGGGAGTGGGTTGTTGTAGACCATCATTTGAGTGGGTTGTTGTAGACCATCATTTGAAGTGGGCTGTTGTAGACCATCATGGGGGTGGGTTGTGGTAGACCATCATGGGGGTGTGTTGTTGTAGACCATCATTTGAAGTGGGTTGTGGTAGACCATCATGTGTGTGGGTTGTTGTAGACCATCATTTGAAGTGGGTTGTTGTAGACCATCATAGGGAGTGGGTTGTTGTAGATAATCATAGGGAGTGGGTTGTTGTAGACCATCATCTCTGTAGGTTGTTGTAGACCATCATAAGGAGTGGGTTGTTGTAGATCATCATAGGGATCATTTGGAGTGGGTTGTCACAGATCATCACAGGGAGTGGGTTGTTGTAGACCATCATCTGTGTGGGTTGTCACAGAGCATCATAGGGAGTGGGTTGTTGTAGACCATCATTTGAGTGGGTTGTTGTAGACCATCATGTGCAGTGGGTTGTTGTAGACCATCATTTGGAGTGGGTTGCTTTAGACCATCCTTTGGAGTGGCTGTTGTAGACCATCATATGCAGTGGGTTGTTCTGACTACAATGAGAAGCCCCCTGACAGTTCTGAAAAAGGGACTGATATAATCCAAGAGTACTTTGAAGGGATGACTTTGGAAGAGGGTGTGGAGAATGGATCCTGTGAACAAACCGGAAGCCAACAGACTAACTAGGAGCTGTCACCAACTTCTAGAAAAGATATGGTGGCACCTTGGACGAAGGAGGTCAGCAGCAGTGACCAGAGAAATGGTCAGATTTGGACTACACTGAATCAGATTTGGAGGCAGAAATGACAAGAGTTACTGGTGGACTGGGCCAGGGAAAAAGAGAAGAACCAAAGATGACTCCAGGATACCGGTCTGAGCAATTAGTTGGCCAATAGTGTAAAGAGCTGATGTGGGGAAGAGATGCAGGTTTGGAGTAAGGGTATGGCTTGGAATCAAACACTGTGGGACCTATTAAGTCAGAGGTGCTTATTAGACACATGAATGGAAACATTAAGGATAATCCTTGGAGATTCCTTAAAACATGACTTCTCCCACCTTAAGCTTAAGGTATAACTTAAGAAGCCTGCTGGAACAGCCCAACTTCTCTTTGAGCTTCATCTGGGCCAACCTGTCTCCCCGTGTCTCTTACTCTGAGTGACTCTGAGTACGTGCCTGTGTGTATGTGTGTGTGCATGTGCTCACGTGCGCCTCATGAGGTTCAGCAAAGACGATGAGCAAAAAGACCCTGGAACTAGATGGTCTGGATTTCCAGCCTGTCTCCACCACTCGCTGGTTATGTAACCATGGGTAAATTACTTAATCTGTTTGTGCCTCAGTTGTAAAATGGGGATGATACCAGTAGCACCAACTCACTGGTTTCTTGGAAGCTTCAGTGAGTCAGTACAGGTAAAACACTTAGAAATGTGCTGACATATACCAGGTATTCAACAAATGTTAGCTAATGTCACGGGGGAGTGTGCACCCATGCACATAAATGGAGAGAGTGTTTGTGATTGGAGAAACATTAAAAATAGAAATTTTATTGGGAAAATGGTCGAACACTTTCCTGCTTCAGATATCACTATTACAGGATGGATATAAGGGGCAAAAGCTGAACAGATCCTTGCTTGTTGGATACCACATCAAAACAGACTCGAACCTCCTAATAATAGGTACCTGTTTCTTCTTTAGCTAACAGTCTCAATTTTTACAAGACTGAATTCCTTGCATGTGGAGTTTTACCTTAATCATGTCTGAATTTGCAGTCCGCAGTCCAGAGGCTGGCAGCCAGCTGATACCAGACAGGGTTCCCAGGGGCCAGCGCTCTGTGGAGCCCGTTCGCCCCTTGGAAAATATCTTTCCCGTCAGGTTACTTTGGGGGCAAATATTCAATTATCTGGGGCTGCTTGGCTATTTTTGTCTCTGACATTTGAACCCATCTCCACTCAGAGACCGCTCTGCGGGATGGTAATATTTCTGATAATCCCAATTGTTCATTGCTTTTCATGTTCCCTTTTCCATTACACCTCACCGCCCATAGCCTTTATGCTTTTAAGTAGCACTCGGCATCTTCCCTGTCTTGGGATGGGTTTATCGTCCCCCAGATTGGAAGGAAGATGGAGCAGCTCTGCTAACCCAAGTGGGCCTGGAATGTGTTTTTCTTCCCATGCCATTACCACATAAAAGTGGTCAGAAATCACTCAGAACTTATTTTGTTTTCTCAAGCAATGTTTCGGTAATTCAGATAAAAGGGAAGAAATAGGTTCTTACTGCCCGGAGCTCTAAACTGGGATAGAGGTCATATAGGCCAAGGTCATATAGGTCAAATGGACAACTATGTGAATTTTTAATATACAAAGTAGTTTCATTTTCTCCCATACTCAAAAGCCGAAGCACCCTTGGGCTGCAGTCAGGGCAAAAATATTTCCCCAAAAGCCCAGTTTCCCTCACCTCATTTGTTTTGTCTAGTATTTGAATGCAGATATTTAAATGCAGTTTCCTCTGAGTCTCTTTGAAATTATCTACTTTACATTTCATCTCCTCTTTCTAATTCCTTGCTCATCGACATCATTGACAAGCCTGAGTCAAGGAACTTGTGTGACAGTTGAGAGATGTTAACACATTGCCATTAGAACACAGTCTTGTATAAGGAGTTGACCTCTGTCTCAGCAGTGGTTCACATTTACTGATTCTTTACTCTTTAGGATGCCTGTGCTTTACAGATCTCTGCAGGCAGTGTTATTGTCAGAGGTGAAGACACTAGGCTTATAGAGGTCAGGAAACTTGCCCAACGTTGCCCTGGAACCTGGGCTTTAATACAGGCTGATGTGCCTCCTAAGACAGAACACTTAATGACTATGGCATTCTGCTTTACGCTGAAAGATGTAGTATAAAGGTATGAGGCAAATTGTCATTGTTTACATTTATGTAGGTGGACATCAAATACTTTGGTCTCGGAGTCTGTATTATTCTTGGTCTTTGTTAATTGACATCTCTATTCTCTCTCTCCATCCCCAACTCCATCTCCACCTCCATTCTCATCTCCATCTCTATCTCTGACTCCATTTCTGTCTCCATCTCTATTTCTGCCTGTACCATCTACTGTTTATTCTTGTTCTAGTGTGGGTTCTTGCATGCGAAGCAACTTGGATACCTGATAGAAAGTTTGCTGAAAATCTTCATGTGGCCCCTTGCACCAGGGATGACTGAGGAAAGCTCCTCACGACCATGAAAGAGTCGAAAGCTCCTGCTTTGTCCCCTGGGTGTCTTGACTCAGCTCTGCTCTTCTTGCTGCTCTCTTCTAGGCCTCCTGGCTGAGTGACATACCGTCCCCCATGAGTCATCCACGTGTCCTTCTCCAACTCATCAGCAAATTGTGCTGACTCTTTACCATCACAACCACCCTAAATCTGAGGACATTTCATCACCTCCATGGCCCCACCCCAGGAAATCCAAGCCATGCTCATCTCTGGCCTGGACCACTGGGCAACACAGAACCCCACCAGTCCCCCGGTCACCTCCCAGTCACTTGTGTGTGCTGCAGCCAGAAGGATGGTTTCAAAGACTCACAAAATCACTCCTTTCCCTGCTTAAAACTCCGGGAGGCTTCCCATGATCTGCAGAATAAAAGCCAAAACCTTTATAAGGGCCTACAAAGTCCCATATAATCTGACTCCTGTCTATTTTCCCACTCATTCTTTCCTCTCTCTACCGCCTTCACTCAGTCCTGGCAAGCTCACTCCAGACTTTTGCTTCTCCTGTCTGCCTGGGCTACATTTGCTCCCCACCAGGTCCTCTTTTCTGGCTCTCTTGTTTCACTCAGGTCCCTGCTTAGTTCTTACCTCTGCAGAAAGACTTCTTTGGACGGTAGATCTGAAAAAAAAAAAAAACATCCTGCCACTGTCTATTCCTTTCCCCTGTTTTATTTTTCATATTACTTGGCACTACCTGGCATTTTTGTTTGCTGTTTTTCTGTCCCCCTGTCGGGATGTGGGCTCCCTGGGGAAGGGGTGTGATCTGCCATGTTCACTACTGTAGTACCGTACCTGAAACAGTGTCACAAAAGCTGTGACATCAGAAGGACTCATCAACATAAGGCCTGGTAACTTACATTATACAACACATCAGAGAGAGCCAAAACTCTGCCCTGGTTCCATCAGTGACCCACTAAGATGCCAATTGCTTAATCCTTTGAGCAATATGTTAATTCTTATATAGTGAGGTCATCGGGATACACACCTTAACATTCACCACAATTGAGTCTGTTCTGTGCAGTTTTCTTAATATGCTTAAGTACAAAAATGGTATGTCCCCTGAATGTCTTCTGGATAACTGAGAAAAGAGGTGTTTTTCCTACAGTAACTAATCATATCGGAATAAAAACTGAGATCTGTGGTTATTACTGCAAGGCCCCATTCATTCTCTCATGTTCCATTCTCTTCCTTGGAGAAAGATGACGGTGGGCAAGAGAAGATCAGCTTTCTTTCACATTTAATGAAAGGATGAAAATAATTCCCTTAAGATAGAGTTCAGAATGGCAACTACATCAGGTTAAAAAGAAAGAACAATGATGATAAAGACATTTATGTAAATACAATAGTAGGATTCATTTATAGTTAGAAAAGAGTAAATCACGTAGGTTGAGATCGAACAAGAGAACAAGAAATGGTATGATCTTATAAAAACCCTCACTTGAATAAAGCAAATTGTGAAAAACTCATTAAAATTACAGCCATTGTAATAGAATAAAAGCATCTATCCCCTTCATATACCCATTAAAATGTCATGTTTTATTACTCAGGCTGATGGACAGTTCTTTGAGTTTATAGCATTGGTAGAAGGATAGTTCCCTGGGGGTGGTACTGATATTTTGACATTCCCAATTTATTCAATACAAACTTAATCTCTAAAGAGGCATGGAGCTCGATAGATGCCTGGTGAGGTCACCCACAATGGATCTGGGAAGATGTGAAGCTTAAATAAGGGGTCAAGGACAATCCAGCCTGAGGCCAATGGCCATCTGGCCATTGAACCTTGAACTCAGGACTGGAGAAAGAACTTGCTTGAGGCCAGAAGAGACACAGAGAGACCAGAGTCTGAAGGAGCTGATTCCATCAGGTAGGGGAGAGTTCCAGGGACTGGGGAGACTTCTGAAGAGCACCAAATCTAGAGGGACCTCTTATCCTTTAGACATAGAGAGCCCTGGGTTTGCCTGGTGAACATCTTTAGGTGAGCGTTGTCTGGGACCACTCTTGTGGTTCTTGCCTTTCTCCGCGTTGCTGGCCTTGGAACTGACCATAGTTCTGACAGGAGTCTGGCACCTCCTGAGCCCTTGCCATCAAAGTGTGTACTGTAGACCTGCAGCATTGGCTTACCTGGTAAGCTCTTGTTAGATATGGAGCGTCGTAGGTCCCACCTTGTATCTACTGAACCAGAATCTGCATTCAACTAGATTCCCAGATGATTCACATGTACATAAAAGTTTGAGAAGCATTACTTATCACTTGTTATTACTCTACTGCAGAATTACTGGGGATGTGAAATGGAGGGCTGAAGGCAGAAGGGGGTTGTGGAAAGTAGGTAGAGTTGCATAGATTTGGTTTATATTAGGATCGATCACTTGAGTGGCTGAGAAGGGTTCCATGGTTGTTTGCAAGTGTGGGCTATACATGTTGAAACCACACTTTATGCTAGGAGTTTCCCATCAGGTCATTGCTTCTGGGACATATAAATGCGTTATTTGTACTTTTCATTTATATGCTAGAGGGTCCTATGGATCTCTATATTAACTTGTACCTATATCAGCTAGAAACTTGTCCAGACTCGAAATTATATCAGAGAAGTTGAGGTGCAGGCAACAGTTCCTATGGAATGGTGTGTTCTTGATGGACGAGTTGCCTAAGTCATAAGCAATATTGACTTGCTGAGGTAGTGAAGCAGCCGTGCTATTGACATAGGAAGTGTAACCAAGGATCTGGCTTCTTTTTGACTGTCAGTGTATAGGTCACAGGATATTAAAAAGTGGAGCACTTTCCAGAACAGAGCTGGTGAACTGAAGGCTGTAGTCAGAGAGCAAGGTCATTTTTGAAGACAGCCAGGAAAAGGGTTGGAGCTGCAGTTTTGGGACTAAAACGAACAACGAGTAAGGGAGGTCTGGGCTACTGAGAGGCCTGGAGGGTGTTGTATGCATGGGAGAGAGTAGCTCAGAGGCTGGATACAAGGGCTGTGCACATGTACTGGAGAACTCAAGGGCTTTGGGTGGATGAGGTGCCACAGGCCTCCTTCTGGGCCATGGCTATGCTTTGGGACCTGCCTGGGTTGCCCATGAAAGCAGTGGACTAGCACTGTGTGCAGGCTTCCTCAGCCAGCCCACTGTGGAGGAGCAGATGCCCTATACTTGCTGCCCTCAGAGCTTTCTTAGCATTTGATATGCCAGGAGCTGGCGTGGTCAGCCCATGGTGTTAGGGTGAATACACTCACTGGGAAGGACCAGGGTCTTGGCAACAGATTCATTGCATATTTGCACCTCTGGTGCCACAGTAACCTTTCTTCTTCCTGATGACCTACACCTATATCAAAGTTTATAAAACAGTGGCTGGGATGGTTGGAGGATGCAGGGAGACAGAAGCTGTGGAGTCTGCAGAAGTGAAGGGTAAGTTATTAATTCTCCTGGAAAAGGTGAGATCTTGGGTCTCCTACCAGGAAAGGCCAAAAGACAGGGTTATGGGTAGCACCCACTCCACCCTTTGCACAATGGGAGGAAGGATGTATGACCTGATGAGCCTCCCAGTTGTGTGTTCATCAGTTGCAATCTGCTCTTCTCAGGAGTTAGTTTGTGTCAGGGAGTGTCTGTGCCTCCTGTACAAGGTTTATTATAAAAGACACCTGATGTCCTTGAGTGACCAGAGTTCTAACTTGGGAGTATGTGCCCACCTTCATCAGTTGCTACCAGTGTGTCAAATCCTCTTCTACGCTTGGCTAGGACTAAGATTTAGTGAGAGGAGCAGAATGAGGCCTGCCGGTCCTCCTTTTTCTAGTAGTGGGAAGCAGCCTCTTCTTTGCAGTGTGGGCCAGTGGCCCCTGAACCCTCAGCTAGTACCTGAGGCTTCTCTCCTCACCAAGGCCTCAGAGGGAGGCCTGGGCTCCTGCCAATAAGTAAGATCAGGACACTCTCAGAACTCCAGCTTCTGGCATATGGTCAAGAGAAGGAGGCAGGCTCATGGGTGGCTGCAGTGCGGCCTCCACAGGACTCTTCACAGGGGCAGACCCTTCATGGAATGCCCAAGGCGGGAGGCCTTCCACATTGACCAGAGAGCCATGTCCCTTCCACCAGCTCCAGTGGAGCAAACTCAGCCAGAGAGGGCAGAACTTCTGTACACTGCCTTGCACCATCTCCAGGGGAGGGGAGAGCCCAGTCCAAGTGCCTGGGAGAGGAAGTGAACTCTAGCAGGTGCAAAGCCAGGGGTTTAGAGTGGGAGGAGGAAATCTGAAATCCAAGGGAGCAGTTTGGGGAGATGGAAGGGAGCCCAGTGAGTGCCTTACTCTCCTGCTGGGGTCTGGGCTCCTTCTATGGCTCAGGTGTGGCCCCAAGCGGGCTGGAGGCATGGGGGTTACTGGGCCCTGGGGTTGCCCATTCTCTGGAAGTGAACAGGCAATTCACTGCTTTTTAGAGGGATTCTTTGAGGACACAAGTGGCTAGGAAAGCTCTCCTGTAACCCAAGGGATCTCAGTAGCTCAGAGCCAGTATGGTGCAGAAGGAGCCCAAGCTCTGGGCAAAATTGCTTGTGTTGACCTTTTATGTTTTTCCTTCTTGCCCTCCTTGTGTAGACAACACCAGGCAATGAGCCTTGAAGATGAAATCCAAGAGTCCCCCTCGGTGGTGTGACCACTTCTCTGTCTTTGCCAAGTTCCTGCCTGTTCTCCTTTGATCCCAGGACAGCACATTCACCACCACCCAGCAGGCTGTGTTTTTACCTTGTTCGTGCTGGGTGACAGCATTTCTTCTAACAGCACTTCTTCTCAACTGGAGAATTGCCATGTTCTTCAGACCCACCAAGAGATCCTAGTTCAACGGTCTAGGGTGGGCCCTGGAGCTTCATTTCCAGCCTGTGCTCCCGGAAATGCTGGTGCAGGTGGGCAAAAGCCACACACTGAAAAATACTATTGGGAACATATGGTGGAGGCTCACCATCAGCAGGGGAGGCAGGCACCTCACTCTCATTGCAGGGCTGGCAGCAGCAAGAAAGACCCCTTCCCCCTGCCATCCTCTGCAAAGCGAAACCCCAAATTCATGGACGCTGAATTGGAAGGGACTAAAGGTATTGGAGGGAGGAAGGATCTAATTGGGTGGGTACATCCAGCATGACTGGTTCTTTCAGGACTCCCCCCATAAAATCCAAACGGGTGATAGGGTCCCACTTTACTGAGCTGGGCTCTTGGGTGAGGAGTTTGCTCAAGGTCCCATAGGTCAAATCCAGAGCCGATTTCACTGAATATTTTTAAAAATTATTTTTAATTGTGATGAAATACACATAACGTAAAATTTGCTGTCTTAACCATTTGCAAGTGCAGTGTCAGTGGTAACAATGCATTGACACTGCTCTGTAACCATCGTCATTGTCCATCTACAGTTTGTTCCGTTTTAACGTTTTCTCGTGGTACAAAAAATAGGGAAGCCAAGCTGAGAGTCTGAGTCTACACATTTAGCTGGAAGTATGCAGAATGGCTCTGCTCATCTTAGTGGGGAAGGAAGGTGTTCAGGGATGAGCAAGGACAATGCCGTTAATTCACCTTTGAAACCTGCTTTGAGAAGGTAAGTGGCTGAAAAATGTCTTTGTGTGACCGAGGTTGCTCAGGGCAGCCACCTTCTGGCATTAAAAGATAGTGCAACAATCCCGCGTCTAAAAAAAAAAAAAAAAATTCAAGAAAAAACCAAAACAATTTCTATCTACCTTGCTAGAGGAATTGGGCATTTTGTGGCGTCTTGGATGAAATGGCAAATCTGTACATCATATACGTACACCTCTACTTATATCTCTCTATCTCCATCTCTCTCGCTCCTGTTTCATGAGGATGCTTAATTACAGCCAGGATCCATTCACGTATGATTTTAAGGACTTGCTAAAGATATTTGAATACAACTTGTTCAGGCCAGAGCATACATTATCTGTTGTGGATAAAACAAGTTTGGATTTGGAATACAAGTTGAGATAGAACAAAATATTTGCTTAATAACCAGAAAATGAATGAGAGAAGTCCACATGAGCTTAATTAATTGGCTCAATATTTCTCTCTCTCTCTCTCTCTCTCTCTATTGAGACAGAATCTCACTCTGTCACCCAGGTTGGAGTGCAGTGGCATGATCTCAGCTCACTGCAACCTCCACCTCCCAGGTTCAAGAGATTCTCATGTCTCAGCCTCCAGGGTAGCTGGGATTACAGGCACATGCCACCACACCTGGCTAATTTTTGTATTTTTAGTAGAGACAGGGTTTTGCCATGTTGCCCAGGCTGGTCTTGAATCCCTGACATCAAGCGATCGGCCCGCCTCAGCCTCCTAAAGTGCTGGGATTACAGGCATGAGCCACTGCCCCCGGCTGGCTCAATATTTCTAACAGCTAAAAGTTCATTTTGCTGCTCTGCTCCTCAGATCGACCTGCTCCCCTGTGCAGTGCTGTAGATGTGCTTGGGGACCATGCTGCGTATAGTAGTTTTTAGTCCTAGGACCCATATGTAGAGTGATTCTGAGATTTCTCTGATTCTCTCTCTCCATTTCTGGCTGGATCTCTTCTCACACGGGTCTTCATTCAAATCTATCATTTCCAGTTTTCCACAGCCCCCACCCTTCCCTACTACCTTACACTTGACTGCTCCCTTCATCTTTATGACCTGTCTGAGGCTTGGAATATTTGAGTTGGAGACTTCTGTCTGAAGTCTTTTGTCTCTTTGTCGAGGGGGTTTTCTTCATGAATTGAACATGCTTTCTGCAGGAGTTATCGCTACAACTCTATCCTCCCTTTCAGACCTTGCTCAAATCTCTCTGCCTTTGCAAAAATCCCCTTCATGCTCCTTCTCTTTCATCTCTAACCTTTTTGCAAGTGTCTGTCTTTTGCAATCAGTTCCTAAAATACACTATCCTATTTGTATTTCTCTATGACATATGCTTCATATGAAAATAACATAATAGAAACAACGACCAACACAAAGGAACATTTGTTATAATATAACTATTATGTTTGTGGCACATGATTTAAGTAAAATGACCCAAAGTTGCCCACTGACAATTGTTACTTATTTCTTCTAGGAGAGTTCTTCCAAAGTATAATTTCAAGGGGACAGGAAATAGCTGTAAATGGATAAAGTTAGATTTGCTCACCTCTGTGATGTCCTCTTACCTGGCTCAATACTGCATTTAGTTGGTATGAGGAAAGTTCACAAAATCTGCGAAAAAGCAATGTTGGTTAAATTTCCTCTAATAGTTTTTTTCTAATCTTAATTAAGAGCTCTTAATTTATTAATTAATCTTTTCATCACTTTCTATAATGAGCATTTCCCATTTTATTTGCGGTTTTAAAATGTGCCATTAATTGCAGAAATTAAATATTAGAATGATTTCATACTATGGTGTTATTGTCAAGCTAAGATTGGGAATTTGGTATCATTTCTTTATTAGCATTTAAAATATCATGTTCGCTAATTATCCATTCCCTACTCATATTCCGTTGCTAAATTGCTACTGTGCGCGGAGGCTGTAGGAGTCTTCTTGCAATTTCAGTGGCTTAAGTTTTTTGTTCCTCTGCTTAAAAGAACCTCAGAGAAGAAGGCGGGGCTAAGAAGATTCCGGTTATAAAAGCTTTCCTCCCCCTGTGCGGAGAGACCAGCAGGATCCTTGGGTGAAAGAAAATCCTGCTTGATAAAAACCATCACTTACGGTATGTCATCAACTTTTGCTTTTTGCTTCTCCTTAAATGTTGCCATTGCTGTAACTTGTAGAATAGTATGAGTTTGTGTCTCTGGGAGGGGCATCATTTAGGTTTTCTATGAAGATTTGAAACTAAAGGAAGACAAAAATTTAAATTCCTCAAAGAGTCGTGGGCATAAGCAAAATGCTGGTTCACAGATATATCTAATCCTCACTCAGATTTATTTAGAAATGTAGAAATCTTTGCCGGATTTTTGAATGACTTTAAATAGAGTTATAATTTTCTTTTTCTGATTGAAAGAGTTAGAAACTCCCTAAATGAGCTTTAATGAAACATTCACTGGCATCTGAACTCTGCAACTGACTATTTGAAGCAATCCTATTGGGAACATAATAAAACAAGTTTTTCTTGAATCAAGACTATGGTGAAATGTAAATTAACATCAAGAGATAATGCACTCAAAGAGTAAATATTCTTTGATAATGATAGGAGAGGGTATATTTGGCTTGTTTTTAAAAATACAGTGTTTCCTTCCGTTCTTCCAGCCCCGTGAAACATGCTCATCATTTGTATTATTTAGAGGCAAGAGAGAAACACTGAAGGTCTGCATGAATAATTAAAGATTTTATTTCCATTTAATTTTCAGCCCACTATTGCCAGTGCTGACTTTTTCAGTGTTAGGATTCTTGAGCTGAACGTAAGGAAGTGGTTATTCCTTAAGTCTATTCTATATGTGCTAATACAAAGATACTTATCATGATAGAAGTTTTAGCTTGTCAAAATCTTGACAGTGCAAGGGACTTACTTTCAAGGCTGTAACTTTGGATGCATATTTCTTTATAATTTGGAAAAAAGCTGTTTATTATTATCATGAATATATTTATAATTATATTACAAATAATATAATTGTTATATAAATAATATAATTACATTACAAATTATAATTACATTACAATTTATAATAATAATAATTATTATCTTTGTCTTGCCTAAGAACTGATATCATTCTTGGCATCTGTGAAGACAGTAGGGGTCCAGGCTCCATAGGGACTCCCACCTTTCCTCTTGTTCTAAAAGGCTCTCAGGGAATAGCATCTTGGAGCATCACCTGCTGCTTGGATCTAACTCCTGTTTCGCACCTTCTACTTTTTGGAGCAGGATACCTTGCAGTCAATGACTTTGGGACCTCCACTGGCTTTTGCTGTTTTCCTAGTTTCCATCCATCTATTCAAACTTAAAAAAATTGGCAGATAGAGGCAATTAGAAAAACAGGATAATGCTTATAACAAAATAAATCTCAGCTGTCTCCTGGTGGTGGCTGAGACGTGGAGGCACAGGTGCCTAGTGACCCTTTCAGGTTATTTTAACCCTTGTATGAACCACTGCCATGCTCCTGCCAAAATAAGGGTGGAGGAGATCTCTCTGGATGGTGTCATTTATATTTGAAGCCTCTGCAAGTGTTATACTCGCCATTTGCGTGAATAATTGATGGCTCAAAGAGTGGAGATGGCTGGGGTTTGGTGTGGGGCCCTTTGGAGCATTTTCCTTAGAGCATGAACAAGTTTTTCCTCCCTCATTCAGTGTGCAAAGGAGAACATCTTGTTTCTTCCCCCACCCCAATTTTTTTTAATAAGAAAGAGACTTAGAACTAGACAATCCTGCTTGAAAATGACACTTTAGGACTGATGTGACCATGGTGATAGGTGGGCTAAAAAGCAACGTATAAAACATGCCAGAAGCCTTTTTTTCTTAGGATAATAAGATAGCACACTATTATTTTTTTGCATTGAGTTCAAAGGATGCATGAATATTCTGTTGTTCGTGGGTGACTTCTAGACTATTTAAAATTATTCATAACCATTGATAATAAAAATAATACTATGGCCAACCTCTCCCCTCAACAAACAAAATGAGGTTTGTAATCCTTTGTTTAAATTTTGGCAGTGTACTCACGTTGTTAAGATGACCATCTATGTCTTCCCAAAGCTGTATTAAAGTCGCACAAATTAGCTTAACGTTTAAGATTGGGCTCTCAGGCCAGCTTGCTTGATTTTGAATTCTGCATCCTCTACTTATCAGCCGTATGACTTTGGGAAAGATATCTAACCTCTCTGTGCCTTGGTTTGTCATCCATCTAAAGGAGAAACTAGTAATCTAATACTAATACTAATAATAATCTAAATACTCTAAAGAGTATTTACATGGATCCATCTTCCCGTGAGTTACATGGATTATTATTTTATTACAAGTACAGTGCCTGGCACATAATAGACATGACACAATACATAGCAGTTATTTATTACTGACATTTGGGTGGTGTTCCTGGTCTGATGGAGATGTATGTATGTGCAAGCAGGACAAATTGTAATGTTCAGACGTTCAATTGTGACTACACAAGAACACAAAGCCAAAATTGACATGATATCGCCTCTTGAACATCCCATCAATTACATGCATGTGTTTTGAAAAGATTTGATTACATGCTCTGGAAACATTTTATTGTAGTTGTAGTTTAAGAACAAGGGGGTCCTTGGTATGATCTGTGGCCCAGTGGTCCTCTAACTGTGGTCCTGAGGCTACCTCATCAGCACCTGGGAACTTTGCTAGAGATGCAGAATCTGGGGCTAACTCCAGACATCTCACGCTCTAGAGGTGGGGCCCAGCACTCTGGGTTTTAATGAGTCCAGTGAGTCAGGCTGCAGGGTGATGTATAGTTTCCTGTGTGAGAAACTGTAGGAACTGTTGGTCCTTAGTTTATAAGTGCTGTCTCTCCTGATAGGTATGGTAGGTCTATTGCGAAGTTTTGAAAAAATGTGTATTTCAAGAGTCCATTTTGATTTTAATTTTTACTGAGGTTATCTCTATGGTGGTCACTAAGAGTCCATTAAATTCATCAGGCCCATTTGAAATTTTTGAGAGTAAAGACCATAAATAGAAATAATTGAGATTATTGATTAAGAACACGAAAGCAAAGTCTTACATAGTTAAACAAGTAAATCCTAGAACTGGACAAATCCTTAGCTCTCTATGAAGGTCCCATCCTTTGGGCCTGCCATGGAGATAACTCCATTGAATTGTGCTTTAATGGCATAGCTTCAACTTGCATTCAGGACATTCTAAGAAATAGCCAGGCTAAGTTTGGTGCCTTAAGTATTGCATGGCTGTGCAGGGATATTTACCACTATGTGTCCCAGTGTGCTTTTGGCATAGACATTTTTCTTTTAACTTATTATTTTGAGATAATTATAGCTTCACAGGAAGTGGAAGAGGAAAAAGTGTAGAGAGGGTCTGTGTACTCTTCACCCTGTTCCTCTCAATGGTGACATCTCACATAACTATCACACAAGATTAATACCAGAGAATTGGCATTGGCACAAGGCAAAGGCTTTATCAGATTTCACCTTTTTTTTTTTTTTTTGAGATGGAGTCTAGTTCTTGTCGCCCAGGCTGGAGCGCAATGGTGTGATCTTGGCTCACTGTAACCTCCGCCTCTTGGATTCAAGTGATTCTCCTGCCTCAGCCTCCTGAGCAACTGGGATTACAGGTGCCCACCACCACACCTGGCTAATTTTTTATTTTTTTTTAGTAGAGATGGGGTTTCACCGTGTTGACCAGGCTGGTCTCGAACTCCTGACCTCGGGTGATCCACCTGCCTTGGTCTCCCCAAGTGCTTGGATTACAGGCATGAACTAACACGCCTGGACCCAGATTTCACCACTTGGACATGCATTCATTCATGTGTGTATAGTTTAATGCAATTTTATCAAATGAGTAGATTTGCGTAACCACTGCCACAACCAAATTTCGGAACTGTTCCATCACTGGAAAAGTCCCTTCACCCTGCCCCTTTACAGTAGCCCCATCCTCCCCAGCCTACTTGTCCCCAAATGCAGGAGTTTTTTTCACCCTGGCCTCTGTATCAGGGAATGTGGGTTTGAAGTTAGTTTATGGATGCCATGAAGCTTGTAATTGACTATGTTCATCCTGTCAACCTAAAATAATCAAAAGGCTCGGGATCCAATTTAAAAAGTTTATTCAAGTGCAAAGATGAGGGCAGCCATCCAGATAGCAGAATGACAGCTAAGAATGGTGATCACTGCTCCTGGGATGGGGAAAAGGGAGGATCATCTATATAGGCGAAACCAGAGGTGCTGAATAGAAACACATTTTCTTTTTTCTTTTCTTTTTCTTTCTTTCTTTTTTTTTTTTTTTTTTTTGAGATGGAGTCTCACTCTGTCACCCAGGCTGGAGTGCAGGGGCGTGATCTCAGATCACTGCAACCTCCCAGGTTCAAGGGATTCTCGTGCCTCAGCCTCCTGAGTAGCTGGGATTACAGGTGCCTGCCACCACACTGGCTAATATTTTTGTACTTTTAGTAGAGATGCGGTTTCACCATGTTGGACAGGCTGCTCTTGAACTCCTGACCTCAAGTGATCCACCCATCTTGGCCTCCCAAAGTGTTACGATTACAGGCATGAGCCACCATGCCCAGCCAGAAACACATTTTCTGTATGAAGGCTACCGTACAGATGTAAGATTTGATTGACTACTATTGTTTATACTCTAAGGGGGTTGCTTAACAGTCTATTGTAAAGAGGTTACAGTTGCAAGGATCTCTGTCTCCAACATCAGTAAGTCTAGGTTAAAATGAAGGACAGGGAATCTGGTTAAGGAATAACATCATTTGGTTTTGCACAACCCTTGCAAAGGTCAGTCAGAAAGGGTTGTGCAAAAATAGCCGTGTTATGTGACTCTGTTTTCAGAGCTTCACTTTCCCCTTTGGCATAATCAACCTGGAAGGTCCTAAAATTTTATTTTCTTTTTACAATCCCTTTACTTTGGCCATTAGTAAGTTTAGAGCATGATTTCTAGTGCCCCCTGAGGACCTCGGAACAGGCTTCCCCTGTGGCTGGATAAGCCCCTCACTTAACCTTTCTCTTTCTCTTATTTTATCCTCAGCTCACTTATTTCTCTTTGGTTCCTTTGTTTTATGTAATATTTTAGTAAGTTTCTTTAATTCTTTGTGCACTGAGATAAAATATAAGCACTTAAACTGAAAACAAACCTCTACCACGTCATCTCTACTTATTATTCATATCTGATATTTTCCCTCCAGCCTCTGTCTCCCTTTCCTGAACTGCCTAAAGTTATGTGAGTGTTTGCCTTCCTTGTTCCCCATTCCCAGGTGTGTCTTTCTATTGCACTCACAGCTGAATTGGCTCAGGATATGATTCCTAGATCACAATCTTTTCCCTCTTAAAAAAATATAAACACTGTTCCATTTTCTTCTAGTTTATAGTATTGAAGAAGAGAAGTTTCATACCAGCTTGGTTTTCTCCTTTAGTAATTTTTTCTGCTATATTGCTTGTATGTTTTTATGTTTATTCTGTTTTTTTGAGATGGAGTCTCGCTCTGTCGCCCAGGCAGGAGTGCAATGGCACGATTTCAGCTCACTTCAAGCTCCGCCTCCCAGGTTCATGCCATTCTCCTGCCTCAGCCTCCCGAGTAGCTGGGACTACAGGTGCCCACCACTATGCCTGGCTAATTTTGTGTGTGTGTGTGTGTGTGTGTGTGTGTGTGTTTAGTAGAGACAGGGTTTCACTGTGTTAGCCAGGATGGTCTCGATCTCCTGACCTCGTGATCCACCTGCCTTGGCCTCCCAAAGTGCTGGGATTACAGGCGTGAGCCACCATGCCCAGCCATTTTTATGTTTATTCTTATACTTAAGTGATTTCATCTGGATACCTCTGGCCCTGTTAATTTTGCTTGGTAGTGGACCCAGTGAGATTTTTATTGTGAAGACTCAAATCTTTCTTTATCTCACAGAAGATTTATTGTGTTGATTTTTTAATGACTCTGTCTCTTGTAAGTAGAACATTCTCTTCTCCTGAAACGCCTGTTACTGACATGTTGAATTTCCAGTGTTCTCCATGGCTCCTCTAGCAATGGCCACAGCCAGGTTTGGTGCAGCTGTACCAAGGGGTTTTCCGATGGGGTGGGTTAAAGTGGAGAAACACAACCCCATGTCCCCTGCTGTCATGCTCTGCCTACCCAATGCTGCTGGCACCAGGTTACCGTGCGGGGCGCCATGGGCCGGCATCCACTGCACATCTCGAGCACATTCTCTGGTTTGACATTGGGTCATACGATGCTGCCAGTCTTTGCCACACATGATTAGGGTGTCAATTTCATTAGAAATAAGGATGACTGTCAATTAAGTATTTCACTGGTGGGTCTTGAGACTTCTAGTCTCAGCTTCCATCGTGCCTGGGGAAGCACCTCACTCACTCTCTCCTGCCTGTGGAGGCTGTAGCCAGAAAACAATAAAACAATGACAACAACAAACTGTCCAGAGCTGGAAAAAAACAAAAACAGCCAAAATTGAGTATGCATGTAAAGAGAGCTTATGATCGATGTAAACATTTTGGACCAATATCTGGTTAGAATCAGTAAAATACCAGGACTTCAGAATAAGGGGAACACGCTGGGTAGAAAGAAGAGCAGGGAGGCTGCCATCAGGATTTTCTTTATCAGGTCAAAACTCTAATAAACAGAACTCTTTTTATGGTGTTGGGGGGAAAAGTGTTGAATGCAATAAAAAGACATCCCCATGGATGAAAAGCTTCTCACGGGTTCCTCCTAGGCTTTGCTGTGCTCAGATCATCCCCAGGGACCTTCACCTGACACTGACCAAAAAGTCCAAGGTGGGCGAGTCAGGAGCAGAAGGACTCATGCTGGGCATGGGCATTCCAGCCCTTTGCCCATTTTTTTCCAGGGAATTTTGGATTGCTGGATCTGGCAGTGTGATTTTGTTACTTCTCCCTGGCATGTGATGCACCAAGGGATGGGCTTTCTCCCCCTGCCTTTCCCGTTCACTCTTTTTCAGCGCCATCTCCTTTCCAGCAGACCCCTCCCCTCACTCTCCAGGGCCCCAGGCACTCTCTTCCCATATTGCTTCTCTTGGGCCTCAGGTCTTAGGTTCCTTCTTCCAATGCTGCTTTCACTTCCGAGACTGAAGTCCTGCAAGAATGTGTCTAGAAGATCAACAAACTTGCAGTCCTGGGATAGCTGTTTTCTAAGACTGTATGCCAAGACCCAGAGTCAACCAACTTGAACATCAGCTGGTCTCAGAGAACCAGCCGAGACTACCAGCTGCTGAGAAAGGCTTTCGGAATGTCAGAGGAGGGCTATTTGTTGCATCTCTTAAATGACTTCCCGATGTTTTGTTTGATAGAAATGTGATTTGAAGGCAAAAATACCCCTTTCCTGCTGCAATGAAATAAACAGTTTTTCATTTCAAGGCAAATGCAGTCACTTCCTAAGCATTGGTGCCCTACTTAGAAGCAATTTGCTGTAAGGGAATAATAGTGAATACCTTGCAGGATTGATTTGTGGTTTTGCAATAGTGTATGTAAAGTGCCAATTAATACTCTGAGCTTCTCTTTGAAATGCCTGGGGAGAGAAGTAAACGAAGCGCTTGTTGTTTTAAACAGTCTAGACCAACCATTTGGAGTGCGTTTTAAAGCAGTGACAGTCTCTGTGGTGTGGGAGGCCTGTGGCTGGCCTGGGATGGGCGATCTGGACGGAGGAGTCATGGTCGCTGGGTTGAGGGTCTCAGAGCAGAGTGTGGCTGAGTGGTGGGTCTGCTCTGTGTCTTAGACATTTCTGCATTTGGGAGTTATAGAAGGTGACATGGAAGTAGTTTGCAAACCGAAGGAGGATTTGCGAGGGGGTATCGATTCAATCCAATTATTCATCCAATAAATATTCATGCAGCTCTCCTTTATGCACTGTGCCAGGCCCTGAAAGTCTAGTGGTGAACAAGATACAGTCCTTGGCCTCAGCAAGTTAACAGGGGTCAAACAGACCATTGAATAAATCATGATGCCCGCAGCTTGGTGCAGGTTGAAGGGGCTACAGAGGCAGGTGAGCACTTGCCCAGCGTTGTGGGGCATCTCCCTGAAGAAGTGATGAGTGAGCTGAGCCTAGAGGATGAGCAGGAGATGACAGCTGGAGGGGTATGGGGAGGAGGGCTCTGGACAGGGGGTGGAACCCCAGATAGGAAAAGCAGGTCCAGAGAGAGAGAGGGAGGTGGGCACAGCCAGGCCGGAGACGTGGAGACCAGCAGGGCCCCTTGCCAAGGGCAGAGACAACGTGAGAGCCTTGGAAGGGGTGAGGAGGAGGAACTGCCGCTGGGATGTGGTGGGACAGACAGGGAGGAGCTTGGAGCCAGGAGGAGGGGACTCAGGGAGACACGGTGTGCAGGATGATGTTTTCATTTACTGTGTCTGCAGGACAACCCTAGAGGTTGAGTAGACATTGATGGGTTTTGTCTCCAGCTTGGGATATGGGTCTGAGTTAGAGTTTGGGAGACGAGGAGAGAGGGGCCTCCTGAAATATGGGATGGGGGCAACTTAGAGTGAGAAAAACAGAGCAGGGACCCCAGGAAGCATTGCATGACAGATAAGGTTTTGCAATGCCCAGGTTAGCAGCCTGCTCCAGAGCCCAAGAGGGAAATCTTGGGCGTTAGAGTTTCAGGATGACCTGGCGCATGCTGACCCCCAAGCCCTACCCACCACCCTTCAGGGGCAGGGGTCTTCTTTTCTGCCTGAGGTCCAAGTCCTCTGGCCAATACAGGCTGCTAACCACAGTCTGCTCTGTACATTCTCTTCATCCTCAATTTATTACTTAACATATTGCAAGCCCCTCAGATGTAGTGCACTGTGATGCATGTGGTACAGACTGCCATTTCAGAGCTTGTAGTCTGGTGGGGCCACGCACTCGGCCACTGCAAAGAGGGAGCGCCCAGGAAGGGATCCTGACTCAGGGGTGAGGGGCCAGGGAGAATGGGCTGAGGGGTGGAAACGCCATCTGGGTCTTGGAGGGTGAAGAGGAATTAGGGGCAGGGGCACAATTACTGTGATGGGCTGAATGGAGCGTGGGACATTGCATGTGGCAGAGGAGAGGGTGGAGGGAAAGAGGCATTGGGGTGAAACTTTGAAGGAAGCCCTTTTACTGTTTGTAACCCAAACTTATCCCCTCCACCCATCGCCACAGAAAAGATGTCCTTTGGGGGAGCCAAGCTGAGCATGAGGAACAGAAGGAACGGCACTCTGGACAGCACCCGGACCCTGTACTCCAGCGCGTCCCGGAGCACAGACCTGTCTTACAGTGAAAACGTAAGTCATGCGCATCACCTGTTTGAAAGGTTTCGCTGTAACCTTCATAAGGCGTTAAATCATGCATTTGCACATTGACTTTTAGGAAATTTTAAATGCCATGTCATCACAATTCCTTTCACTACTTAATGCTCAGTGCTCTTGCTTCTGGTCTGAGTCTTGAATCTCAGCCCCTTCTCCAGCTCTATGGCCAGGGTCTCAGTTTGGGTCCATCTGCATTTGTTCTTGCGATGGCCTCCTAGCTGCACTCCTTCGCACTGTCTCTCCTGGTTCCAAGCCAGCTTCTACGCTGCCTTCGGGACACAGACGTGCCCGGTCATGGCTTCTTGGGTGAGCTGGAGTTGGGTTGGGTGCCAGCGGGAGGTGTGTCCTTAGCACCTCTCTGCCACTCTCTGCCTGGCTTTGCTGACACTGGGCTGAGTTCCCTCCTGCAGGTTTTTCACCCGCTCTCAGATCCTGTCCAACACTCTCATTTGTCAAGAAATTAAGACAACATTCCAGCCTGACATCCAGTTCTCCCGGACTACAGTGTTAACAGGATAGTGGCTAGCTTTGGAAAGTAGGAATTGGTGGTGGGGGGCGGTTCTGGGGTGTTGTTTAGGATTTTGATCTCACTGGTGGGTTCCGTGGGGGCTGACTTTGTGATCTATCATTGAGCTGTAAGAAAACACACACACAAACAAACCTGCAAAAACTTGCTCTCCCCCAGCTTGGGTCTGCCTCCCAGGGCCCGGAAGAGGCAAGTGAGGCACCCCGATGCAAAAGTTAAGGAGGTGCCAGTCCTCAGGGGCTGCCCCTGCACTTGCATGCCTGGGGGGACTGAGCACCTCCTTACACTTGCTCCCCAGTCTCACCTCAGTCCTGGCCACGGGAGAAGCAAACAGTGGGCCAAGGGCAGTGGTAGCTTTTCCAGTGTTTACCCCCTTGCTCTCTTCCTTCAACCCCAGTGACGAAGCACCTCTGGGAGGGCCTTTCTGGAGGGATCCACCTGGCCTCAGCATCGGAGCCCTGGGAGATGGACAGAGGCTGGCTCTTTCTCGAGCCTGCTGCTGTGACCTCCTGCTGGATGGGTCTCCTCTCCTCAGCCCCTGCGGGTCACCCCCTCCCAGATGCAGGCATCTCTATGGGTAGAACTGCTGAGGCCACGCAGGCGCATCTCAGCTCTGGGGGGTTCCTTTTTGCCCCCTAAGCACATGCACACCTCTGCAAAGTGCATTTTCGGAGGGTTTTTTAAGCAACAAAGCAGTTTTTAAAAATAATCACCCTTCCTCCTGATCATTGATTACGCAGCTTCCACAGCTGTTTTCTTCCTTCCTGTTAAGTAGACTTGAAATTAGTTAAGTGGGTGAGAAAATTACAAGTAAAAATGGGCACCACAGACTTTCAAAACTGTACAGGTGAGCATTGAAGTTATTTTTGCTTTCAAAATGTTTGTGTTGAAAGATACATAGAAAAGAATGTATACAGGTGAATTTCCAACTGAAAAAGAATATTGAAATGAATGCTCTTGTGCCCACCACCCGCTTGAGAAATAGCATATCGCCCCCATGTGGCCGCCCAGTTGGCTTTCCTCTCTCCTATCAGAGGTTATAACCACTACCCTGAATTTTGTGCTACCCATTCCTTGCTTTTATTTATAATTTTATGACTTGAGTATACATATCTCTCTAAACAATACGTTGTTTAGTTTCGTTCTGGTTTGAACATTCATGGAATTGTACTATGAGTATTTTTTTGTGAGTTCCTTTTTTTTTTTTTTTTTGCTCAAAACTGTTTTTGAGATTCATCCATGGTGAGATGTGTAACCATTGTTGTGCTGTGCCCCACTGTGTGCTTATGTTTATTTATTCAGCCTAAGGGGGGATAGCACGTGGGTTTCTGGGCTTTGCTATTAAGAGCAATACCGCTTTTTTTTTTTTTTTTGAGAGGGAGTCTGGCTCTGTCGCCCAGGCTGGAGTGCAGTGGCTGGATCTCAGCTCACTGCGAGCTCCGCCTCCCGGGTTTACGCCATTCTCCTGCCTCAGCCTCCCAAGTAGCTGGGACTACAGGCGTCCGCCACCTCGCCCAGCTAGCTTTTTGTATTTTTTAGTAGAGATGGGGTTTCACCGTGTTAGCCAGGATGGTCTCGATCTCCTGACCTCGTGATCCGCCCGTCTCGGCCTCCCAAAGTGCTGGGATTACAGGCTTGAGCCACTGCGCCTGGCCAACAATACCGCTTTTAACATTCTTAGATGTGGAAGCCATGTCTACCTGGAAAATATTCTTCGAGTTGAGGCTTGGTGGGTGAAAGTAAACATCTCTCTTTCATGGGGTCTGGGTTTAAGGCACAGGACTTATGGGGAAACTTATGTTCAAAGGATTGGGAAGATAAGGCACGTGGTCACCTTTCTCTGATACCTTAGGACTTGCAGGGGCAGAGGGTGAAAGGGAAGGGGGCACGTTGTGAACTTCATTCCAGGAGAGGGGACTTCCCCCTTTGCAGTGCATGGCTGGTGGCAGCCTTGCTGGGGGGGATAAGAAGTCAGGGCTGACTCTGGTGCTAGTGGCATGTTCTTATGAGGCCAACTGTGTGTAAAGCTGTCCGAGAACTCCAGCTACCAGTAATCTGGTGACCTGTGGGAAGTGGCATTGGATTGCCGGGGAGGGGAAGCTCCTAGCAGCCCCACCTCCCCAGGGAAAGGCAGCCCTCTGAGGCTGAAAATTTATTGCCAGGCAGCTTTGCCAGCCATTCTGAGTGTGCAAGTCATTCATGGGACAATCCTGCCTTTCTCCACCAGGGACTCTTCCTCAGGGAGGTAACTTTACTGGCAATAGTGGACAATGTTCGGGAATGGCTCTATCTGTTTACATACCCATCCGTGGTGGGCATGAGTCCCACTGCCCTCTCCTTCAACCATGCTGGGTGTTTACTGCCTTTGATATTTTTGTAACCTGGTGAGTGTGAAATGGGATCTCACTGTGGTTTTCCTTTGCATTTGCTCATTCTGAATGAGGTTGAGCTTCCTTTAATATGTTTATGGGTTATTCTCCTTCAATGAATGCTTACTCTTGTCTTTGGCCATATTTTTTCCATTGGATTGCCTCTCATTCTTACTGATGTACGGTGCTTATATATTCTGGCTACAAATCCTATGATGTTTCCTACATGATGCAAATACCTTCTTCCACTTTGAGGAGTGTAGGTATTTTTAAAGGAGTTTTCATTTGTTTCCAAATAATTTGCTTCTGCCAACTTAAGGGAAGCTTTTGGTTTATAAAGGCTTTTGGTTTTTTGTCAGAATTAGGTCCCAGATGTGCCTAACTACCTCGCTCACGGAGGGATAAATACAATTATGAAGGGTTTTTGGAATATGTCTTCTTTTAAACAGCAAGCATAAGAGGAATGGGAATCTGCATTGATATATTATTTATGAAAAACTATCATCCAATGCCTATATTCTCCATGGTAGCCTTAGAGGTGGAAAAACATAGTTTATATGTTTTTATGTTTTTATATTATGTTTAATTACGTTTTTAAAACATAATTTATATTTATTTATAATATGTTTATATACAAGATAAGCCCAAAATACTTTTAGAAAGATTTTCCATTTAGTTATAAAAATTATAATGTATGCATCTTTAAAAAAAGCTTTGTGTATTCTAAAGGCATGAACAAATGCTGGATGCTATGAATATGTGGTAAATTCTTAAAGCCTTTGAAGTGGGGTTACATCATATTTAGTATTCATTAATATCAGCAAGGGGTGAGAATGAATTAGTAATGTGTTATTCAATGTTCTCTCTCTGAAGGACTTGGCGAATTTTATTCAAGCAAATTTTAAGAAACGAGAATGTGTCTTCTTTACCAAAGATTCCAAGGCCACGTAAGCTACCATTTTCCCTCCATTTTTGCTTTCCACGTTCAAAAAAATTATCAACCACCATTACAACAAGCAAACAAATGCTCACTGGTTCATTGTTAAAGATGTCTTCATCTCATAATTCTCAGAAACATTGTGTGCGCAGGAAGGATCTGGCAAGGAGCTTGTAGTTGTTATTAGAGCTATACAATTCTGTTTGGTATTTTCAACTTTGGCAATAGTTGGAAAAGTCACTGAGGGAGGCTGTCACTCTCTTCAGTATTCCCATGAGATTGGGAACCGACCTGAGTTACCTCGGTGAGGAAAGTTGTTTTACAGCAGTTGGCTGGCAATACCATGTATGTGTACGTATGTCCATCTTACTGGCTCCTCCGTCAGGCTTTTCCTCCCCGCTGTTGACTTTGGGTCTTTCCTTCTAACTGATTGTTCATCTACTCTAAGTCTCATGTGTTTTGGAACATTAAGGCTGGGTTACAAAAGCAGGCTTCACCAGCTTAGCCTATAGGAGATCTTCAATAAATGTTGATAAGCAAGTGAGTGAATGGGTCGACTAGTGCTCACCCCTTGTGCAGAAGATGCATTTGAATCTAATTAAACAACTTTAATCCTACCTCCCACTCTCCTTATTCCTCTCTGCCCCTTGTTTTTTTGTTGGCTGGAGATGCAAGAAACAGTCTAGCTATTAATTGGAAGTTGCTGCTGTAATTTATAATGAAAAGACCCTCTGCTGAACAGGGGCAATGAACAGAGGAAGGATGTAGAAATAAGGAAAAAAGCTTTAGAATCAGCTTTGGTTTCGACCTTGACTTGGCTGGCTCCTCACGGTGTGGCCTTGAGCCAATTATTCTCTTTTCTAAAGCTAATTCTCTTATCCTAAAAATCTAGCAAAAGTATACCTCATGGGTGGTGGTGTTCAGTGACGCAGCATATAAAATACCTACCATAATGCTTCAGAGCGTAATTTTTACTCCATGTGAATTAGAAAATGAACATCAGAAAAACTAAGAGATCTCTGCTTTGTCACTGGTATAAATTTACGCATCATGAGTCATTCTGACAAAGTATAAGCTCTGTAAGTCCACTGTTTATCCCCTGTATGTTTCATGAATGGGACTCACATACTGGATTGCTAATACTATCAATCTCCTTGCAAGGAAGCTGTTAGTATCTTTAAGGCAAGTGAGGCCCAGAGAGGTTCAGTATTTTACCCATGGTCACATATCCAGTGGAAGAAGGATGAGAGACTTGAGCCCAGGCTTTCTGATTCCAAGGTTGTGCCTTTTCTATACCTTCAGTTGCCTCCCTTTCTAAGAATGACATTGCTTTGGGCAGAACAAATTCCTCAACACGTTCTCAGTTACAGATGTTCAATCTAACTGGCATAAGTGGAAGCTGGAGGGGGGATTCTGTGGGGTGTGATAATGGGATCTTGTGGCTGAAAAGCACAGCCTGATTCAGGGCTTCAACAATGTTGCCAAGACTCTGTCTCTTTCCACCTGTTGTTTCTGCCCTTCTCTGATGGACAGGCTCTTCACTATTGGAGGCAAAACGATCATTGTTGGTTGTGCGTTATCAGTTTTCCACATGCCAGTTAGAGCAAAGAGGGCCTTGCTCCTAGCAATTCCATCAGAAGTCCTGGGCTGATGTTCATGGCTCTTAATGGTCTGGCTTGGGCCATGTGCCTCTCTCTAAACTAACCCCTAGGGCTGGAGGATGGATTAGTTGTGTGGGACAGTGGAATATGCTGATTGGCAAGCCTTGGGCGGTGTGTCCAGGTGAACCCAGCGCAGAAAGGGATGATTCCTCATGGGAAAATCAGGGCGCACTTACTAGCGGAAGGGGAAGTAGATGCAGGTTAGGGAAACCTATGGCTGTCCACCTTACAGTGCTTGATTACACCTCAAGTCTGGGTCAAAATGAAGGGAGATGTGGTGGGCAGCCACAGCCCTCCGCAACACAAGCAGAACACAGGAACACCTCAGTTCCCATCTCAGAAGGGATGCAAGGATGCAGGATTCTATAATCTTTGAATCCCCCATATTTATTATTTCTCTCTCTCCATAGGTAGTGGGAACTCTCCATGTAATCTAAGTTACCCATCAGACAAGGGCATCAAGTGAAGTGATGATTAATTATATTGATACCCTGGTTTTGCTGTTACTTGCCACACTAGATGACATAAGCCGCCAAAGTCTCTCCTGAGAGTTCCCAGTGTTGCCACCCTGGTGCTAAGCCCAACGCACCCTTGCCTCTCTACTCTGACTTCTTGCGGATGCCACTGCAAGATGGTGCCACACATTTGCCCCTGCTGCTGTGTCCTCTGAGATGTGCTTCTAGCTTAGGAGCCACCTTCTGGCACACTATGGGTAGTAAGCTCCTAGGTCTGGATTTGTTCTAGTCACTTCTCACTTCCTTGGCCATGCTGGGTTCCAGGTAAACAGAAAGAATGCTACCTTCACAATAGCAGCACTGTGCAACAGAACTTTCTGCTATTGTGGAAGTATTCTATGTCTGCACCATCCAATACAGTAGCCGCGAGCCACGTTTGGCTATTGATCATTTGAAATGTGGCTAGGACAACCAAGGAATGTTTTTAACTTTATTTAATTTCACTTAATTTAAATATAAAATTAAATAGCCACATGAGGTCAGTGCTACCACATTGGACAGTGTAGTACTACAGGATTCAGACTTGGTCCAAGGGGGGTAGAACTAGGGTCCTGACACTTTCCTGTCCTCTTCATTTCTCCTATCTGTCATCCCTATTCCTCCTTCAGGTATCTGCACTCCTAATGTCTTCCTGGCAATCTCTCTTCTCCATTTATAAACCAATTCATACAAATTGGCTTAGAGGGCTAACAGCCCATAGACCAGAGCTGCCAGGTAGCTCTCTTGGTCAAGGTCACCTGTGACACACCCCTACCCTTAGCAGGGAAAAGGGCTCAACAGTCTGTTTTCAGTTATAGCAAGAACAGGTGGGTCAGGGAATTCTCTCCCCCATCCTCCAATGAGCTTGGGTGAGTGGACAGATCCCAAAGGATTGTGGGACAGTGGAGGCCACGGAGAGAGAAGAGGAACATGAGGAAGCAGCCTGGGCTCAGGAAGTGCCCTAACACTTAGGAAGAGAGAGGGCTGAGGACATTGTTCTCAATTCTGGTTGACATTTTCTTGGCCACACTGAGTGATGCCCTGGGAACTGTTCCAACAGAGGTGAGTTTGCTGCTGGAGGGTGATTTTGGATCCAGTCTCTAGCTCAATTTTTATAGCTTTAGAAAATATTAAATGCCTTGAGAAATATTTTGAATAGGGATCATTTTCATACTGTGTGGTAATTAAGACTTTTGGTTACAAGGAGCTCAACTACCTAAACCTAAAGAGGGATTTACTATAGGGAAAAAGAAATGCCACCTAAGATCAGACAGTGGTCAGGCCTCTGGAGTGGTTAGAAAGAGTGACTGGTGAGGGGGTACTCAGCAGGTCTCCTCTGCCCTTTCCTGACTCCACCTCTCCCTACACACCTGTTCTCTTCTTTTTCAGAGTAGCTATGATTGTGTTGTGGTACCTGATGTTCCACGTCACAGGCCCAGACCTACAGAGAGATGGGAGCAGCTCTTTTGGTCCTAATTTCAAATTCTTAAGAAAGGGTTGCCTATGTCAATCCTGAATTAACTTCCCATCCGTGGGCTTGTCAATTATGAACATTTCCACAATTCAGTTATATGAACAGGCTCATCTTGATCCTACTGTGTAGACGAGGTTGGAGAGAAGAGACAGTCTCACTGGAGCCCATGTCAATGCACCATCTCTAGGAGGGACCTGCCCTGACGTATCTCCAGCAGCATCCCCAACCCCCAGGAGAGCAAGCTGCTCGTGAGGATTGCTGCTGAGAAGCATTTGTTCCTCATTATAGAGTCTCTTTGTTGAGTGGCTTTGGTAGTTACCCTGGGCTTCCAGTACTTCAAGAAGATCACTATTAGCAGAGCAGCTCCAGCTGAAGCCAATTGCTTCCAGGCAGCAGAAACTTGGCCACAATTTGGCTGGGAATCTATCTGCTTCTGGAGTGGTCATAAAATTTGCCCATAAGGCAACTCATTTCTGCTCCTATTGTGTTTTTAGAAACAGTCATAGAAATGCATATCACTATTACCAGCTTGTAAATGAAAATGTGATCTCTCGCCACAGAGTGCTTTTAGAATTAATCCTACATTTTGCCATATGTTAAATAAGGTGAACAGTGAAGAAGACCTTGAGAATACAGCCTGTCTCTGGCCATGAACAGTTATTTATACTTAAGCTTGTATTCTGGAAGGAAAATATATCTACTTTACAAAAACCGTTGAGGATACAAACTATTTCAAAGAAGATCAATCAATGTATTTATTCACTCATTTTTTCATTCATTCAAAGGACATTTGCTAAATGCCCTGATGTGCCAGAAACATGGGGATAGAGAATATAAGATAAAGAGTCCAGCTGGAAGCAAACCCTAACAGGATTTCCTCAGTTTGTATATCTTTGACTCAGCCTGTGCAGGGGATCCTTGCTCCAGAGTCACCATGTATGGTTGCCTGGGCTGTGCACTGCACAAGGATGCTGGGGGTGAGTGGGGTTGAATCTCGTTATCTGACCCTGCATCCTGGTACTGACCCACATCTGCAGAGGGGGATGCCTTTCCTGGTAGGTGAGTGGTGAATGGGTGGCCACAGACTTTATTGTGGGGTCTAGGATGTGGATAAGAGTGATGGAGGCACCAATCCTACCAGGACTTTGGCAACAGGTGTAAACTGGGACTGTCCTGGGCAAATCAGGACATCGAGTCACCCACTGATAAAAGGAGAGCTGTGCCCTTAGGGCCTGCTTCAGTGACCAAACATGTCTCCCACTTTGCTGCTCTCTAGCCTTCTCAGGACATAACTCTCTGTTCTCCTTCTCCATTGGCCATGGCCCCTCGAATCCCTAGCACCCTTGGATCTTGCCCAAAGATTGGTCAGAGAGACAGCAGGGAGCGATGCAGAACCAAGTGGATGGCGCAGGCAGAAGGAAGCTGGGAGGAGGGTGAACAGTGCCTCACTGAGCGGGAGTTGTTTTTGGCTAAATGGGAATCTTGGTGGTTGTTGTTCCTGTCTTTGGAGACCACATTTCTCAGGATGCCCTGGATAGACAGGTCAAATAGTCATAGAATGTATTTTTAGATTTTTTTTTTTTAACTGCATTTTTGCTTCTTTTCTGTTAGCACTGCCTTCATTAATCCTTGATTTGCATGTATGGCACCACCATAACCTAAGTCACCTTGATGGAGCGGGTGCCACATTCCAGGCCCAGTGAAACACTCTGCATCATTTCCAACCCTCATGGCAAGCCTGACAGGGGAGGGGCTGTGCGAGAGTGAAAGGAGGTGTTTTGTTTGTCCCTCTGCACTTTGCCAGGTGTCGTGCTTAGCTATTCCTAAGAGACCAACTTAAGGGCAGGAAGGACATCCAGCTCGTCTTGGGCTGCTGTGAAGCTCAGCCCAGGGCTGACTCAGAGTGGATTTTCAGTCAGTATCCGTCGAGTGACGGTGGTGTGTTGGCGAAGGCACAGGGGAAGAGGATTTACCACTGACTGCATATCTTTTTATCCTGTTCCAATTTCCTGTTATGCCTCTGTGTCACCTAATGGATGAATTTAGTTCCACTGCATTTTTAATGAGAAGAACTTGTGTTCATTTACCGCACGGTTTGTCCTCATCTACCCCAAATTATTGAAAGTCTCTCTAGCAGCTAATGTCCAATAAGGAAAGGATGATCTCTCTAGAGTCTGGAACATTTTGGGTCTCTGCCAAAGGAATGCATCTTCCCGGTGAGTTCAGCCCATGGGAAGGATGTCTCACCTCGCTTCAGAAGAGCCTTACTGGCTGGGCAAACTGGCAGGGTTGGTGCTGAGGCACTGAGGCCAACTCGGGGCTCCTGTGTGTTCTGAACTGTTTGAGAAGCTGAATAAAGTTTCCAGATTTCTGAAACTCAGTCTCATAAGTCCCATAGATTCCATGAGGGCAGGGGCCTGTTCTGTTCTATCACAGAGCCAGCTTGTTGGTGAAGGACAATAAACACCAGGGATAAAACATTAAACTAGTTTCTTTTTTTTTTTTTTTTTTGAGATGGAGTCTTGCTCTGTCACCCAGGTTGGAGTGCAGTGGCATGATCTCAGCTTACTGCAACCTCCACCTCCTGGGTTCAGGCCATCCTCCTGCCTCAGCCTCCTGAGTAGCTGGGATTACAGGTGCCCGCCAATATACCCAGCTAATTTTTGTATTTTAGTAGAGACGGGCTTTTACCATGTTGCCCAGGCTGGTCTTGAACTCCTGACCTCAAGTGATCCGCCCACCTCACCCTCCCAAAGTGCTGGGATTACAGGCGTGAGTCACTGCGCTGGTCCACATCAAACTAGTTTCTACACAAGCGACTGAGATGATGAAAACAGTCTGAAAATAAGACTTGAAGGTATCCTTTGTGTGTCTATTTAAGTTAACAATGCCAGTTTCCATAAGCAGGCTCAGTGAAATCCTTCCTTCCTGTCCACATCATCGTGCTTATCAGGGAGAATGTGTGCAAGTGTGGCTATGCCCAGAGCCAGCACATGGAAGGCACCCAGATCAACCAAAGCGAGAAATGGAACTACAAGAAACACACCAAGGAATTTCCTACGGATGCCTTTGGGGATATTCAGTTTGAGACACTGGGGAAGAAAGGGAAGGTAAGCAGTGGTTTTCTACTTTGATAGCTAATTCATAGGCCAAAATGACCTGGGCTACTTTGATTTACTTGGAATTGTCTAATAAGATGGAGGCAGGAGAGATGGTTAGTAAACACCAACAAAGACTGCAGAAAAAGATACATCTTGTAAAAGCCAGACAGCAGTTATTAGGCTATGCTCAACAGGAAAACTCAACAGGTAAGGACTGGATTATCACCTAGCCTCCTGTGTCCACACACAAAGCAGGCATCCATGTCACCCCATCTTGAGCCCCACTGCTACCCAGGGCCCTATGAATGCTTTTGTGAACCCTGCTGTTTAGCTCTGTGTACTCTTGAGGTACATACGGCCCTGAATATGCATTCCCTCCATACTCACTGGGCAAGCTCTCCAGCAAGGTTTTGCAAAGGTGTTTAATGATCGGAAACAGCCTCTCCTGCATCCTCTGTGCTCCCAGTCTCAATGAAAGCACCGTCCACAGGCTGCTCCTGCAGGGCCCGGGCCTCTCATCTCCCAAACCCCCATGGCATCCTCAGGAGATGACCCAGCCACATCCACTGCTGACTCTCCCCAGGGCCTCTGCCCCGGAATGGGCCGATGCCCTCTCTTGCTGCCCGCAGCTCTGCTCACCTCCCTGTGGCCTCAGCAGGGCTGCTGGAGGACTCCCTAAATGCAAAGCCCACCATGTTCTTACCCTGCTTCAAACGCCTCAAGGCCCCCCTCTGCCTTCAGGACAAAGTCTCAAGTTCTCCACGTGGCCTATGGGGCTTTTCCGGGCCCCTGCAGCGCCCCCCCTCTCCCCACAACTCTGCTTTCCTTCTGTGAATCCTGAATATCTGAGACAGGTCTCAGTTAATTTAGAAAGTTTATTTTGTCAAGGTTGAGGACGCACGCCCGTGGCACAGCCTCAGGAGGTCCCGACAGCATGTGCCCAAGGTGGTCAGAGCACAGCTTGGCTTTATACATTTTAGGGAGATATGAGACATTAATCAACATATGTAAGATGAATGCTGGTTCCTTCTGGAAAGGTGGGAAAACTCACCAGGCAAAGGCGGGACAACTCGAAATGGGAGGGGGCTTCCAGGTCATAAGCAGACAAGAGACAAATGGTTGCACTCTTTTGAGTTTCTGATTAGCCTCTCCAAAGGAGGGAATCAGATATGCATTCATCTCTGCAAGCAGAGGGGTGACTTCGAATAGAGTGGGAGGCAGATAAGCAGTTCCTAGCTTGAATTTTCAGGCCCCAAGATTTATTTTCCTTTCACACTTCCATTCCTCGTGGGTCCTTGGCACGGCCCTCTCCTGGGACCCCCAGTGCCACGATCCCTGCTGCCCCCACCCCGCCCCTCTTCTAAAAGCAGGCAAGCGTGGGCGGGGTGTTGGCGCAGATGCTAAACCCCGACCTCAGGAGAACACAGGCTTATCTTGATGCTTCTGCTCCTCCCCCCATAGTATATCCGTCTGTCCTGCGACACGGACGCAGAAATCCTCTACGAGCTGCTGACGCAGCACTGGCACCTGAAAACACCCAACCTGGTCATTTCCGTGACCGGGGGCGCCAAGAACTTCGCCCTGAAGCCGCGCATGCGCAAAATCTTCAGCCGGCTCATCTACATCGCTCAGTCCAAAGGTGGGGGTCGGAGCAGCGACCACGGTTCTTCCATTCGGGCTGCACCAAGTTTGGGGAGCAGAGAAGGCAGTTCCCGTGTGCAATTCCGGAGAATCCGGATGCTGCGAGAACCATCTGATTAATCGTTATTTTATTGAAAGCAAAATCCTCAAATGAATGGACGGGGAGCTCTGGCAGATAGTGGGGGAGCTTCATAAAATAACTCTAAATCAGCGTTAGGGTGCTTCCTTAGGGGAATTTTTTAAATCTTGTAAGATTTTCATTTTGTTATTAACACACGAAAAATTTTCCCCAGAATTTCGGTTCTGGCGAATTGAAAAGGACAGTTGTAATTTGCTTGGTCTGTAATTGTGAGATCGGTGATGCACTTTTGAAAGTAGTGACGGTGCCTGAGAAATTGTAAGCACTTTGTGTCTGATTGAGGTCAAAGCAACTAAGGCTTTGTTACTTGAAACACTTAGCATTTTCTTTCTTTTTAACTTTATATTTTAAAAAGTTTTGAATCTACAAAAATGTTGCAAGAATAATGCAATGAACATCTGTACATTCTTCACCTAGATTCACCAATTGTTAACATTTTCCCACATTTGTCTCATCTTGTTCCATAAATATCTACGTATGATTTGGGGGGGAACTATTGAAAGCAGGTTGCAGGAATTATGATCCTTAACCCCCTAAGTAGATGAACATGCCCCTCCTGAGGACAGGTTTTTTTTTTTTCACATAGCCCAATACAATTTTCAAACCTGAACAGTTACCATGGACCAATACTGCTATCTCACAGTTTACACTCACATTTTGCTAATTATCTCAACAAAGTCCTTTAGAGCAAACATTATTTTTTCTCAATTTGTATTCCAAATCGATTTAGCTTTGCTTTTTTTTTTTTTCTCTTTAGTTTTCTTACATCTGGAACTGGTTCTTAGCCTTCCCTTGTCTTGCATTACATTTTTTGAAGAGTATAGGCCAATTGCTTTGTAGACTGTCTCTCAACGTGGATTTAGTTGATGTTTGTTCATGATTAGATTCAGTTTATCCAACCTTAACATTTAAAAACCTCTTTTAAGCAGAATTAATATCGACTGATAGAACTAAGGAAACGTGTCCTAATCTAGATGTGGGCTTTTTGTTGTTGTTGTTGTCAGGAAGAAACTGAGATGTTTTGTTTTGTTTTTCCCATTTATTTTTCTCAGTTTTCTGACCAATCAGAGGGGACACTGTGGGTTGTCACTTTGATACAAAATTGAGCAACTCAGCTTCCTTGCTACTAAATCCTGAATACACCTTGTCCATTCACTAAACAGATACTTACTGGATGCCTATAATGTGCTAGAAATTGTTTTATGTGCTAGAATGTAGCAGAACAAAACGGACAAAAAAATCCCTGGGCTGGGACGCCTATGTCTATGTAGATGAAGTGAAGCGATTGAAGAAGTTGAATAGTTTCATTGTTGCTGGTTGTCCCCTAGGAGTGCTACCTTCATTTCCGATTGTCTCATTTTAAAAGGGAACCTTAATGGCTGAAATGGATATGAAGTCAATCGCTGTAAGCATGGGTTTTGCAAAAGAGAAAAGGGTTGCCCAGTGAGGAGATGGGAGAACAGTTGTCAAATCTGCTTCCTCAAAGATAAGGATTAGGGATATTTAAGGAGTGAAGAGGCAGTTGTTCTATGGCGTGGGGAAACGTGATAGACAGTGGAGAAGGAATGAGGTAATTGGTGGTTTGTGCAGGTGTAGTCAGGGTTCATGGCTCTTCATAGGACACCTGTTCAGAAAATGGCAGTGTTAGCATGATCTGAGGGAGGAGTTTTGGCCCTCTGACATTGAAAGGTCATCTCTTGGGCATATGTACATGCCCAGTTGAAGAGTCAACGGTCTCAGCTGTTTTGAACTGGATAAGAGCAGCTCCCTAGTTCCTGAAAAACAACTTTAGCAACTATTATCATAGTGACATATATGTCAGAGATGTTATCTAGAAGGAAACTAGTGGTGATTTAGTTATATATTGTTTGTCTACATGACTTTTAGCCACATAGGTTTTAAAATCAACTAGAAGGAAGCAGTTAAAAGCAAGCAAGGCAGGTGAAGTTTGGCGGGCTTGATTAGGTTAGCTCTCGTTGTCAAAATCTGTCTAGAGGAAGAAGACCGCATGCTGACAGGCTGGATTTATGCCCTGTTAGAACTGGTTAAAAGAAGTAGGTGTAAAACTTCTAAGGATCACATCATACTTACCTGAAAATATTGGAAGGACTTTGATGTGGAGATGACTAAAATTGTTCCTCATTGCTGAAGACTGTAGTAAAATTAGAGAATGGAAATAGTTAGCAAAGGGACTTTCTAACGATTGGAGGAGGGGGCTGCCTCTCAGCTCCTGACGCTTTCTTACAAGGGCTAATCCAGAGAGGCCAGTGACCACTCTGAGGGTAGATTCCTACGTGGGCAGCATATTATACTAGGGTCATTTCCAGCTTTAGATTCTAGTTTTATGCTAAATAATATTTTTATAAGTATAGTATTTATTCTACTTTGCCCCTCCCCAATAAAACCCTGTATAACCCTTAGCGTTGAGAAGATAATCAGATCTAAACCTTAAAAAGACCAGCATACAGAATTGTGTTTTATAAAGCAAAGTTATTGACACAAAGGCCATCCAAGGAAGATTCACTAGAATCCAACCAATATGGGGGTCCAGGAGCAGAGTGTCTGACTTACCGTGGTGGCATTGCCTAATTTGTTCAGAGGCTCTGGTTAGACATTCATTGTCCATGAGAGTCCTCCAGAGACTGGTTAAAGATGCAGACAGATTCCCTGGACCCACCTCCCAGAGAGCCTGATGAGGTAGATCTGGAATAGGGTCAATAATCTGTTTTTTTGGTTTGTTTGTTTTGTTTTGTTTTGAGATGGAGTCTCATTCTGTTGCCTAGACTGGAGTGCAGTGGAGTGATCTCTGCTCACTGCAACCTCTGTCTCCCAGGTTCAAGCAATTCTCCTGCCTCAGCCTCCTGAGTAGCTGGGATTACGGTCACCCACCACCACGCCTGGCTAAGTTTTGTATTTTTAGTAGAGATGGGGTTTCACCATCTTGGCCAGGCTGGTCATGAACTCCTGACCTCGTGATCCACTCGCCTCAGCCTCCCAGAGTTCTGGGATTACAAACGTGAGCCACTGCGCCTGGCCAAGAATCTGTATTTTTAAGTGAACACTTCTCAGCAGCACTGTCTGAGGTCCCCTCTTCTTCCTTGCCATGCAACATAGCTGCCAGTGCTGTGTCCTGATGCCTACAGGGATGGGGACTTTATTTTAGGGGTCTGTGAGTCCAGAATGGAAACTCTGTCCAGTGCCGGTTGACCATTTACTCTTCCTATTTGTTGACAGGTGCTTGGATTCTCACGGGAGGCACCCATTATGGCCTGATGAAGTACATCGGGGAGGTGGTGAGAGATAACACCATCAGCAGGAGTTCAGAGGAGAATATTGTGGCCATTGGTGTAGCAGCTTGGGGCATGGTCTCCAACCGGGACACCCTCATCAGGAATTGTGATGCTGAGGTACGGGTGGGACAGGAGGAGGCCTGCTAGGTCACATGGAAGAAAGACCACGGCATGAGCCTGTGGCCTGAACCCTGGGGCTCTGTGATGGAGCCAGACCATGGGGAAGTCTGCCTTTCAAGGAGTGTCTTTGGGACCTTAAAGGAATTGAAAACAAGGATGACATACGTCATTAACTGCTGGGAAAGAGTTAACAATGAATGTTGCTTTGTTCATTAAAATGTGTTCTCAGCAATCTCATGTCACAGTCAGGTTCTTTTTTTTTTTTTTTTTCTTTTCTTTTTTTTTGAGATGGAGTCTCTCGCTCTGTCGCCCAGGCTGGAGTGCAGTGGCCGGATCTCAGCTCACTGCAAACTCCTCCTCCCGGGTTTACACCATTCTCCTGCCTCAGCCTCCCGAGTAGCTGGGACTACAAGCGCCCGCCACCTCACCTGGCTAGTTTTTTGTATTTTTTATTAGAGACGGGGTTTCACCAGGTTAGCCAGGATGGTCTCGATCTCCTGACCTCGTGATCCGCACGTCTTGGCCTCCCAAAGTGCTGGGATTACAGGCTTGAGCCACCGCGCCCGGCAGGTTCTTTATTCTTTATAACCAAGGCTTACATCCATTTCAGGAGGGCTCAAGCCCAACCGCAATATCTTGATTGCTTGGCTACACTCAGAGGAATACAAATCAATGGATATTGTCCTTGGTTAATTTGGCATTAGAAGGTTGTGAGACAACCCCCAGCCTCCACCCCGCAAATGTTTCCTGTGAACATATTTAGAGAATAATGAGCCTTTCATGTTAAAAATACAAGGTAGACATGGGGTTTTGTATCAAGTGTAGCATTTTGAAAACAACATTTCTGGTAGTTGAGGACCTTGTTAAGCAACAGGTGTTCTCTGCCCAGAAGCTTTGGGCCAAATGTTCAGATATCCACATTTAAGCTACACCTTCTCCCATCTGGACTCCTTAGAAGCAGCAAATGTTAAGGATTTTTGGAATTGCTGTGATTCTTCTTTTAGAATTATTTTATTTTTGTGCCTTGGTTACCATTTTTGAGATATATAAGGGGCAGGGGAGAGTGGGAGGTGTTTTTTTGTGCATCTTCAAGGAGGAAGCATGGTAGAGGGGGAGGAGGGTACGTTTCGAAGACAGAGAAGTTGGGGTTGGAGTAATCATTCCTTTTCTAGCTACATAGTCTGGAGCCAGTTCCCTTCTTCAAGTTTTTTATAATAATAACCAGTATTGTTATGGGACTGATTTATCTAATTGCACAGAGTGAATGATAGCTTCTATTATTATTATTAGATGCTCAACAAGGGATGGCAAAATGGTTTCACATAAAATGCCAACTTCAGGGATGAGAGTGGCCTAGAGCAGGCTTTTGAGGACAGTGGCAGGCTAAGTGGGAAAGAATACCATTATCAATTAGCAATATTTTTAGTGGGCATGCGAGTCAATGCAGTGTTGTGTAATTATCCCCATGGTAGATGCAGTACATGTGTTAATTCACAGACTCACAAAAAGCCTTGAAAATGTAGGTATTTTTACCCCTTTATGGGAATGAGAAAAGACTTCAAAATCTCCCTAGAGGCTGCTTCTAGGGCCCATTTCCTGGCAACAAGTAAAACTTGAAATGAATATGTAAAGATTAAAGAACCTGCCAATCATTTGGAAATTAAGAAACAACCAACTATCCCAACCATCTGGTAAACAAATGCAGGATCTACAATGATCTTTCAAAAATATAATATCAGATAACTTAGAAAGCAATGCAAATGAAAACATTACCTATTAAGAATAATATATATTAATATGTCAGTATGGCCAAAGCTGCACTCAAAGTGAAATGCATAGCCATATACCTTTATTAGGAAAATTAAAATTAATAAGTAATTCATTAATCATAATAACAAAACCTAATGTTGATATAATAGCACTTACTATGTACTAGGTTCTATTCTAAGTGTTTTACATATATTAACTCATTTGATCTTCATAACAAAACTATGAGGTAAGTACTACTGTTCCCCTCTCATTATAAATGAGAAAAGTGAGGCATACAGAAAGTAAGAAAGTTTCTTAGTGCACGTATCTAGTTAGTGGCAGGTCCATGGTACACAATCTTTTAATCACTACAGTATTCAAATTAATAAATTTTAAAAATCATATCACCAGCAAAACTCTGAATTCTTTCTGAATACTATTTTTTCCTTCTGTTCTCCTTGAGTTTTGGTGGTGGTATTATTTTTCAAACTTATTAAATTCTATTCTTGGAGTTAAGATTGAAAACCTTTTAATGCAACCCTAATACTTTAAAAACTAAATGCCTTTGAATGGAGCTTGAGAGTGAGGAATGTTTTTGGTAAGGATTCCTTTCTTTATGTTCCTCAAGCAGCTTTTTATTCTCTGGTATTTTGGGGACAAAGTATCCATTTAATTACTTCTTTTTGTGGTCCTGTTGCTGTGCGCTTCTCAAGTGCAAAGACTATTTCACTCATTTTCTAATCCCTAGATCCTGGCATGGGTTATGGCATATGATAGATTCCTGACAACTATGTATGTGTGCATTTCAATGTCTGCTTCTACCTGTATCCACACACACAAATACACACATACACATACACACACACATTTGCACATACACAGTTTCCTGAATGCTGAATTTCAATTTTGTTGAATTTTTGCAAAAGAGCACAGGGCAATGAACCAAGAATGGGATTGGGAATCTGATCCTTACATTGTCTCTGGCCATTTATGAGAAAATGAGCACGTGATACTACCATTTTGAACTTCCATTTCCTCATATTTAAAAGGAAGTCTGTGCTATAAGATTGCTAAGACCCCTCTGAATTTAAAAATTCAGAATTTTTAAGTCTGGGAGGAGGCATAATATAATTGAACCCAAAGTATTAGCTTTCGTATGAATATATAAAAATGTCACCATGTATCTTGACTGATAATACAATCTCAAAGACAAGCTTCCCTGTACTTTTCAGGGCTATTTTTCAGCCCAGTACCCTATGGATGACTTCACGAGAGACCCTCTGTATATCCTGGACAACAACCACACACATTTGCTGCTCGTGGACAATGGCTGTCATGGACATCCCACCGTGGAAGCAAAGCTCCGGAATCAGCTAGAGAAATACATCTCTGAGCGTACTATTCAAGGTCAGTGGTTAGGAAGTAGGACACCCAGACGTGTACAATAACCACAGCAGCCACAGCATCAACAACAATCGCTACCAACTATTGAGTGATGCATGAGAAACATGCCTGATCAGGTATTTTTATAGCCAAAGAACTGTTATTTATCTTATTTTTTCAACACACCAGGAATGCTTCTGCCAGGGTCATTGTGGTAGGTACCCTTCAACATGCTGAAGGCAATGATAAATACGGCCATCTTCCACTGTAGTTTGTCAGTATCAAGAGCTGGCTGTCTTCTTCTGGTAGATACCATTTAAGAACAAATACGACCTGTGACGACAAATATGAGTTTATGAAACAATGCAGTTAGCTAGGAGAGAAAAGATAAAACCAACCTACTAGTTTAACAATGGTATGGTTTACTTTTTTGAATCTTGGCTACTTCTGAGTAACAGAAAACGGTGGTCTCAAGAGAAGAATGCAATAGTTGAGTGAAAGCCATTATTTGCCATGGTTAAGTGACATGTAATTTCTTTCTTCCTGTGGACAGGGTATTGAGATGTGTCCTGCCGTGGAACAAAATTACCTTTGATTTAGTGATAGACATATGGCAGGAACTTGTTGGAGATGTTCTCAATTATTTTCCTTTCACAATCGGACATACACAAAGGAAGAAACTATATATGCAATAAACTCTGTTGAAAGACAACTAGTTATGCAAAGTTCTCACTCACTCAAGAAAGCATAGGATTATGCAAATGAGTGAGAGCATCATTATTATAAGGATAGACTTAAACCTAGTTTAATTTATAGGTGCAAAGGTAAATAATGCACGGGCTTTAAATATTTAAATATGTATTTTAAGTATCAGTGACAACTTGCAACATGACCCATGTCATGATATTACTGGTGTGGGGTGAAAACACTCATCTGTCTTTAATGAGTAGCTAATGTTCAAGTCCATGAGATGTGAAACTATCTCTCCACACCTTGGCTCATAGGGCATAAGCTCTTGGTCCAACTTTTCACAGTGGTAGATGAGTATTTCCAGTGAGCTCAAAATATCCTTTACTTTTTATGTGTTACAGATTCCAACTATGGTGGCAAGATCCCCATTGTGTGTTTTGCCCAAGGAGGTGGAAAAGAGACTTTGAAAGTGAGTCCTGATTTAGTTTTCTAGAAGGTTGATTAATAAACCTATCCAACAAATTTGTGTTTTCAGGGATTTGGGCTCATCTAATCTAACCTAGTTCATTTTACTACAGCAGGTAGGTAGTGTTTTCCCTCCACATACTGTTCCCCTAACAGACTCCGATTGTTCCTCAGTCAAGAAGATTTGGGAGGAGAATTTCAGTGACATGAATAACCTGTGTACTTAGTGTTGGCCCTGACAATCAACCTGCCAAAGAGAAGAGGTGACATTAACTCAGGAGACTTAAAGATTGTAACCAGCATACATATTAGAAAGCTATGGCCACCCCATCTATATTGAGATGAGCTATGATCATACACACACAGATTGCCCCCAAATCAAATGTTTCCAGACCATCTAAGGCCCATTTATATGCCATGTGGGGATACAGGTATGTCGCATGATGAAATCCCAAACCCTAAGTGATTCTGAGATCATGGAAACTTCTTGAATGTTTCTGCACCTGCAATATTGAGCAACTGAGCAGGAATCTGACTTCCCAGCCAATCTGTATGGACTCATTACTGAGTCCATCTTGCCTGCAGCCAGGCTTCTGTTTGATGTTTTTTTTTGTTTGAGAATCCACTTGAATCAAAACCTTTTATTTATTTATATTTTTATTTATTTGTTTTTAACTTTTTGGTTTAGGGGTACATGTGTAGGCTTTATGTATAGGTAAATTGTATGTCACGGGGTTTGGCATACAGATTATTTTGTCACCCAGGTAATAAGCATAGTACCCCATAGGTAGTTCTAAAAAACAGTTAGTGTGACTGCATTTTAGTAAGTATTGTAAACAATTTTCAAGAGCTCATTTTTCTAGGAATAGCACAAGAAAGTCATTTTTAACTCATCTTTTTCATGAATTTCCACAATGATTTGCATATTCCTCCTTGTACACATCCTATTTTACCTCTAAGACGGGGAATAGATTAAAGATACCTGTGGCCCTCAATCTTCTCCCCTCTCTTCATCAGAGTAAATCCCTAGAGCTAAAAGTAAGTGCTGGCAAAGTTACCTGGAATCATCATCCAGTACTTCTCATTATTCTTTTATGTAACAATGGTCTTTTTCTTCATCCATTCAACAGATATGTATTGAGTATCCACTATGAGATTTACAAGTGAGACCATGGTTAAATAAAAATCTTCAAGGAAATATTAAAATAGAGATTTTTATCAGTGTGTGTCAGTGTATTAAAACCTTTTTATGCCTAGTGTTTCATTATTGGAACGCTAAGCATGTGGGAGTTATTTATATCCTACTGCTCAAGGTCATCGCCAAGGTGATCACCAAAAAATCAAAAAATTGCAACTTCCAGCATAAATGGCTCGAATCTGAAAAAGCAACCACATCAAAGAGGAAGAGGGGTGGAGAAAAAGTCATTGAAATATGGTTACATTTATTATCTTACTAGAGCAAATATTAGATTTGGAATGAAGATTTCTTGGCCTAGGGTGTAGGGGGAGACTGGAGAGCTGCTGCTGGTCTAGGGCACTGCATTTCTACGGCAGTTTCCAGTGCCGTCTGCTCAGCCAATTAACAACCTACAGTAGCGGGGATAGGAGAGGTGAGGGGAACTAGGAGAAAATACCCAGCCAGGGCCGGGCACTGTGGCTCAGGCCTGTAATCCCTGTACTTTGGGAGGCCGAGGCGGGTGGATCACCTGAGGTCAGGAGTTCGAGACCAGCCTGGCCAACATGGCAAAACCCTGTCTCTACTAAAAAAATACAAAAATTAGCTGGGCGCAGTGGTGGGTGCCTGTAATCCCAGCTATTCAGGGGGCTGAGGCAGGAGAATCGCTTGAACCCAGGAGCCAGAGGTTGCAGTGAGCCGAGACTGCACCATTGCACTCCAGCCTGGGAGACAGAGCAAGATTTAGTCTCAAAAAAAAAAAAAAAGAAAAAAAAGAAAAAAGAAAAAAAGAAAGAAAATACCCAGCTGGTGCCTCTGCATCCCTTCCTGGTTCAGCCCCCAGCAGCACACCCACGACCACCTGTGGTGCAGACACTTGAGGCACACAGAGGGACCCCAGCCTGCTCTGTGACTCTCACCCTCTGTGGTCTCCAATCGTGGCACCACACATCTGGCTTTCTGTGTGATGTCTTCTCTAAGGAAAGCACTCAGACCTAAAAACAAGTGCTTTTCAATTTCTTTTGTACCTCCAGGTAGATCACTGTATTCTTGCTGTCCAGTGATTAAAATCCTTAAAATATGATCCCCCTCTGCTGACCTCTGCAGTTATTATAAAGGTCATAAAAGTGTGCTAGATGTTTATCCAGAAAGAAGATATATTTTTATTCATTTTTAATAACAGGGGCAGGGGAAATTATTTGAGGAGGGAAATGTGTGAGTAAACATCACATAAAATATGTGGTTGCTGTTTTTAAGCTATTTTCATACTTTAAAAGTATGAGTATTGGTTACTACTAACCTATTTCAGATAAGCTATCAACAATAATGCTGAATACAGTCTTAGTACGTGCCACTGAAATCTATTATGTCAGTACTTGGAATGATAGATTTTGTGTACAGGGATATTTTAAAGCACTTATCCATGGAAAACTTAAGCTAGTCATATGTGTTCTTATTATGGAACTCGTTGTGGGTACAAGATTTCATAAAGCAGATTCCATTTCTCATTCATAAAGCAATTGCCAACTTTTGATTTGCTTCTGAATTAAAATAAAAACCCCAAAGGAAAAAATGTAGGGGTGGTGCCATGTGTTTTCACCAGCTTGGCTCAGAACCTTAGTCCGGAGCTGGGTTCTGTGGACCAGGTCTCTTTGATCTGCCTGACTCTGTCTCCTTCCTCCAGGCCATCAATACTTCCATCAAAAGTAAAATTCCTTGTGTGGTGGTGGAAGGCTCGGGCCAGATCGCTGATGTGATCGCCAGCCTGGTGGAGGTGGAGGATGCCCTGACATCTTCTGCCGTCAAGGAGAAGCTGGTACGCTTTTTACCCCGCACCGTGTCCCGGCTGCCGGAGGAGGAGACTGAGAGTTGGATCAAATGGGTGAGTTCTTGGGACCATGTCTGGAGGCTGAGAAAATGAGACTAGTTTGTGAGAAGGGAGAATGCCTTAAACGCCCAACTCCACCAGCAGCCGCACATATTCGGTGTTTTCTCCGTGCCTTTCAGACTCAACAGGTGTCTTGCTGGAAACTGAAGTTTAATACGTTACGTGGCTCACCAAGTGTATGATATTTCCACTTGAGATACTGCATTTTTCAGAGTTTACTGAAAAAGGGAAAACTGATGGTTTTATATGAATGTTCTTACTGGGACGTTGTAATATCTTATTCAAGTCCAGGAGAGAGATAGACACAAGACTCTGGCAAAAAGAGATAAACATATCAGCCTTACTGATGATGAAGGCAAAGTTGAAAGAGGCGACTTGAGGTGCAGAACATTGGACCTGCATATGCTAAGTCTCAGAATAAGACAGATGAGCCCACCCTGACACAGGCAGCCCCGGACACCTGCTGACCTCCCTGCTGGGCTAGACGTGGAGGCTGCAGACCAGGGCAGTAGGGCTTTGCAAGGAGCAAAGCCCAGTGACAGAAGGAGAGGGCTGGCTGGGCAAAGCCAATATTGCTCCCCAACCCTGAGTAGGGCTAAGTGAAAGAGTGGAGATTAACCAGGCAGCTAATTGTGATGAGGCTCCTCCCTATGGAATTCTGTTGGTTGGGAAAAGCAGCACTCCCTTTCCAAAGTGCTTATGTATTTGTGATTCTCTAGGCATTCATACCTAACTACTTTGAGTCAGTTCTGAACATATAAACAGGGCTGGGTGCAGTGACTCTTGTCTGTAATCCCAACCCTTTGGGAGGCCACGGCCGGAAGATTGCTTAAGGCCAGGAGTTCAAGACCTGCCTGGACAACGTAGTGAGACTCTGTCCCTACAAACGAACAAGCAAACAAACAAACAACAAAAATTACCCAGACATACAACTGTAGTACCAGCTACTTGGTAAGTTGAGGTGGGAGAATCACTTGAGCCAGGGAGTTTGAGGCTGCAGTGAGCTGCTAGCCATTGCACTCTAGTCTGGGTGACATAGTGAGATCCCATCTCAGGAAAAAAACCAAAACAAACAATCAATAAAAGCATATAAACAGGCCATTTCCAAAGTATACATATCAAAGTAAGATACTGAGTATTGATTGCATATTGATTACCACTCTCAACGTCATTTCCTGTGATGGATGGAATAAATTCAGTGGTCAGTTCAGGGATCCCCATAGAGGAAGAAACAGATGACTCCTAATTTATCCACCAAAGATGGCCCCAGGTCCACTTCAGTGACTTTCCTCTTACTCCTTGTACAAGTTGGCTTACCAGTCTTGACCAGGCCGTGTCCAACGAACAGAGGCCATCTGAAGGGTTACCACACCCTTTATAAGGGATTTTGATTTCTGCTTCATGAAAGCTGTTACAGGCGACTCATCTGAAATAGGCTAAAAGGCATATTGTACCTTCTTTGATTATATTACCCTTTCTGCAATTCATAGCTAATTCATATTCATACTGAATATGCTAATGATATGTCATAATTATAATCACATCAATCAGAAGACATATATCAATAATAAAAATTAGTCTGGAATTTTAATTAGGCACTCATATAGGGCTTTGCAATTGGTACAGATTTCCCAAAAGACCAAGCTCAAGAGTGGGATTATTAATTAATGAATGTATACATTCAGGCAAGTATTAATTAGGCAACTTTCCAGGGCAGTCCTGGGTGACCTCACTGACCGTGTGGACAAACAGCCCCAAACCTGGACTCCCAGTTTCTTGAGCACTCTAAGCGATGCATTATACCCCTCCCACTGGGCTCACACCTTCCTCTCCTAAAAGCTGCCACGGTTATTCCCCCATGCCTATTCCTTAACTTCTCGAGAACTTGACCCTTCATAGTCTTCCAATCTATCAACCGATCTAGATATCATTCATTCATTTATTCATCTTTAACTCTCATTTATTAATTTATTCAGTAGATATTTGTTGAACACATACTGCGTGCTAGGTTCTGAAATAGGCACTTCGGAAAGAATTGCGTACACAACAGAAACAGTCTGTGTTCTCATAGACAAAACAGAAGTTGAGAAAAGGTTTATGTTGAGGGATGACAGTACAATACATTCTGTAATTGCAAGCTGAAATGGGTGTTCAGAAGAAAGGTAACATGGATACAGAAAGGCAGGTGCTGAGGGAGCCTGGACTGGTATGGGGCTTTCTGGAAGGCTTCCCGGAGGAAGTGACGTGGGAGCCAAGATCTGAAGGATGGAGAGAGTTACCGACGCGGGGGCTGGGGTTGTGGTGGTGGTGGGAACTGCATGTGCACAAGTCCTGAGGTGGGAGGCATGCCTGAGGAGTGAAAGACGGCCATGAGGGTGGAAGTGGTGAGTGGGAGCTAAGAACTTGTGAGGGCCCAGCCCAGGAGGCTCCTTGGGCCCTGTTTGGTCTTGTTCAAGTGTAATGGGATATTGTTAAAAGGTTTGAAGCAGGGAGAAAATGAGATGGGAGTTGTGTTCAGGAGAGCTCACTCTGGCAGCAGTGGGGCAGAGGATGGAGGAGGCAGGAGTATGCGGAATGGAGTCCCAGCTAGGAGGCCCCTGTGGCCGTCTCTGGGGTCCATCGGTTTACTTGATATCCATATTCATTTTCTTCTTCTTCCTTTTTATTTCAAAGAAAAATAAAAATAACCCCTTGGTGCTGCCCACCTCCACTTGTGCCCCAGAATTTGGGTACCTTCAGCCCTCCTCCCTGCCTGTCAGTCCTAGCTGGACCCCTATTCTTCAGCCTGAACAAAGGCTGCAGACAGATGAAGAGGGCCTTTCCTTCGTGCTCTCATTCCCGTCCACCCTCTCCTTCAAAATCTCCATGGTTTATCTTTTCCTGCAGTTTTCATTGATTTATTCATCACCTACCTGGGTGCTTTGAACTAAGACCTCCATCACCACCTTTCCCAGGCAGCTGCAACCTCAAAAGTTCGCCTTCTAATTTCCAAATTCAAGGACTCTTCTTACCATCTTCAAACAGCTAGATCCTGAGACTTCGTCTCTCACCCAGCGGAGCCTCTGCAGTTCCAGATCCTTATTTCCAAATGTCACCAGGGAAGCCCACCATTGCCTCAAACTCAGTCTAATGGAAACCAGACTTGCTTCCTTGGCTGGAAGGGGCCCTACTCACCAAGCTCCTGCTGGGCTCCCCAGTGCTCGTATCCTTGGAATTACAGGGTTCTTTACTTTTTAAAATGTCTTAAAATTAAACATTACAGAAAAATAACAAAGGACAATGTAGAAAATTCTTAATCTTTTTCTCCAGTTTCCAAGTCTTCTTCCTTGTTTGCATTTGAGCTTTTCTTTCCTATCATTTAAATCTTTATGGGCACACTTGGATGGTGTCTACGGTCTTCTATTGTCCCTTCTCGATTTACTGGGTCGTTTAATAACTGAGCATCTGCCATGTGTCAGCTTTGTGACACACACACACACACACACATGCACACAGACGCACACATCTCTAGTCAAATGAGGCTCTCAGCTTTTTGATACGGGCTTCTTGATACATGTGCTCTTATATAACCGGTACTTTATTCTCACTGTAGTTAAGGACTCATTACAATTCCGAAATGAGAAGCTGATCTGGAACTCCACTACAGGTGGTCTTTTTAAAAAAGGTCTCTCTCAAAAAGAAAGAAGTTTATGCTCCTCATGCCTAACATCTGTTGGCTGACAACTTTGTTCTTTAATTTCACCAGCTCAAAGAAATTCTTGAAAGTTCTCACCTATTAACAGTTATTAAAATGGAAGAAGCTGGGGACGAAATTGTGAGCAATGCCATCTCCTATGCTCTATATAAAGGTGAGTAAAAAATAGCTCCTTTTGAAGTGTCAGCTTTGTGTTGTTTTCTGTGGCTTTTCATGAGGTACATTTCTTTTATAAAACAGCTTTATTGAAAGGCAAGCTTGTGCTTAATTTTGATGATTTTAGATTGGAAGCTAGAATAACTACACTTGCCCTGGTGAGGTGAATCTCCTTGGTCGTATGTGTTTGGTAGAATAATAATTTTTATGTCATTAAAATACTGGTCAAACACAATCACAGTGGTCTCCAAAGAGCTTTTTCTAACAGTGGTTGAAAATATTTTTTTATTGGGCCCCAGATTCCTTTGAGAATATGGCAGAACTATGGGTCTTTGTCCTAGCAGTCTACATATTTGTACACATATGCACACATACTTCACACGAAAGTAATTTTGCATTTAATTTCAGGAGTTTACAAATTTCCTGAAGCTTACAAACAAATGAAACTCAGGTTAAAATATTCTCGTTCAGGATCTTTGCTGCTTTAGAATTCCATAAAGTGGATGTTACCCATAGTAAATAGATCCTGGGTTGTCTAGACTTGAATTTGTGACTGGTAAATGTAAATTAGCTGGAGTAGAGCTAGGCGCATTGGAAGTGCAATTAAAGCATTAGCAATTTATTAGAATCATTCTTATTGTACTTGCCAGACATTTGGTTATAAAGGTATTTATTAAAATGGAATTACATCTGTACAGATACATAGATGCAGAAAATATTAGCTCTGGAAAAGACAAGAATAACAATGTTGTAAGGTGGCTTATTGTTTCATAGATTTAGATGTAGCATAAGTCAGATATGGCCTTGAAATATAATGCAATGAAACCTGAATCTATGGAAAAAACCTTAATATACTATTATTACACCGTTAGGCTATTCCATGGAAAAACATTACTGTAGCCTGAGTTGATCCCCATTGTAAACTTTGGGACATACGGGATGTGGTTAAGAATGAGTGAAGATAGAGTGAATGACAGTCTGAGTGTCTGAATGTAAAAGAACATGCTCAGCATCACCTGTGATAAACAGCTCTGATAATTGGCCACACTGGTTCTGACTCTTATTTCTGGGCCTTTGGTGAGTTTTTTCCTGCCCTCTTACAGCCTTCAGCACCAATGAGCAAGACAAGGATAACTGGAATGGGCAGCTGAAGCTTCTGCTGGAGTGGAACCAGCTGGACTTAGCCAATGATGAGATTTTCACCAATGACCGCCGATGGGAGGTAAGCACGAAGCTCTCCTGGGTTATTCAGTGTTGGGTCTGGACAGTGGTCTGGGCAATGGCTGGTCCATTTCCAGCAAGATTCAATGCTGAATCTCTTAAAGGATTGTTCTATTCTGGAATATCAGGTTTGGTGAGCCTTTATTTCCCTGTCTGCAGCATGGGGTCATAACATTGACTTAGTGGGTTTGTTGAGAAGAGATAATAAAAATAAATGGTCTAAAATAATATCAACTCCACAATGCCTTTAGCCACAACGTGAGGCTGATTCCCCATATGGGTGCAGAGATGCAGATCTCCTCCTGGATGTGCATGGGCAGAAGTATGGGAAAAATATATGTTGGATGATTGAAAGTAGCTTAACTACAGATCAAGATGGTAGCACTCTTGCTCCCTGCCCCCACCTGCCTAGCCAAGTTCTGATTAGAGAACTGTCTGTAATGAGATGCATAAGAGACAAATAGAACAACCTGACTGACGCTCCCCAGTGAATGTCTTAGAGCAGGGTTACAGGTCCATGGCTGTTAGGAACAGCAGGAAGTGAGCGGGCAAGCAAGTGAAACTTCATCTGTATTTACACCAGCTCCCCATTGCTCGCATTCCTGCCTGAGCTCCGCCTTCAGTCAGATCAGCAGCGGCGTTAGCTTCCTATAGGAGCACGAACCCTATTGTGAACGGAGCATGTGAGGGATCTAGGTTGTGCGCTCCCTATGAGAATCTAATGCCTGATGACCTGTCACTGTCTCCCATCACCCCCAGATGGGACTGTCCAGTTGCAGGAAAACAAGCCCAGAGTTCCCACTGAGTCTACATTATGGAGAGTAGTATAATTATCTAATTATATATTACAATGTAATAATAATAGAAATAAAGTGCACAATAAATGTAACGCTCTTGGATCATCCCAAAACCATCCCCCCAGCCTGGTCAATGGAAAAATTGTCTTCCAGGAAAACAGCCCCTGGTGCCAAAAAGATTGGTGACTGCTGTCTTAGAGCTAGAAACCAGGACTCCCCTAGCCATATGAGCACCTTTAATATGGAAGTTGCACATGCAATAAAAAGCATTTTTTTTTCTTTCCAGCAGACTGCATTTTCTCACTTTTCAATGTGATTAGTGTTTTAGGATTGCATTTTCCAGCAGTATCCTCCTGTGTACAACTAAAGTGCAGTCAGCCCTAGGAGCCTTGTTCAATGACAATTATTATGAACCATCACACTCAGTTTTATAAGGCTGCTTCTTTGTTTTCGGCTTTTCCAAATTAATTTCAGTCATTAGGGGGCCATGATAATATATGTACTTTTGTACATGTATGTATAGATTTGAAGGTGCATATATTTCATAACTTTCATTCTTGGCAGACAGGGTCAGAAAACACTTTCAGGCCTATTGTTGTGTAATCAAAGAATAAGACTCGATTTATATTAACATACTATCAATTTTAATGAGAACAGCATAAATAAAGTCATGGCTTATGAGTTTTTAAATTATTCATTCCTTTAGCAAACATTATCTTGTGTATGGTGTTTGCAGTACAATGAACCCTGCTGCACATTGCAAGGCTTTAATTAGTGGAGGGAAAGTGGAACTGTAAGTAGATCCAGTCAATTGATTCATAAATGAATTACTGTGTGTGAAATGTTCTATTTAAGTGAGGTCAGATGGTACAAATAAACTTAGGCACGTCATGAGTGGTACATTTAATTTTATTAACTCAACTAAAGATGGTTAAGGGTTAAGGGCACAACGGCTAAGGAAATGGACTCTGGAGTCAGCCCCTTTGCATGACTTTGGGCAAATTATTTCACCTCCCTATGCCTCAGTTTCCTCCTACAGTGGTATGTTAGAGCCAGCTTGTATTGGCTGGCAAGAGCCAACTACTAAATTTTTAGAGATTTTCTGAGTTGGTTGTTAAATACAATCATTATTAATCAGTTATCTTTGGCTGCTCATAGTGGCTCATGCCTGTAATCCCAGCACTTTGAGAGGCCAAGGCGAGAGAATTGCTTGAGTCCAGGAGTTTGAGATCAGTCTGGACAACATGGCGAAACCCCATGTCTACCAAAAAAAAAAAAATATATATATATATATATATATATAAATTTACTGGGCGTGGTGGCACACACCTGTAGTCCAGGCTACTTAGGTGGCTGAGGTGGGAGGATTGCTTGAGCCCAGGAGGTGGAGGTTGTAATGATTTGAGATCACACCACTGCACTCCAGCCTGGACAACAAAGCCAGATCTTGTCTCAAAATAAACAAACAAAAAAATTCAAAAAACAAAAACCAAAAAAAGTGAATTATTCAAACTTAGAATTACATAGATTTTATAGAATTCTATAGATTTATGAAGGTGATCAATAATCAAAACATATCGTTTTCTAATTATTTGATTACATTTACTATTACCTTTGCTCTGAAGGCCAACTGTGTGTATTGTATGTGGAAGCTGGGGACGCTATACGATGGTCAGCCACTCCACATCTCTTCCCGATTCTGTGTTTAGTGATGTCACATTGGTAGCTGAAACTTGGCCACAATGAAAGTATTTACACCATAGGAATCAGAAAACACTACAAATCAGGGCTTCTGTTTTCTTTGAGAAAGTCAGTGGTTCAGTGTTCACCAGTATCCAACTGCTCATCTGAAAGTGGAGATGACGATAATAGCAGTACTTATCTCTTTGGGCTGTTACGATGATTAAATCAGATAATGTTTCTAAAGTGCTTAGAGCATTGGCACATATGAAGCATTATTTGTTTTAAAATAAAAATCTCTGGAATACTGATAAATTGCCCCAAGCAATTTCCCTATGTGTGTTTACTTGCCCGTCACACCAATCCACAGCATGGATGATCCCCTTTGTGCTTATGAAATCAGGGCCTCATTGGTATCATGGCAGGGGGAGCTGCTGATAGTTTTTTGAAGGCCTGGTGTGAACTTGCATCTCTGAAAGGAATTTGACCTGTGTTAGCTTATTTCATCCTCGCAACCATCTATTTCTTAGAAGAGCAGACTGAGGCTCAGAGACACAGTATACCAGGTCACATGGCTGGAAAATGGTAGACTCAAGATTTGAAAGCAAAGATGTGACTGGTGGCAAAGCCTCTTCCCATATGCTGGTGGTTCTCAAGGTGTGGGTCCTGGACTGGTGGCAGCCTGGGAATAACCTTGGCACTTGCTACCTTGCAAATCACCGGGCTCCACTTCAGACTTGCAGAAATTCCAATATTGACTCCCAGCATTCTGCATTTACCAGGCCCTCCAAGTAGTTCTGGTTAAAGTTTGAGAACCACTGCCCTATGCTAGCGAGTGTGTGACCAGTGGAAAGGCCAACGGATTTGGAAAAGAAAAGTGAAATGCTGGACATGAGGAACACTTCCTTAAAGGACAGAAGAGAAATCATAGCTGCCATCTTTCCAGAGGTAGCCCCCTCTTCCCCTGCTGAGCCCTGCAGGATCCACAATGTGGGGACTCAAGGGACCCTTGACAAGTCCTTCTCTAGGCAATGTGTGATCCCCATGAGACCAACATTAGGCAGGAACAAAACTGATTAATGCTGCCGTGGGCAGAAGACATCCACCTAGACCAGGGATCAGGCATGCAGTGTAAGAGAGTAAGTGGGCCTGTAGGTCCCAGGGAGGAGTGGTGAGGACTGTGGGGAGCTGGAGATCCAAGGCTCCGGGAAGCAGCTGCCCCTTGGCTCCCACTGATGGTTCCCATGTTGTTGGAGCTGCTGGTTTTTACTCTTTTTTTGTTGGGGGTGGGGGATGGAGTTTTGCTCTTGTTGCCCAGGCTTGGAGTGCAGTGGCACCATCTCGGCTCACTGCAACCTCCGCCTCCCGGGTTCAAGCGATTCTCCTGCTTCAGCCTCCAGAGTAGCTGGGATTACAGGTGTGCACCACCACGCCAAGCTAATTTTTGTATTATTAGTAGAGATGGGGTTTTACCAGGCTGGCCAGGCTGGTCTCAAACTCCTGACCTCAGGTGATCTACCCACTTCAGCTTCCCAAAGTGATGGGATTATAGGCATGAGTCACCACGCCCAGCTTATTTTTTTATTTTTGTTTTTATTTTTTGAGATAGAGTCTCAATCTGTCACCCAAGCTGGAGTGCAGAGTTGCAATTTTGGCTCACTGCAACCTCTGCCTCCCAGGTTCAAGCAATTCTCCTGCCTCAGCCTCCCAAGCAGCTGGGATTACAGGCACCTGCCACCACACCTGGCTAACTTTTTTATTTTTAGTAGAGATGTAGAGATGAGGTTTAACCATGTTGACCAGGCTGATCTCGAACTCCTGACCTCAAGTTATCCGCCCACCTCAGCCTCCCAAAGGGCTGGGATTACAGATATAAGCCACTGTGCCCGGCAGCTTTTACTCTTAACTTGAGATTTTAATGCTAGAAATGTGGATTTTGATGAATTCTCTAATTTTTAAATGTTGGCAATTGAATAAAATTGTGAGAAATGCTATGGAGGAAACACAGAACACGACTAAGAGCTGGAGTGGCCTGTAGTCCACTGGGTTGTGTCTGAAGGAAACACTGATGATCCTTTTTTTTTTTCTCTTGAGATGGAGTCTTGCTCTGTCACCCAGGCTGGAGTGCAGTGGCGTGATCTCGGCTCACTGCAGCTCTGCTTCCTGGGTTCAAGCGATTCTCATGCCTCAGCCTCCCGAGTAGGTGGGACTACAGGTGTGTGCCACCACACCTGCCTATTTTTTTTTTTTTTTTTTAGTAGAGATGGGGTTTCACCCTGTTGGCCAGGCTGGTCTCAAACTCCTGACCTCAAGTGGTTTTCCCACCTTGGCCTCCCAAAATGCTGGTGATCTTTCTTAAGATTCTCTGTAAGTTCCTATGGGCTAAGTTTTGTCAGAAACCCAGAAAGTAGAGCTAGAGATACATAACAATCAAGTATTATTGTCAAGTGTTCCAGTGACTTATTGGTATGTAACATGACCAGACATTGGCTTGGTGGCATGTGGTTTGCATATAGTTTGATGCATTCTATTTTAACACCTGTATTTGAGAACACAGTCCCCATAATAGAAGGTTCCTGGGCATCTGTGAATGGCAGCAGATCCCACAGTGCAGTGTAGAGACAGCACTGGTGGCTGGGTCATAACTGGTGTCTACTGTCGACTTCAGAGAGGTGGTTCCAGCTATACTACTACCCCCAAACCCCCACCCCCTGATCGAGTGTTTCCTCTATGTCTGATACTGGGGAAAATTTTTGACCAACGTCCTCTCTACATGGGTGTACTTATCTCTACTTTAGCAAGGAGGTAAGTCACAACCAAATTCACATCTAGCTGATGACAAAGATTTCACCATGCCATTCCCCTGTTTAGAGGTTTGAAATGTAATCCTCTGTTGTGTTAAAATGGAAAAAAGATAAATTTTATTCTCAAGACAGGATTAAAAGAGAAGTTGAAGATATTATTACTCTGTGACTGGAAATATGATGCTGCTGAGGAAGAAAAATGCCTAGTGTTTTCTTTACCATATTTGTGTAGTGTTGTTAGTACTGTCGCTGTTCTTTCTCCTTAGTCTGCTGACCTTCAAGAAGTCATGTTTACGGCTCTCATAAAGGACAGACCCAAGTTTGTCCGCCTCTTTCTGGAGAACGGCTTGAACCTGCGGAAGTTTCTCACCCACGATGTCCTCACTGAGCTCTTCTCCAACCACTTCAGCACCCTTGTGTACCGGAATCTGCAGATCGCCAAGAATTCCTATAATGATGCCCTCCTCACGTTTGTCTGGAAACTGGTTGCAAACTTCCGAAGAGGCTTCCGGAAGGAAGACAGAAATGGCCGGGACGAGATGGACATAGAACTCCACGTAGGTACTGGGAGAGTTGCCTGGTTGAATTCTCGGATATTTTGAGGCTTCCCTCACAAGATATCTCCATTTTCCCTATTCCCTGTCTTATTGCCATAAAATACTTAACACATTGACATTGTTAATTTTTTTTTTTAACTCCGTTTACTTAAGACAAGGCGTCTGTCTATAGGGTGAGTCTCTGCTATTTCTAATGTCTTGCTTTGTGTTCTATACTCTACTATATTTCAGACTAGTTGCAGTTTTTCTTTTTTCTTTTCCTTTTCTTTTTTTTTTTTTTTTTGAGACAGAGTCTCACTCTGTCACCAAGGCTGGAGTGCAGTGGCCCAGTCTCAGCTCACTGCAGTCTCTGCATCCTGGGTTCGAGCAATTCTTCTGCCTCAGCCTCGCAAGTAGCTGGGACTACAAGCACCCGCCCAACTAATTTTTGTATTTTTAGTAGATACGGGGTTTTACCATGTTGGCCAGGCTGATCTCAAACTCCTCTCCTCGTGATCTGTCTGCCTCGGCCTCCCAGAGTGCTGGGATTACAGGCGTGAGCCACCGTGCCCGGCCTCTTTTTTCTTTTCTTTTTTTTTTTTTTGAGACAGAGTCTCACGTTGTTGCCCAGGCTGGAGTGCAGTGGCCCGATCTCAGCTCACTGCAACCTCCACCTCCCAGATTCAAGCTATTCTCCTGCCTCAGCCTCTCAAGTAGCTGGGATTACAGGCGTGAGCCACCATGCCTGGCTAATTTTTGTATTTTTAGTAGACATGGAGTTTCACCACGTTGGCCAGGCTGGTCTCGAACTCTTGACCTCAGGTGATTTGCCTGCCTTGGCCTCCCAAGTGTTGGGATTACAGGTGTGAACCGCTATGCCCGGCCTCAGGTTTTCTTAATTCCAGAGCTTGGTGTGGTATACTTTCTGAAGGTATCTAATAGGGAATAGGGGCAAACAAATAGCTGCATACTCATGTCATCCTTCACGGGCCATGATCTGCTTAAAATAGCAGCTCGCATGCTCTTTTGTGAGTAAAGGCAGGAAGTGCATATTTTCAAAGGGATAAATCTGGATATTCACTTGAGACAATTTTGTGGCTGTAACACCTATAATCCCACAGGACTTCTCATTTACAGGTGCTGGCCCAGTTCCCAATTGCCCAGTTCCCAATTGCCCAGTTCCCAATTGCCAGCACCTGGCCCAGTTCCCAATTGCCGGCACCTGGCCCAGTTCCCAAT